>NW_006921717.1:166560-185913 GCF_000298275.1 Orycteropus afer afer | reverse complement strand
CCCCCTTCCCCTTCCTCCATACTTCCCCTCCCCTCCTGCTCTCTCTCACCCTCTTTGCCTCCCACTTCTCTTCTCTCCCCCTTTCTCCTCACCCCTTCCCTCCCTTCCTCATTCCTCTCCCTCTCTCCCCTCCTCCTGCCCCTCTCTTTCCCACTGCCATTGAGTCCATTGTGACTCATAGTGACCCCCACTGGGTTTCCAAGGCGATCAATCTCTACAGAAGTAGATTGCCTCAAGTTCCGCCTGAGGAGCAGCTGGTGGGTTTGAACCGCCAACCTTCTGGTTAGCAGTCAGATGTCTTACCCACTGCGCCACCAGAGCTCCTTCCCCTCTCTTTCCCTAACCTCTTTTATTGAGCTTTTACAGGGACAGTGCCCAGGCTCAGGGCGGCTGCCTCTCCTTCCCTGCTCTCCTCGGGACTGTCAGGGAGTCCTTGGGTGGTACAAACGGTTAAGCACTTGGCTACAAACCAAAAGGTTGGCAGTTTGAAACCACCAAGAAGCACATTGGCATGAGGGCCTGGCATCTGCTTCTGAGAGGTCACAGCTTTGAAAACCCCATGGGGCAGCTCTGCTCTGCACACGTGGGGTCAAGGAGTCAGAGTCGGGGTCAGGGTCGACTCCACAGCTAGTGACCACACCCAGGCATGAGTCAGGTGCTGGGAGCGCCACGATGACCACGCCTGGTCACGGCCTGTTCTCCTCAGGTTATGGCCAAGTAAGAAGCAGGTTTAGCCCCAGGATGACTCTGAAACTGGAGGTGAGCTCCTGAGAACAGAGTGAATGGGGCAATGGCAGGGATAAGCTGACGTCTACCAGTGATGTCTGCCACTCATGTGTGTGAGGAATGGGGGCGACTGTGCTGCTATCTATTAGTCATGTCTGTCACTCATGCAGGCTGGGGAGCATGGCAAATGTTCTACCTACCCAGATCCCAGATGACACATCCTCGAAAAGACGTCCTGCTGAAGGGAGGACACAGGTGCTGGGGACCTGCCAACCCCCTGTGCTGCTTGCTGTGCAGGCCCCTGGCCAGCTCAGCGTTCTTGTTTTCACTTTCAGGTAAGAAAGCAAACCTGTGTTGTTGTTGTTATTAAGTGCCGTCCAGTCGTTTCCGACTCTGGCAGGTGACCCGTGTAAGAACTCCCAGTTCACCTGGGGCAGAGCTGGGATCAGAACCCGGCTCCAAGGCCCATGACTTTCCCTGATAGCCGGCTACCACACTCCCCGTTTCTCTCTTTGCTTTGGCTTCTGGGGAGCTCAGAACGGCTTGCTCGCAGAGACCGCTAGCTCTGATTCAGGGCACTGCTGCCCCTCCTTCCTCTGGGCTCCCCCCCTCCCTGCTGGGCCTCCAGTGCAGCGGGCGGGACACAAGCTATCCACTAGAAATAAAACCAAGACTTCCGGTCTGGCGCTTGCTTTCGCTTCCTGGAGCCCTTTTAGAAGTCCTTGATCAGGGAGGGGAGATTCCTAACGGAAGATGACATCACCATCAGCTGGCCCGCCGGGCGGGCCCCCAGCCCCACAGGCCTCGTGGACCCTGAATGCCCTATTATGAGGGTAGTCTCGTTACACACAGCGTGCCGCTCGGTGGAATTTCAAACGGGGTTTTGTGGCTTCTGACCCTCGTGGTGGATCGCGCACACAGACAGCTTTGGTGCTGGGCTTCCTCTCCTGCTGCACGCCTGGCGCCCGGCCAGGCCAGTGACCACCCCCGACCGTGAGTCAGTTTCGTTCTTAACCCTCTGACTCAGCTCCCTTTAAAGGGGCAGTGGAGCCAGGACCAGGAGGTGGTGGACGCCATGGGAAAATGCCTGCCTGCGATGGGGCGGGGGACAGAGGTCAGAAGGAAGTTTGGGGGTGCTTAGAGGCACTCTGGCAGGTGACGGTGTTAGGGCCTGGGTGAGCAGCCCCTGCCTCCCTCTATCACCCTGACAGGATGGAGGGGACATTCCGTTTGCTCCAGGAGAACCTGCGATGTCCCCAAAGCCGACAGAGACCTTCCTTTCTTCCAGACTAGGAGGGGCCCAGAAGGCCAGTGGGGGCTTGGCAAGGCCCCTGGGTCCAACCTAACTCAAGTCACTTGCCCTTTATTCCTTTGCCTTCTGTCACTGAACCCTCTGCACGTTCTAGAGCAGCCCAAGCTGCTTCCTGGTCAGGTCTCTGCCATTGCTGCCCCCCGGCCCCCACCCTGTGAGAGGCCAGCTGTGTCTCCTCCCCCAGGCCTCAGCTCGATGCCACCCCTAATAGGGTATCCCTGCCAGGGCCTGGTTCGTCGCCTTTATGGCGTGTTGCACCTGCTGTGTGTTCGCTCCCCCCTCCCCCACGTGGCCTCTGCCCTGCCATGGAGCCTGGCTCACACTGGGTGCTCAATAGTTGCTGGGTGAACCGACAAGGATGAGCGATTGAATGGCAGGGGTCTCGCCACAGCCATCCCTGGGAGACAGGCAGGGCGTGGGTGGAGGACCCAGGGTGTGGTGGCCGGCTGAGCTCCCTGCAGACCTTCCTGCCTGTGACCAGGCCTGTCATTCCAACCTGGGGCGAGTCTTGCTATGCAGCCTCAGCGAGCCTGAAGAATTCCTCTCTTTTTTCCTTCTGTCTGACTCACGCTTTCGTTTGGAAGTTCCCCTTTCCCTCTGAGCTTCTCTTGGGGTTACTGAGTGGTCATGTGAGACCACAGGTTCATTCACAAGAATGGGACACGCCCACCTCCCGGCTGGGCCCACTCATGGCCTTGCAGCTCGGCAGGGGGGCTGGTGGGTGGTGGTTTCTGAGGCTGGAGCATGTGCACAGTCTACATGGCCCCTTGGCATTTCCTGGCCCCCTATCACATGGGGCTAGGGATTGGGGGCTGGAATGGGGTCCAAGGCCTCCTGAACTGGGTACAGAGACAGTCAGCCCTCCCTGGCCCCACTGACCAGTTATTCACCACAGCAGGCAGCTGAGACAGTGAGGGTTGAGGTGACCCCAGTCAGGGGGCTCATGAGGCATTTGATAGAGACAGTCTACCTCCTGCTATGTGACCCAGTCCCCTGTGAGGGTCTCATCTTCCTGGCCCGGTTGGATCAGAGGATGAGAGAAGACAATGGGGCATGATTCCTAAGTGGAACCATGTGTTTCCTGTTAGGAGCAATGACTCAGATACCTAAAGGGAGCCTGCGGTGCCACATCATCCATCTGTCCATCTACCTATCCATCAGTCTGTCCATCCATCCATCCAGCCATACACCTGTCCATCCAGGCATCCATTTGTCCATCCAGCCACTTATCCAGCTATCCCAATAATTCGTTCAACCACACACATCCATCCATCCATCCATCCATCCATCCATCATGCATCCAAGTGCCCCCCCTTCCCCCATCCGTCCACCACCTGTCTGCGTACACATCCATCCTGCTTATCACAGACCTGAGTCCCTTTGGTGCCAGACCTCATGATGGCTTTGGGGCACATCAAGGCCTTTGCTGTGGACTCCACCCTCACGAGCTGCTAGTCTGGGAGAGGAGACAGACGGGCATCCAGATGGTGAGAATGCTTGATGCTAAGTGCCGTGTAGGAGAGGTTCCAGCCTGGGAGGTCAGGGAAGCCTGCACCCCCACAGGATGAGTAGAGCAGCGTGAGGAAGGGCCGTGGAAGGGAGGAGCGGCCAGGGAGGAGGAGCGAAGCCTTGTGTGCAGAGGCAGGGAAGCAGGCCTGTGCATTGGAGGGCCCGGATGTGATCTGGGCAGGATAGTGTGCACACTGGGGTGGGAGGGGAAGAGCAGAGAGCTGAGGCTGGCTGGGAGGGCACGACCTGGTACTGCTGACCCCACCAGCCAAGAGAAAGGGACTGGACTTGACCAAGGAGCATCGTGTGTGTGGTACCATCTGAATCACTCGCAAGGATGGAGACACGGTTTTTCATGGCCGTTGGGGGGGGGGGGAGCAGTCCTGTCCTCCCCACCCCCTTCACCCAGCTGACCACAGCCTCAGTCACAAGGCACCGCACTGAGTTCTTCCACCGTTGAGAAACTGAGGCCCAAAAGGTGAGTCCGGTCCAGGGTCATAGAGCAGGTGGTGGTGTGGGGTCTCCTGAACCGTCCCCCTTCCCTCCCCTTGAGCTGAGGCTGCTGCAGAGGTTAAATCTGATTCCACTTTGAAATGCAAAAGTTGTAAGGTCTTAATACAGTCATAAAAGGGACAGGAAAAACACACCCAATTCCAGTTTTACGAGGCAAGGCTGTGCTGCCCTCTGGAATCCCCTTATCCAGGGATCTCAAAGCACTGGCTGGTCCAGAATTAATGAGGCCCTGAAGCCAAGACCTTGGAATGTGCGCCTAGAAGCAATTGGAGGGGCAAGCCTGGCCCTGGCAACGTCACTCATGTCCCCTGTGCCTGAACCTAGTCTCTGCGTCATCAACCCCTGGTGGGGAGCTTTGGGTCTTCCCTGTCCCCAGCCAAATGAGGGATGAAAATCAACCACAGCAGGAATAAGACCGAGGACCCCACAGCTGAAAGGAAGGAATGAGGGAAGGGGCAGTTCTGCCTGATGTGGACTTCCTGGGGTCCAGATCCTGCCTGTCCCTTTGACCGCCAGCTCCTAGAGGTCATGGGTGCTGCATCTCTGAGTCACTAGCCCCTGCTGGGAGGGCTGGAGAGGAGGGAGCGGGCTGTGTACTGGGGAGGGGCGGGGAGGGAGAAACCACAGGACCTGCTACCTTGTCAAAGCTACTGAGGTTTGTTCAGTGAATACCCAGCGGGTAGACGGGTGGCCAGACGCGTATGTGGATGTATAAATGAGTGGAGGAGTGTGTGGATGACGTATGGGAGGACAGAGGGACGGGTGGATGGGTGAATGTGTGGTGGGATGAACAGGTGTAGAGAAGGGGCATGAATGAGTACAGTGTGTGTGTGTGTGTGTGTGCACGTGTGCATTCCCTCAAGATGCTGTGGGTCACGGCCAGGCTACAAGGAACGGCTAGCATTGGATGGATGAATTGGTGAGTTGTTTAACAGTGGATGTATGAGTGAGTGGATGAATGCATGGATGGATGGATACACGGATGCATGGACGGATATGTGAATGGATGGATGGGTGGATGTCTGTGTGGATGGATGAATAAATGAATGGATGAATCAGTGGAAGTGTAGCTGGATGGATGGAAGGATGGATGGACAGATGTGGAGAAGAGGACATGAATGAGCACACTGTGTGTATGTGTGTGTGTGTGTTTCAAGGGGATGCTGTGGACCATACCCGGGCTGCAAGGAGGAGTTAGTATTAGATAGGTAAACAGATGAATGGATGGATGCAAGGAAGGATGGAAGAAAACAATGGATGGTGGATGGGTAGATGGATGGATGAATAGGTAGGTGGATGGATGGGTGGATGGATGGATGGATGGGTGGGTGGATCAGTGGGTGGGTGGGTGAATGGGTGGATGGATGAGTGGGTGGATGGGTGAGTATATGGGTGGGTGAGTAGGTAGGTGGATGAGTGGGTTGGTGGTTGGGTGGGTGGACAAACAGATCAGTGGATTAGTGGACCATGGAATAGGCATCTAGGCCCATCTCAGGCAAGGAATGTGGACAAATGAGACGATTCCAGTGGAGGCCTTGGCAGGGCTGGCAGGATCTCACGGATGGAATCTGGGAACCCATGGCCTGGCGCCCATGTCCCTCAGCAACTGGGAAACAGCCTGGGGAATGGATGGTCCAGTCTGGGCTCAGGATACTCCAGTCCTTCTCTTAGTTCTGCTTTATTAGCCACTTCTCTTTGGCCAGTCATCTGCCCTCCAGGCCTCAGTTTCCAGCCTGTAGAATGAAGGCTTACTGGACGAGATGGGCTTCTAAGGAAGACATCTGGCAGATGCATAACCCCAGCCCCCTCCCTCTTGCTTGCCCCCTTGCCTCATCCCTGCTCAGTCCAGGCACTTCCCCTGACCCTACCCATCCCTTCTCCAGCGTGGGCGTGAGGCCAGCACGAGCAGTGGGCCCCAGGGAAAGGAGAGCCCGCCCCTGCCCAGGCGGGTGGGGTGAGGGGCTGTTGTGGCCACAGACGGCTACTCATCAGGCCCCTGGCAGGATCCAAGCTGAGTCACCTTGAGTCACTCTGTCACTTCCTACCACACATTCCTTCATTCATCTAATGTCTCATGTCCTGGGGTCACCTCCTTGATGTTTCCCTGAGTTATTTGCCAAAAGGATGGACAGGACTCAGTCTGCACCAGCCAGATGGACAAAGGGCTTGGCCCCTGGAATGCTGGCGTGGCCTGTGGCAGGGAGAGAGGACTGGGCTGTGCGAACTCCCAGGAGGGGGTGACGGGTGCCCTCAGAGCCTGCCTCCAGCCCAGAGGCCCTGAAGCCCAGGGGTCCTTACAGCTTGAGCTCAGGCATCTCCAGCACATCAGAGCTCACAGAGGGAGCAGAGGACAATTAGTCACCTGTCCCCAACCCTCAGCCTCGTCAGCCACACCCAGGCTGAGCCCTGGCCCTGGAGGAATACAGGGTCTCTCAAGGTGGACCGGGCAGCTCTAGGTTTCTTCTTGTCAGTGGGTGGTATGGGGCAGGCCACAGCACCGCCAGCCTCCAGCCTCTGTCCCTGTCTTGGCACCAACTCCCGGGCTTTGGTGTCAGCCCCCTTCCTGGTGGTGATCTGCAGCCCATGGAACCCCTGGCTCATCTCCAGCAAGGCCCGAGATCTGGTGCTTGACTGCATGGAGTAAACAGTTCAGGCCCTGGGAGGGAAGTAGCTCTCAAGGATGGAGCTTGAGGGCCCGGGACGTAGGGGGCATGGGGCTCCCTGGGGGCAGGGAGAGGCACCCAGGGAGGTCTGGCCTGCAGGGACGAGCCAGCCCCAGGACACAGGGGCTCAGCGATTTTGAGTCCGGACCCTCCCATCATGGCTGGGCCATGCTGGGTTCACGGCCTCAGTCCCCAGAGTGTGTTGCAGCAGGAGTGGGCTCTCCGCTCGAGGGAGGGGGGAGGCTCAGGGAGTCCGGCGGCCCCGCCCCCTTCCTTCTGTGTGCTGGACACTGCTTGGGGCATTCGGAGTTTATACGGGATTAAATCAAACCAGGATCCTGCCCTAGGGGCTCCCGTCCTAGTGAGAGGGAACAGACGATGGATGACAAACAGGATGAGATGAACCCATGTGTGGGGGAAAGAGGGGGTAGAGTGAGGTTTCAGGGCCCGGAAGGTGGGGAGCTTGTTGAGAGGGTGACCTTGGTCAAATTGTGGGTGTCTGGGCATCTGGCCCTTTTGGGGAATAGCTTGAGTAAGGTGGGAGGTGCCCAGCCGAAAGGCAGCAGCTACAGGTCACCTGTGTGGGGACCACAGCACCCGTCTGCTGGGACCCCCCAGCAAATGCACTCCCAGTGCCCGCCTTACTCCCCAGAGTGGCCAGAAGTAGACAACAGGCTCTCCGGTCTTGCCGCTCATTGTTTGTTTAAGGTTTGCTGTAAATGATTGGGGAGCGGAGGGACAGGGCAACTAGAGGATACTTTGGCTGCTGGGCTGAGGACAGACGAAGTGGAGGTCAAGGGTAGATTTGTGATCTGTAGCCTTGATGCCCCTCTCCCGATGCCCCTCAGCGTCGGGGACACAGAGATGAGACAGCTGGACTGAGGAGGGGACACACAAACCACCGAGGAGCACGGTAAAAGCAGCTGTAGATGAAGGGCTCCAGGAGCAATGAGGAGGGAGCAGCCGCCAGGGGGAGGTAATTCCGGGAGGCTTCTTGGAGGAGGAGGCCTTGAGGTGTGACTTGAAGGCTGAGCAGCAGACCCCAGGCTGTTAGGAAGGACGAGAAGCTATTCCAGCTAGAGTGACAGATTGAGCAACGGTCAAACAATGAGCAAAATACTAAGCACTCCATTCATTCATTCATTCACTCATTCATTCATTCCTCACCTATTTCTTGTACACACCTGCTCGTCCCAGCACCGTGCCTGGCACAGGAGGAACAAGGACCCGAGGTTTCACCCACTCTCTGCAGTTCTTGCCCGAGCAGGGGCAGCCATTTCCAGAATACCCACTGGGTGTAGCATCTCTGCTAACATCCCTCTCACCACGGAAACCCGTATCCCAACAAGGCTATGTTTGTTTTGTGTTTGAAATTCCACTAATTTTTATGTGTCTTTGTGTTAATGATTCTTCTTTAAACATCAAAGGGAACCGTAGGACGTTTTCACTCCTGACAGTGTTGTACGCGAGGTGGCTAATAATTATCCCAGGGCTCCGATGATAGGCTGTGCGCTGCTCAGGTTCCCAAGATTGCAAAAGGAAACTTAGCTAATTATAGTCGATAGAAATTACAGTCCCACTGATGCATGACTGCCTCGGTGGCTTCGCATGAATCACTGTGTTCTTTGATAAGATTTTATTCATCTCCTGGAGGGATCTTACAAGTTGCCTCACTGCCGGGGACATTTTTTGTGTGTCCCTCTCCCACAAAGAACCTGACCACGCTCTGCCCAGTAGACATGGGGTCCCTAGAGTATTGGGGTATGGAGGCAAGAGAAGAGGCCTGGGAGTGATGGCAGTGGAGTTCATGCAGCCAGTAACTGACCGTGTAGACCCCTCCCCTTTCTGAGCCTTCCTGGCTTCATGGGAAGGGAGACAGTGTGCACAGTGGTTAAGCGTGTGGGCTCAGGTCTCAATTTCTTCATCTATAAGATGGGAATGATGATGATAACAACTCCTTCATAAGGTGTTTTAAGAATTAAATGAGCTAATGTATGTAAAGTAGTTGGCTGGACAACGAGAAAGGAAGGCTGAAGAAGAAGTGATCCCTTTGAATGAAGGGTTGTGAAGAATGCGGACTATACCATGGGCCGCCAGACGAATGAGCAAATCCGCCTCAGAAGAAGGACCGCTGGAATGGCCCTTAGACGTGAGGACGGAGAGACTTTGCCTTGTTTGCTTTGCACATGTTGTCAGGAGGCACCGATCCTTGGAGAATGACATCATGACTGACAGAGGGTCAATGAAAAAGAGGAAGACCCTCAATGAGACAGATTGACAGAGTGACTACAACAATGGACTCAAACAGCAACAATTGCGAGGCCGGTGCAGGACTAGGGTTGCTGACTCAGAGCCACCTTGATGACACCTAACACAACAGCTGGCACAAGCGAGAGCTTGTTGGTTCCCTGGTACCACTCCGACAGGAAGATACCACCAATGGGATGCTTGAACAGACAGGAGTTTATTCTCTTACAGTTCATGAGGCTAGAAGCCCAAGTTCAAAGTGCCAGGCTCTAAGGGCTGTGTGAAAGCCCCTCAACCTTGGGCTTCAGCTTTGCCTCTAGCTCCCAGCCCACTGAAGTTAGAGCCATTTCTTTACTGAGGCAGCTACTGGCTGCTGAGGCTAATAAGCCCAAGGTCGACAAATAAAATGGCATAGTCCCGATGTTACCACACAGCAGGCCATTCATTCAAGTCCATTGAAAGTCCCAAGGTCGGCAGAGCATGGCAGGCTGCTGAACAATGATATGGCTACATGCAGGGTTCAAGCATGCCATAAGCTAGAGATCATTCCCAAAGCTGTTTCTTATATACAGGAAGCAGACCACATCCCTAAGGCAGCTACTCAGCTGCTCACAATAGATTGTGTAACTCACAACCATGGAGTTGATTCCCAGTCTCAGAATACTACATCCAGCTGCCCAGCCACTCAACCAGGCCCAGCCAAGTTGACACATAAACTTAACCACCACAGAGCTCATGTTGTTGTTGTTGTTGTTAAGTGCTGTCAAATTGGCTCCAACTCATAGCGACCCTATGTACAACAGAACAAAACACTGCCTAGTCCTGCACCAGCCTCACAACATTTGCTAGACCTGAGCCCATCGTTGCAGCCACCGTGTCAATCCATCTCATTGAGGGCCTTCCCCTTTGTCACTGAACCTCCACTTTACCAAGCATGACATCCTTCTCCAGGGAATGGTCCCTTCTGACAACATGACCCAGGTAGGTGAGACGAAGTCTGGCCATTCTCGCTTCCAAGGAGCATTCCAGCTGCACTTCTTCCAGGACAGATTTTTTTGTCCTTCTGATAGTCCCTGGTACTTTCAGGATCCTTTGCCAAAACCGTAACTCAAAAGCATCAACTCTTCAAGTTGAAGAAGGAAAGGACCATCCACTTCTCAAAGAGTTGGCCAGTGAAATCCTTATGAGAGCACATGAGATGCTGCTATTTCCTTATTAAAGTGGCCTCCTTGAATGTTAAGAGCCAAGGTCATGGGCAGAAGTTGCGGATGACTTCTACAGCTTTGAGTTGAGAAGACATCTGTAGAGGTCAGAGTTGGGAGGGAGGCGGGTCCCACTCTACAAGTGGGAAAACTGAGACTCAGAGAAGCTCTGGGACTTGTTCACACTCACAGAGGCAGCAAGAGGACTACAGAAGATCTAGAATGTTCCCAGCCCTTGCATTGTGCCTGATGGCTTTTCAATGTAGAGCTTGCCTGGAATGAACACACGGCCTTAGAATGACATTGGGTTGGCGGGATGCTAGGTAAATGGTGATTGGTATTTTCAAGGCCTTCTTGCCAAGGATGTGGAGAGAGATCAGGGCCCCTGATTGCCTCCTTCAGAGCATCTGGGGCTGGAAGATTGGGATGGAGGAACTGGGAGCAGCTTCCAGCTCCCTTAGATCTAAGGAAGATCCCAATCAGCCTAAGGGCAAGTTACCAAGATGCCAGTGATGTGTGAGCTTCCCCTCACGTGCACGGGCCCTTCCAAGGTCTAGCTCGTGGTTTGTGCATTTGTATGCATTATTGTCATTTGAAAACAAAATGTTTTAACTGCAATGGGTTACAACCGCTTTCTCTGTGCCCCCTTTCCTCAGTCACCCTTCTTGTGTTGGGTGGTACTGGGATGCTGTGGGCATTTTTGGAATTCAGTGAAGGAGAAGTTGAGTTGAGGATACACCTAGTTTGGGTTTATGGGATGTCTTTATGTAGCTTGTAGATATATCTCTACGTAGTTACATTGTTGTGGGTTTTTCTGTGTAAGAACAGCTTCCACTCACTTGTAAGGCATCCAGCACAGTGAAGTGGAGCTGGAGGGTCAGGGTGGGGACTGCGGTGCACCCACAGTGCTCAGCCCTGGGGGTGTGAAGAGTAGGAGAGCTCAAAGAGGCCTGGACCCACCGGAAGCCAGGAGCTACTCTGAAAAGCTCCTCCATTCAATGGAGGGTTTGGTTCTCAGAGATGCATGGCCCATATGGAAGTTCTCTCCCTTCCGGAATATGTCCTAGAACAGAGTATTCAAAATCAGAATCTTCTTACCCATCTGTAGCAGTTGTTGCTGTGTGCCGTGGAGTCTTTCCCAACTTGGGGACCCTGAGGACAGAGTAGGACTGCCGTGGGGCTTCTTAGGCTGTAATCTTTAGGAGAGCCAGGTCTTTTCTCCTGAGGAACGACTGGTGGGTTCAAACGGCCGACCTCCAGCCAAGTGCTTAAGCAGTGCACCGCCAGGGTGCCTTTCGGTGGTGATAACAGTTGCCAAGTCTCCTGTGTGCCAAATGCTAGGCCAGGTGCGCTTTGTGCCTCACTGCGTTTGCTCTTATGGAAGCTGCAGGAAGCAGTTACCCCTTGCTCCCATTTCACAGGTATGACGTGAGGCTAAGAGACAAGCAGTAACTTGCTCAGGTCACACAGCTATTAACGGGGGGAGCTGGGGTCCAACCCAGGGCTCTGCTTTCTGAGCCGCTGCTCCTCGCTCAGCTGGGCAGCAGGCTGGGGAAGAGCTGTTAGTCTTCCAGAAAGCTGGAATGTCGGGGCTGGGAAGGACGATTGAGTCCAGCTGGGAACACTGAGGTCTGGGAGGGAGGGCACAGACACGGTCACCGGCAGGACAGCCAGCAGCTCACGTCTGCAACACCCTCTACACTGGTAGGGCCGGCACTGGGGTCACCCTTAGGACTGCTCAAGGAAGAAATGCGTCAAGATGACAACCGCCGGAATGCTGTCCCAGACCACCATTGCCACTGTTCCCAGCAGGCTCTTTCTTCCCTTTCACAGAGTGTTTGCAGGGTTGCAGATGCTACCGCCCTCTGTTACAGGGCCAGAGCTCACAAAGGCAGTGGGCTGAAATAAATGTGCGGGTTCCGAGACCAGTGGGCACCCAGTCCCCCTACAGCAGGCCCCTCAGCAAGGCCAATGGGCTGTGTTGCCCAGGAAGCCTGGGTCGGGGTCTGCAGACTTGTTTCTATGGGCAGAACGCCCTCTCCCCAACTCGCCCAGCACCCCAAGCCCCACTGACCATTGTCTGCCAAAACAGGGGCTAGGCTGCTCTGTTTCCTCAATGACCCCTTACCCCATGATGGAGAAGCTGCAGGCTTTGGACACTTGTGACCTGCCTGATGCCTTTCTGCTCTTGTATGCAGAGCAGGGACTTGAACCCGCTCTGTCTGGCTGTCAGACCCAGACCTCTAACTAAGCCTCAGCACACAGAGCACCCACTCAGTGCAGAAGGTGGTGATCACTAGACAGTGCCAAGGACACCAACCACTCCTGGGGATGCCCACTGGCATGAGAGCTCAGGGAGGGAGGAAGTTCCTGGCTGACGCTTGAGGAGGTGCCGTACTGCCCAACTGAAGGTGGGCAGTGGTGGGCATCGCAGGGGAGGGTTGTGTGGGCAGTGGTGGGCACCGCAGGGGAGGCTGGTGGGGAGGCCCTAGAGGTGTCAGGGGCTGCACGTTGACCCCCGCCACCATTGGGAGCAGGCTTCAGTGTGCTCTGAAGCCAGTGGGAGCAGGGGGGGATATTGTTAGGGTCCTGTTTGAAAGATGCCACTTGGGACAGATCTGTCCTGGAGGAAGTGCAGCCAGAATGCTCCTTGGAAGCAAGAATGGCCAGACTTTGTCTCACCTATTTTGGTCATGTTGTAAGAAGGGACCATTCCCTGGAGAAGGATGTCATGCTTGGTAGGGTGGAGGGTCGACGAAAGAAGGGGAGGCCTTCAAGGAGATGGATTGACACAGTGGCTGGGAGCTCAAGTATAGCGGGGATTGTGGGGCTGGCGCGGGATCGGGCAGTGTTTCGTTCTGCTGTGCATGGGGTCACTATGAGTCGGAAACGACTCAACGGCACTTAACAACAACAACAACCCTTGGGACAGGTGGAGGGTGCATGAGAGGTGCGTGGACAAAGGGTGAATTGGAGGGCCAGGCAACTCCCTTGGAGACACTGGGATGGGGTTGGCAGCTGGAAAGCCAATTTCAGAGCTAGTGGAGGGGAGAGTCGATGGGACTGGGTGAACCAGAGACCAGAGCTGAGGAGCCCATATGTTCCCCGGGGCTGGGGCTGGGGCAAGTGAGTGCAGGAAGGGCCTGGGGGAAGGGAGGTGATGAGAAGGTTCAGTTAGGGGCATGCTGTAGTCACGCCATGCACCGAGCACCCAAGGGGGGAGAAGAACCCTGGGGCTGCCGGCTTAGAGCTGTCAACCAGAGATGAGGATCTGGAGGTCCCAGTGCTCATGGTGAAGGAGCATGGAAGGGGCAGGACCCCCCTAGAAGGGAATCTTTCGGGGGGAGAAGGGAGAGGGCCCCGCTCCCAGCCTCCAGCCTGAAGGCCCGGCCAGCCCCAGCACCTGTTGTCATGAGCACCAGGGACCAGTGGCGCCAGGCTTGCTGTGGCCCCGGTGACGCACGAGAGTCAGAGAATGTGCAGAGGGTCCCTACCGCTGCTTCCGATTTCACAGCATTAGTGGCCAAGGCAGGTTTGCTGTTATTTTTCACTGGAAAAATATGTATTGAGCTTGGGCCCTTGCCAGCGAGTCAAAGGAAGACAGCTGGGAGCATTCGCCTTTTCTAAAGAGATTTCCTCCTGGGGCCGCATCCGCCTGGCATCCCTCAGGAAACCGCAGGCAGAGCTGGGAAGAGACTCGGGCTGGGGCAGGGTGGAGGGGCACGCGTCCTGCCCCCGCTCTGCTGACGATGACGCAGTGCCTGGCATGCACCTCGCAGCTCTGGCCTCTCCTATGACTGCTATACTCCTACTCCCAGCCACCACTTGACTCGCCCAAAGCCTCCCCAACTCACACCCCAGACCCAACTGCTGTCCTTCCCACTGTCCCAACCTCTGCCAGCACCTTCATATGAGTGAAGGTGCCAGCCTCATCCCCGGCCCATCCAAGGAGGCCTGGCTGTGGGCGCCAGCTCTCAGAGTTTTCCAGCTCATCCCTCCACAGACTTCACGTCCACCTCAGTCTCTGACCTCCACATCTGCCCCTCATTCCGTGTGCCTATCATGTTTCGCTGGCCAACAGGCTTCCAATGTTTGCCTACACGTGCGTCCTCAATACCCCTTCCACCCAGGAGCCAATGCTTCCGGATGATCCCTGTGGCTTGCCCCTCATGGCACGTGGAAGACCAGCACAGGGCTGGGCACTGAGGCTCAGCACGAATCCTTGGTCCCTGTGCCCCAGGACATGAGCTGGCAGGACGCTGGAGTCATTAGTTACAGAGCACAAGGGACGTGTGAGGGTGGAGAGGCAGAGCGGAGGGGCCTGAGGCCGGGGACAGGCTCCAAGGGAAGGGAACATGGCAGAGACACTGTGTCTGGACTGGGGCCTGGAACCCGGGTGCGGGGTGGCGTGGGGCTGGCTGGCTCTCCTTCAGCTCTGGGACCACCCAGCGCTAGCACCATGCTTGGGGGCTGAATGATTAAGCTGCGGCTGCAGATCAGCATTTATTGGGCACGTGCTCTGTGCCAGGCCCCATGCCCTCACCCTCCACTGTCCCGGCCACCCCATCAGCTGTTTCTGTGATTGCTCCCAGCTGCAGCAGCTTGGGACTTACTCAGCTACTTGGTCACACAGCCAGTGAGCATGGAGACCCAAGGCTCAGGCAGGGATGACAGGAAAGCCAAGGCCTGAGCTGGTGGGGGACAGGGTCCAAGTCACTCCCTCTGGTCCCAGTTGTCAGCTCCCTTCCCTTGGCCTCATCCCCAGCATTGACAGAGGGTGTGTCCTAACCCCACAGTCTCCTCCTTTATCACCTGGGACCCCCAGCCTTGGGCAGGAGCCTGGCCGGTCTCTGTGAGGGTTTCCTGCTCGGCACCTCACTCTTACCTTGCAGGCCTCAGTGTGTGGTCCCAGGCATTTTACAGAGGGGGCTGCAGAGGGTCTGTGCAGACAGTCAAGCGACTCTCCCAGGACTGGAACCCAAGTCCTTCTGACGCCAAAGCCCATGTCCACAGTCCACTCCATGGGCCAAACCACTCCCAGATCCTGCGTGCGCCAAACATGGAGAGGAGCTGTGAGAGCCACCAGCGTGCACAGCAGGGTGATGGCAACATAGGGCGAGCTCCTCCGGTCCTGTCCTATCTCACGCCCTTTGCATGCATTAGGTCCTACATCCTCAGGGCAGCTGGTGATGCTGGCCCTGTTATTAGTCCCCTCAAACAGAAGACAGATGGTCGGTAGGTCGATAGGTAGGACCATAGACAGATGACAGATAGATAATTGATAGAAACATCAACAGACTGATTGATGGATGATGATGGACAGGTGAAAGACGGATAGATACATGAAAGGTGCATGACAAATAGACAGATATATACACACACACACATACCTAACACATACATAGCTGCTGTCAGTTAGCCCCAACTCACAGTGTCCAGTGATCTCCTGGACAGCAGAACCACATTGCCCAAGACTGCACCAGGACGGTGCATGCAGGGCATGTACAAGGCCATGGTTGTGGCTCCCGTACCAACCCATCTCACCAAGGGCTCACTGGCCTTCTACTTTGCCAAACATCATGTCCCTCTTCAGCGACTGATCCCTCCTAATGACATGTCTGGAGCTCTGGTAGCGCAGTGGTTAAAGCATTCAACTGATGACCAAAAGGATAGCAGTTTGAACCCATCAGCCTGTGGGAGGAAGATGAGGCAGTCTGCTTCCATAAGGACTGACAGCCTTAGAGAGTGTAGGGAGCAGTCCAAGTCTGTCCTGACATGTTGCTCTTAGTCAGAATTGACCGATCGGCAGTGCAGCCTGGCAGACAGGAAACTGAGCCACCAAGAAACCAAGCTCCCTCCCCAAGGTCACACTGTGAATAAGAGGCCACACTGTCACTTAGCCTAGGCTCAAGTTAACTTCCATCTGCCTAGAACTACCTGGGGAAAAAGCTGGAAGAGCCCATCTCTACAAGCCACGTCTTCACCAACCAGCTGAGAGGGAAGAGCCTCACGTTGATTGAGCACCTACTGTGTGCCAGCTGGTCGCACACCACTGCTTCTCAAGGCTGTTGATGTGGAGTCGCTTCCAACTCACAGAGATCCTGTGAGTCAGAGCAGAGCTGCCCCATAGGGTTCTCTGGACCGCCACATCTTTCTTCCGCAGAGCAGTTTGTGGGTTCAAAGTGCTGACGTCTTGGTTAGCAGTTGAATGCTTAACCGCTGAGCCGCTAGGGCTCCACTTTTCAGGGTGAATACACTTGACTCCATTTTGCAGAGGAGGAAATGAGAATCCCGAGGTTAGGACGACTTGCTGCAGGACACCCAGCTAGGGCAGGAAGAGGAGCGGAATGCAGACTCGGCCCAGGCCTGAGATCCCTGGGTCCTCACTGGAGGTGCCTAGGCCAGCATGGGCCCCCCCAGGCCCGGCCCATCCAGGGGGTCTGGCTCCCACTTGGACAACCTCCCTCCCTCTCCCTCCTTCCCGCCTAGGGAGAATTAAGTGGTAACCATTTTCAAAGTCGACTGTCAAAAGAAAAGTGTTGGAGGAAGGAAATCTGCAACTAGGAGCTTCAGCCTCATTCCATCATGTGGTTTGAATCTGACTATAAACACGCTGGGAGGAGGACCAGGCTTGTCCCCCCACCGGCCGGGTTTCCTGCCAGCTCTGCTGGGCCCCAGAGCTGGTGGGCCTGGGTGGAGGCCCCAGCAGGGAGGGTGGTGGGCCGCCAGCCCTGGACCAGGGAGAAGCTGGAACTGTGAAGTCTCCCATTCCCGGAGCAGCTCCTTCCAGTAGGATGTGGCGGCATTACGGAAAGGAAATATTAAAATGATAATTATAAATCTGTTTATTTAATTAAGTTATTAAACAGGCCTGGCCTGAGGGGAGGAAGAAAACCCTTCATTTCATTCTAATTGTTTCGCCCAGGCTGTAATTAGAGCCTCATAGAAGGAGGCCGAGCCAGACAAGGCCCAGGCTCTGCCAGAGATGGGGGTCTGCGCCTGGTGCAAAGACTCAGGGCTGACAGGTGGGGTTGGGGGAGTGGAAGTGGGCAGGGATTCGGGCCTGCTGTGTCCCCAGTACCAACAGCATGTCTGGCACAGTAAGAGGTCAGGAAATATTTGTGGAATGATTGCCTGGTGTGCAGGGAACAAGCTGACAGGGCTAGGGAAGTGACTTCTTCAGCTTGTTCATAGAGAACTTTCCAGAAGATTAGACTGGACTCTGCCAAAACTCACCAGTCCAGCCTTCCTAGCAGAAGACACCAGTGTCCAGGTGCTGCTTGTTACATATTTGACCTTCACCTCTCCTGTCAGTTTAACCCTAACACAAAGCCTAACCCCAGTGCTAGCTCTAAACCTAATCCTAATGCAAGCCCTAACCCTAGCTCTAACTCTAACCCTAGACCTAGACCTAGCCCTAACTCCAACCCTAGCCCTAGACCTACCCTTACTCAAACCCTAGCGCTAACCCTAGCTCTTACCCTAGCCCTAACTCAAACTCTATTCTCAGCCCTAGCTGTGACTCTAGCTCTAACTCTAACCCTAACCCAGGCCTTGGTCACTGTTGGCTGATGACCAAGGAGATTAGGGTCACCTTTGGGACAGAGTCAATCAATTCCACCAGTCTTCTGATCCTGGTGTCTCCTAGAGGTTTAATAAGGGACTGGAACACCAGAGTCTCAGAGAGTTCTGGAGGCTAAGCCCTGGGTCTGAGGAGCCCGCTGTGGAACTGGTTTCTGGGCCTGGTGGAGCCTCTGCTGAGGGGAGCAGGGAGGTGCCAGCCGAGCAGCCCCAGGTCCAACCCAGCGCCCCCAAGCCAACAGCTGCCCACGGGCTCCGTGCAGAACCGCGCGTTGCGGGGGAAGTGGCTCGTTCCAGCTGGCACAGCCTTATTGAACAGTTTACGCTTTGTAAGTGTGGACAGCTGCGAGGACGGTAGCTGGCTCGAAGGCTGGGGCTGGGGGATGAGTGAGGGGCCTGGAAGCTGAGGAGGGGGAGGCCTGGGGTACCAGAGCCAGCAGCATCTGTACATGGATGGGGAGCAAGGACCACAGAGGTTTGGATTAGGCTGAGCCTCTGGAAAGCTGAGCCCTCTCAATGGGATGCTGGGGTTGACGCCTAATTGGGGAATGACCATGAATGCAAGTGGAATGTGTATGGGAAGGTTGAGGGGCCAGGCCCTGTTCCAAGCCTCCAGCTCACCATTAAATGGACCAGGAAAGAGGCAGCCATGGAACCAACCACTTGGAAGGTGTGGAAGGGCATGGGGACCTTTCTATTATTCATCCATCTGTCCATCCATCATCCATCCATCCATCATCTATCCATTTGTCCATCTGTCCATCCATCATCCATCTATCCATCATCCATCTACCCATCTATCCACCCACTCATAAAACATTCATACAAGGTTTGCACTAGGCTACCCCTTCTGCTGGGTTCCAGGAATCCAGAAAACAATTGGACTTGTCCCACTCTCATGACACTCCCATGGTATTTGTGGAGGGAGCTGGTGTACAAGGGAGACAGACAGAAGATAAATAAACCCCCATGGTTGACTCAGAGAAGTTTTGTAACCAAAGAATATAAACCAAAAGCTGGGGGCCCCAGTGACTCACCCTAAACCTCAGTTTATCACCTTTGCTATAGGGATAAGACAGTGCCCACCATGGTGCATTGTGGGTGTTAGGTGGAACAGTGCATAGAAGAGGTTTGGCACTCTGCCTGACAGAACAGGTGCTCAGTGACTGTTACTATTATTATTAACATCATCGTTGTTATTATCTCTGCCAGTGGTGGGAGTGGGACAGTTTAGGGGAGTGCTCCTAAGTGCAGGGTTATTGATGCTTGGATGAGCAGGAGTTCACTAGGTACCCGTCTGTACTTCCCCCCTGGTAGCTCACACTTATTCTTCACTCATTTCTGCCTCTGCACATATTTTCCACCCCTTCTCTTCCCTAGGGCCTCCTTCCTTTGAGACTAGCCAAAGGTCCTCCCAGAAGACTTCCTGCCTTCTCCCAGCACCATCTTGCTACTTCCTCTTGTTCTGAAGCACAGCAACCACACCCCACCTCAGGCCCTTCACCCTGGACTTTGTAACTTCTCGGGGGACTTTTCAGAGTAGGACAGAGTCTTCTCCCAACCCTTCTTTAACCTCAGAGAGTTTAGACCTATCTACAAA
>NW_006921717.1:162062-166460 GCF_000298275.1 Orycteropus afer afer | reverse complement strand
GGTCAGGAAATATTTGTGGAATGATTGCCTGGTGTGCAGGGAACAAGCTGACAGGGCTAGGGAAGTGACTTCTTCAGCTTGTTCATAGAGAACTTTCCAGAAGATTAGACTGGACTCTGCCAAAACTCACCAGTCCAGCCTTCCTAGCAGAAGACACCAGTGTCCAGGTGCTGCTTGTTACATATTTGACCTTCACCTCTCCTGTCAGTTTAACCCTAACACAAAGCCTAACCCCAGTGCTAGCTCTAAACCTAATCCTAATGCAAGCCCTAACCCTAGCTCTAACTCTAACCCTAGACCTAGACCTAGCCCTAACTCCAACCCTAGCCCTAGACCTACCCTTACTCAAACCCTAGCGCTAACCCTAGCTCTTACCCTAGCCCTAACTCAAACTCTATTCTCAGCCCTAGCTGTGACTCTAGCTCTAACTCTAACCCTAACCCAGGCCTTGGTCACTGTTGGCTGATGACCAAGGAGATTAGGGTCACCTTTGGGACAGAGTCAATCAATTCCACCAGTCTTCTGATCCTGGTGTCTCCTAGAGGTTTAATAAGGGACTGGAACACCAGAGTCTCAGAGAGTTCTGGAGGCTAAGCCCTGGGTCTGAGGAGCCCGCTGTGGAACTGGTTTCTGGGCCTGGTGGAGCCTCTGCTGAGGGGAGCAGGGAGGTGCCAGCCGAGCAGCCCCAGGTCCAACCCAGCGCCCCCAAGCCAACAGCTGCCCACGGGCTCCGTGCAGAACCGCGCGTTGCGGGGGAAGTGGCTCGTTCCAGCTGGCACAGCCTTATTGAACAGTTTACGCTTTGTAAGTGTGGACAGCTGCGAGGACGGTAGCTGGCTCGAAGGCTGGGGCTGGGGGATGAGTGAGGGGCCTGGAAGCTGAGGAGGGGGAGGCCTGGGGTACCAGAGCCAGCAGCATCTGTACATGGATGGGGAGCAAGGACCACAGAGGTTTGGATTAGGCTGAGCCTCTGGAAAGCTGAGCCCTCTCAATGGGATGCTGGGGTTGACGCCTAATTGGGGAATGACCATGAATGCAAGTGGAATGTGTATGGGAAGGTTGAGGGGCCAGGCCCTGTTCCAAGCCTCCAGCTCACCATTAAATGGACCAGGAAAGAGGCAGCCATGGAACCAACCACTTGGAAGGTGTGGAAGGGCATGGGGACCTTTCTATTATTCATCCATCTGTCCATCCATCATCCATCCATCCATCATCTATCCATTTGTCCATCTGTCCATCCATCATCCATCTATCCATCATCCATCTACCCATCTATCCACCCACTCATAAAACATTCATACAAGGTTTGCACTAGGCTACCCCTTCTGCTGGGTTCCAGGAATCCAGAAAACAATTGGACTTGTCCCACTCTCATGACACTCCCATGGTATTTGTGGAGGGAGCTGGTGTACAAGGGAGACAGACAGAAGATAAATAAACCCCCATGGTTGACTCAGAGAAGTTTTGTAACCAAAGAATATAAACCAAAAGCTGGGGGCCCCAGTGACTCACCCTAAACCTCAGTTTATCACCTTTGCTATAGGGATAAGACAGTGCCCACCATGGTGCATTGTGGGTGTTAGGTGGAACAGTGCATAGAAGAGGTTTGGCACTCTGCCTGACAGAACAGGTGCTCAGTGACTGTTACTATTATTATTAACATCATCGTTGTTATTATCTCTGCCAGTGGTGGGAGTGGGACAGTTTAGGGGAGTGCTCCTAAGTGCAGGGTTATTGATGCTTGGATGAGCAGGAGTTCACTAGGTACCCGTCTGTACTTCCCCCCTGGTAGCTCACACTTATTCTTCACTCATTTCTGCCTCTGCACATATTTTCCACCCCTTCTCTTCCCTAGGGCCTCCTTCCTTTGAGACTAGCCAAAGGTCCTCCCAGAAGACTTCCTGCCTTCTCCCAGCACCATCTTGCTACTTCCTCTTGTTCTGAAGCACAGCAACCACACCCCACCTCAGGCCCTTCACCCTGGACTTTGTAACTTCTCGGGGGACTTTTCAGAGTAGGACAGAGTCTTCTCCCAACCCTTCTTTAACCTCAGAGAGTTTAGACCTATCTACAAATGGGCAGGAGCTCCGGTAGTGTAGTGCCTAACCAAAAGGCTGGCTGTTCAAACCCACCAGCCACTCCTTGGAAGGAGGCTTGGGCAATCTACTTCTGTAGTGACACCACCTCAGAAACCCAAGGAGGGGTTGCTATGAGTCAGGTCCAACTCGACGGCACATAACAACAATAACAACAAGTAGGGACAGCCTTCTGGGGCTTGGCTTGGTTCTACCTGCAAGAATGGTGTTGTTCTTGCTTGGGCTAGCTCTGGCATGGGGAACAGAGGGGGCAGGGGGATGACTAAGTTGAGAATTTCTCCAGGGCAGACTCCACATCCTAGTCATTTCTGGGCCTTGGCATCCAGTATACAATAGATGCTCAGCGAATGAAGGGTTGGGTGGATGCTTGGAAAGGTGAATGGATGAATGGATGGAAGGATGGATGGATGGATGGATGGATGATGAATGGAAGGAAGGAAGGAAGGAAAAGAAGGTGGATAGGTGGATAGATGGATGGATGAACTGGTGGACAGATGGATGGATGGACGGATGGCTGGCTGAATAAGAACAAAGTTAAATGGTAGAATTGAAATCTTGGATTTTAGAATTGCATGGATCAATCCAAACTAATCCATGCCATCAGTTAACCAGTGTTTTTAGGTTTCTCTTTATGCCAGAAATTGTACTGCTTTTGGAGCACCACAGGAAATAAGATAGACACAATCCTTTCTTTCATGGAGCTCAAAATCTAGTTGAGAAGATAGACAATATACAAACAAAATTATTTCAAGAGTGATGGCTGTTTGAAGGTGTGATAGAGTAACTAGTCTGGGAGGGGTACTTTATTTAGAGTGGTCAAAGAAAGACTTGGTGAGGAAGTAATATTTGATTGAGATCTGAATGACAAGGACTCCATTAAAGATAAAGAGAAGACATAAGGACAATAAGTGCAAGGGTCCTGAGGAAATAACAAAGCTGAGATTGATCAGGAATTTTAAAAGGCGAGTGTGTTTGGAATGGAATACAAGAAGGGGATGTGGCCTAAGCTGAGGATTCAAGGGAGGAAGGGGTGCATCATGCAGCACCTCGTAAGTCACACTGAAGGCCACAGAGTCTTTTCCCAGCAGGGTGGGAATCCAAGGGAGTGTATTAATCAGAAGAATGACTGCCCCAGGTCATGTTTTACGAATTTACAGATTGGCATTGCAGGGAGGAGGGAAGAAGGATGATTCCTGGGTGTTTCACCCGAGAAACTTGTAAGATGGTAGAAGTATTTACAGAGACCAGGATGATTGGGAAGAAACTAGGTCTGAAGAACTGCTGTGGCTGTATAGCCTAGAGACCAACCACACAGATTCTGGAGTCAGAGATACCTGTGTTGGAACCCCAGCCCTATCACTTTCTGTCTTATCCTTGTGCCAGTCACTTAACCTGTCCAAGTCTCCGTGTCCGCACCTGGACAATGGGGCTTTCCACTTCATGGGGATGTCAGGAAGATTAATGTAACATGCTTAGCATGGTGCCTGCACAAGGCAAGAGCTCAGATAAAGCTTTCCATTAAGTGTCTGACCACTAGCTAGGGAGCTCATCACCCCATCTCAGCAGCCTGGTTCCCATTCCTTGTTCTAACAGGCCCTGCGTTGAGGAGCAGCTGCTGGTAGCTGCCACCCCCTCCATTCCCCTCCTCAGGTTCCGGAGCTTGGGGGCATGAGGTATCTGTGGGGGCCTCATGGGTTTCAGAAGCAAGATCATAGAGCATGTTTTGCAAGAGAGGGAGGGGGTGGGAGATGGCGTCTGCCTGGCACAAAGCCAAGGGGCCCCATTCATGTCAGTTTTCCCAAAGCAGCTGTAATTGTTGGAGAATGACCTCCAAGGCCCTGTCTGCTCCATGAGGAGCTTGTAATTAGTAGTCGGAGATCCTGAGGGGCAAAGTTGGCTGTTGGCTCTTGGCTGCAAGGCTTAGCAGAAGATATACTTGGAGGGCATTAGTGGAAGGGTATTGTTTGCAGTCACCTAGTCTTTCTAGAGGGGAGCTCTGGTGGCACAGTGCCTAAGGCATTTTCTGCTAACCAGAAGGTTGTCAGTTCAAATCCACCACCCACTCCTTGGAAGGAAGATTGGGCGATCTACTTCCGTAGTGATACTGCCTTGGAAACCCAAGGAGGGGTCATTATGAGTTGGAGATGACTCGATGGCACATAACAACAACAACAGTTTTTCTAGAACACATTCTGTGTGTGTGTGTGTGTGTGTGTGTGTACTATATCTCCAATAGGAGAGAAGGCATTGGCTGATGGGAGGACCACATCACTTCCCATAGTCTTCTGATGTGGGTTCATCC
>NW_006921717.1:140802-160617 GCF_000298275.1 Orycteropus afer afer | reverse complement strand
CAGAGCATTTCCAAGGCTGTGACCTTGTGGAAGCAGATCATCAAGCCTGTCTTCTGAGACACCTGGGTAAGTTCAAACCATCACTTTTCATCTAGTAGTCAAGTGCTTGACTGTGGATGACACTCAAGGACACTGGCTGATTACTTAACAGGAAGTTTGTGTAAAGTGAGGCCTTACTGACATCTCAGCCAGGTACTTGATGTGTTAACGAGGGCCCTTCAGTCTGGCTGCACTTACACTCTGAAGTTCCCCAGCTCTGCTTGACGTCTATGGTTCCATTCTCAGCCCAGTAAGAAGTATTCTCTGTTAAGCCTCAGGTGGTCTCACTAGCCCTGGAAAATGCACAAGGGATGCTCTCATGGACTTCTTCCTCTTCATCCCTGCAGCTTCCTGTTCTCCAGTCCCTGCCCTGCAGATTCCAGCTGCTTCCCAAACTGTCTTTGCTGATCTCTGCTGGTCTCTCATAGAAAGAGGCAGTGAGAGCTCCCTATAGGAGCAGTGAGTGCTTCCTCAGGAGGAGGGGCTGTGTGGACACTCATCCCCAGATCACCTACGGCTTCTGAGGGACCTCGGACCTATTGGAGACCTGGCTGGACAGATGGCCAGTCCTCCCACCTGCTTCACAGAATGGAAGCTCTCATTGGCCACCTATCTCCCCATCCCACTTTCACCTCATTTTTGTTGGGGGAACCCCCATTGGATTCCTCTGCACTGGCCACTTCCTGTGTCATTTGAGCCTCTGGCCTCTGCCACATCCCAGACTCCCTACATCAAGGACATTTTCTCCTTCTTACCGCCGTTCATCTGAAGCAGCCTCTCCCTCCCCAGAAAGTCCACATTCCAGAGCCAGACACTCCTCCAGAGAAACCTTATCTCTATCGATAAATGTCAGAGCATGGAGGCTCCAGCCCAGGACACCTGCCTCTCCAGGGGCTTAGTTGTCCAACAGCACTGGGCAGGGTGGACACTGGGATGCAGCCCAGGCTTGTGACTCTCTAGCCTTGCCCCTGTTCTGACTCTGGAAAGGGTTATTATTATTATTATTATTATTAAAAATGAACTTGGTTTCATCTCCCTCTCCATGCCGGGGAGGCTGGGTCTGGACAAGCAGTATTAGGGGAGGCTTCATGGGAGGGGGGCACGATAGAGAGAGAGAGAGGGCATGCTAGCGAGCTGGTTGGACTGGCCCTACCTGGTGATGCTAATTGTCCCCAGGTAAAGACAGAGCCACAGGGGGAGACTGAAGGAACCACACAGCATCTTAGTCCTTTCTAAGCAGGGATCCCAGAATCCCCACATAGAAGACACTGTGGTCTGCAAGGCAGACACTGTGTCGGATGCACCTGTCTTTGACTTTCCAGGCTTACTGTCTACTCCACCATCTGCCCCAGGAGGCTGAGCCTGGTGGACCTCATTCCTTGGACACCTGTGGGTACATGAGAGAAAGATTAGTGAAGTCAGTATATTGATGTTACAGCACCTTCACCTTTCTCTTGGGGTCACCTTGGGCAGGGGAAGTCCCTTGACTGAAGTCACTAGATTCTCCTAGGCAGCTGTCTGTACAAGAATCTCCCCTCCAGCCTTAATGACTGTCCCTTGTTCCTTCAACCTAAAGGTGGCAACAGCCCTGGTGTGTAGTACTATACTTTGTAAATATTCCCTTCATTAAACTCCACTAAGGGTTTCTTAGGAGCTCTGGTGGCGTAGTGCCTAAGGCATTTGACTGCTAACCAGAAGGCTGGTGGTTCAAACCTACCAGCCACTCTTTGGAAGGAAGATTGGGCCATCTACTTCCATAGAGAAACAACCTCAGAAACCCAAGGAGGTGTCGCTATGAGTTGGGTTCGACTCACGGCAGAGTGTTTGTTTATTTTTGGTTTACAGTTTTCTTAGGAGCCCTGGTGCCACAGTGGTACTCAGCTGCTAACTGAAAGGTCAACAATTCTAGCCCACCAGCTGTTCCGTGAGAGAAAGATGTGGCAGACAGCTTCTGTAAAGATTAGAGTTTTGGAAATGCTATGTGGCAGTTCTATACTCTGTCTTACAGCGTCGTTACGAGTTGGAATTGAATCCACAGCAGTGAGTTTGGTTTTGGTTTGAAGTTTTCTTGGGGGCAGTCATGGTTTGGTGGTAGAATTCTTGCCTTCCCTGTGTGAGACCCAAATTTGACTCCTGGCCCGTGCACCTCATGTGCAGCCACCACGTGTCAATGGAGCTCTGTAAGTTGCCATAATGCTGTGGGTCATGTTACTTGGATCCGCAATCAACACCCATGGAAGCAGCAGTCAAGACATCAGACGTCATATTGCACTGGGCAAATCTGCTGCAAAAGATCTTTTTAAAGCATTAAAGAGCAAAGATGTCCCTTTGAAGACTAAAGTGTGCCTGACCTAAGCCATGGTATCTTCAGTCATCTCATATGCACATGAGAGCTGGGCAATGAATAATGAAGACTGAAGAAGAGTTGATGCCTTTGAGTTGTGGTGTTGGAGAAGAATATTGAAAATACCAGGGACTGTCAGAAGAATGAACAAATCTATCCTGGAGGAAGCACAGCCAGAATGGTCCTTGGAATGGCCAGGCTTCATCTGTCATACTTTGGTCATGTTGTCAGACGGGACCATTCCCTAAAAAAGCATATCATGCTTGATAAAGTGGAGCGTCAGTGAAAATGGGGAAGACCTGAAGGAGATGGATTGACACAGCGGCTGTGATGACGGGCTCAAACACAGAAAGGACTGTGAGGATAGCGTAGGACTGGGCAGTGTTTTGTTCTGTAGGTAGGGTCACTGTGAGTCAGAATCCACTTGACAGCACCTAACAACATGACACTGAGCGGGTTTCAGCAGAGCTTCCTCACTAAGAGAGACTAGGAAGATACTGTACTTCGAAAAGTCAGCCAATGAGGACCCCTTGGATCACAATGGCTTGACCCACCATCAGTCATGGAGATGGTACAGAACCAAGTGGCATTTAGTTCCCTTGAGCATTGGGCTAACTTGACTGCAGTGAATATCAGTAGAGTTTTCCTAATTTGTCTCTTTCCTCCTGGAACTCTGACTAACACTCGTCCCCATCCCATGTAGCCCAAGAAGGCACCCCCCACCCCAGAGAGGCCTCTTGCCTTGATGTGCTCTGGCTTCTCCCAGGGGGTGGCTTTGGTAAGGTACATCCTAGATCCCACACTCAACCACACAGCCATTCTCCCAGAACAAAGCTGGGCTCTCAGGGAGTGGCAGAGACAAAGGGCCAAACTGGTGACAGCATGGATCAAGGACAACTGTCACACAGTGCTGGGTTTGAGACTGCCTCTACCTGGGAGTCACTGTGCAATCTCGAGGAAGGCCATCCCACCTCTCTGAACCTCAGCTCCATCCCATGTTCCATCAAGGATTAAATAAGATGGAAATGCAAAAGTGAAGCCCCATCTCGAGCTTGTAGTAGGGCCTCCAGACATGCGTAGGAGAAGGGCATGTTCCTAGGCTCTCTGGCCTGTTGGCCTGAGTGAATTTCTGCTGTGTCAAAGTTAGCAGATCCCCAAAGTAGACGCCTCGTCAGATCCCAAAGAATGCCAGCCTCAGTGACTCATGTGTGTTTCTCCCAAAAAACACGAGCACAGGCATTTGAGATCATCTCCACTGTCTCTGAGAGGCATTTCAATGCTGTGAGCTGGATTCTGGGTTCTGGCCACAAAAGAACTGGGCCTGGGCTTGGCCTCCAAGAAAGTATCCCCTACTTGGAAAATATGATTTAATCAGTATCTCCTTTTTGGTTTAGGTTCACACATCCTTGCCTGTGTCTATAGCTAAGAACTATGGATCCCTGGTGGATTGCCTGGAAGATCGTGGTGATGATGAATGGGGTTTGTTGTTATGGTGATGGTGGTGGTGATTATGATGCTGGTGGCTGGTGATGGTGAGTTGTTGTTAATGGTGATATTGATAGTGGTGATGTGGTGAAAGTGGCAATGTGGTAGTGCTGTTGGTGGTGATGGTGATAGTGATGTTAGTGAAGGTAGGTGGTAATGGTGGTGGTGGTGATGGGATATTGATGGCGTGGTGAGGTGGTGGTGGTGATGGTGTGGTGGTGACTGGATGTTGATGTTAAAGGTATTGATGGTGTGGTGTTGAGGTGGTGATGGTGATGGTGGTGATGTGGTGGTAGTAAAAGTGTGGGGGAGATGGTATGATTGTGGTGAGATGGTGGTGACTGGATGTTGATGGTGTGGTGGTGGTGATAGTGGTGGTAATGATAGTGATGTGTTTGTAATAGCTTCAGTGCCAGTGGTAGCAGTAGTAGTGATGGTGATGGTGATAATGGTTGGGGTGGTGGAGTGACTGGATATTGATGTTGATGGTAGTGGTGTGGTAATGGTGAGATGGTGGTATTGATGGTGGTGGTAGTGGTGGTGATAGTGGTGGTGATAGTGGTGGTGGTGGTGATGATGATTGTAGTAGTTGTGTGATTAGATGTTGATGCTTATGGTAGTGGTGGTATAGTGGTGAGGTGGTAGCAATGATGGTGGTGGTGATGGTGATGGTGGTGGTAGTAGTGATGATGATTGATGGTGAGGTGGTTGTTGTGGTGGGATTTGAAAGATGATGGTTGTAGTGATGAAGA
Organism: Orycteropus afer afer; assembly: GCF_000298275.1. Taxonomy (NCBI): domain Eukaryota; kingdom Metazoa; phylum Chordata; class Mammalia; order Tubulidentata; family Orycteropodidae; genus Orycteropus; species Orycteropus afer. The sequence goes on along the minus strand of NW_006921717.1, from coordinate 155,997 downwards.
TGGTGGTGACACCTCAAAACCTGAGCCTAAAACCAGAGCAGTAAGAGATTTAGAGTCAGAAGACCTACTCTGCTACTTACTAGCTGGAACTTGGTCACCTTATCCAAGTTCTGAGTGTCTCTGAACCTCAGTTTTCTCATCAGTGAAAGGAGAATGATGTCATTACTCTTCCTGGGCTGTTTGAGGAGGAGAGTGAATGATGCCTGGAAAGGCTCTTGATGAACCGTGAATCCTGCCCCTGAGTGCACCATGTGTTCCGGTTCCCTGGTGTTGCTCTGACAGGAATGGACCACTAATGGGATGGCTTGAACAAATGGGAGTTTATTCTCTTACAGTTTGGAGGCTTCAAGTCTGAGTTCAAAATGCCAGGCTCTAGGTGCTGGGTGAAAACCCCTCAACCTTGGGCTTCAACTCTGCCTCTTGCCCCTGGCCCACTGAAGCTAGAGGTATCTCTTCACTCAGGCAGCTACTGGCTGCTGAGGCTGACAAGCCAAAGGCCAACAAATAAAATGGTACAGTCCCGATGTTACCAAACCACACACAGGCCATTAACTCAAGTCCATTGTAAGTCCCAAAGTCGGCAGAGCATGGCAAGCTGCTGAACAACGACATGGCTACATGCAAGATTCAAGCATGCCATAAGCTAGAGACCATTCCCAAAGTTGCTTCTTATATATAGGAAGCAGACCACATACCCAAAGGCAGCTACTCAGCTGCTCACAGTAGATTCCGCCATGGAGTTGATTACCAGTCTCATCATGGGGAATACTACATCCAGCTGCCCAGCCACTCAACCAGGCCTAGCCAAGTTGACACACAAACTTAACTACCGCACCATGTCTACAGAACTCTGCTGTTAGTGGATTGTGGCATCTGTGATTTTTTTCCTGTGGAGTAGGAGTCCTCTTTTTCTTGAGGCTGAGCACCTCCTTTTCTTTAAAGATGTTATATAATTCCTCTTTTCGGCAATGTGATTTGGAGGGGTGCTGGTAGTACCACATTTTCCCTGGCCACAGGATGGGCACGTGAGCCAGGCGAGGGCAAGCAAAGTCCTCCCTGAGACTTCTCTCCTTGAGCAGAAGGGGGTGTTGTCTTTTGAATAAAAAATAACAAGGCCCCCTGGGGTTGCCAGCCTTTATTTCCTTCCCCATGGAAGGTACCTGATTGTAATGGAAACTCTGAGGGCTTGCAAAGAGCACAGAGGGAAGAAGAACTGAAAGAAGAAGATATGAAGAAAGGGGAAGAAAAGGTGATGGTGGCAAAGGAACCCCAGTGGCTTGAAGAACCTACACCCAGCTGTGCCTGAAGACAGCTTGACACACTCCTGGACATCCAAGGTACATGGGTCAGTAATTTCCTTTACCTTAGGTCGTTTGGGCTGAGCTTCTGAACTTGGCTAACCAGAGTCCTTCCCTATTCTTCTGTCCTCCTTGGTCTCCTAGAATCCCCAGAACTTTCCCAAGAAAGCAAAATTTATGACAGGGCTGACTTCCAAGTTTAAGGAAAAAAGATTCTTGTCTTGATAGCAGAGTCCAGCAGACCCAAACCTGGCTCCTTTGCTCTTTCCAGGAAGTAGATTGGGGCTGACTTGGCTGCAAATGTCAGGGAGATGGAGGTACACATCTGGGGCTGCTGCTGCTTTGTCCCCAGAGAGCCCCTCTATAGGGAAACATTGTTATAAACAGTGAAATACCACGGCTGCTTTCACTGATTACATAAACACAGTCTCATTGGAAACCATTCAAACCATATAGGAAAACACCAGGAAAAACGAAAACCACCTGAGGACCTTCCCAGCTTCAGAAGTGCCCCCTAACTGCAGAGGTGCACCCTGACTCCAGGGGTGCCACCCGATTTCAGAGGTGCCCCCCAACTCCAGAGGCACCCCTCAACTCCAGAAGTGCCCCCTGACTCCAGAGGTAATCCTGGGAAATCCTCAGCTCTTTTCCTCTGCAAGTCTAAGCATTCCATTTCCTCCCAGTGGAATCCCTGCTGGCTGTTCTGGAATCAACTTTAACCAGGCACCAGCATCTCATGGAATGAGCTCTGGTGGTGCAGTGGTTAAGTGCTTAGCTGCTAACCCAAAGATCAGTGGTTTGAACCCACAAGCCACTCACTGTGTAGGAGAGAGATGTGGTAATCTGCTTCCACAAAGATGACAGCCTTAGAACCCTCTGGGCAGTTCTTCTCTGCCTATTGGGTCACTATGAGTTGGAATTGACCCAATGGCACCTAAGAGCCACAACAGGCACCTCATAGAATCTTTCTGGTCCTGGAACTCACTTCCCCAGATTGGTGTAAGGAAGCTGCTGAATAGTGTACGCAGGGATGTGTGTATAAGGTTCCAAATGATGCAGCCTTACATCGTTTCTTTTTCTAAAATCACTTTAAACATCATGGCAGTGACATCCTTGAGTGTCCAGATTTGTACTTGTCCACTCCTCTCTGGGGGTGGGGTATGGTAATTTGTCCTTGACGAGGAGTTGCTGAGTCAAAGAACATTCATCTTTTTTGATGCATTCTGCTCTGTGGTTCCCTGGAGAGGCTGAAGGTCTGAAGTGGACGGAGGTGGCTGAGCCCTCAGCCATGGTGCCACTGGGTTTTATTCATCTGAAAAGAAGTCATGTTTGAAGTAGGAGAGAAGAATCAGGAAGAAGGTCACAATTTCAGCAGCAGTGGTTCAGGGTGAGGTCCCTCGGTGGCACACATGATTTGTGCTCAACTGCTCATCTGAAGGTTGGCAGTTCAAACTCACCAACTGGCACCACAGGAGAAGGCCTGATGATCTGCTTTTGTCAAGACTCAAAACCAAACCAAACTCACTGCCGTCGAGTCGATCCTGACTCATGGTGACCTCCACCAGGTTTACAAGGCTGTCAATCTTTATAGAAGCAGAATGCCTCATCTTTCTTCTGTGGAGCAGCTGGTGGGTTTGAACCAGTGACCTTTCTGTGGTTAGCAGTCAAAGGCCTTAACTACACCACCAGAGCTGCTTCTGTAATGACGACCGCTGAGGAAATCCAATGGAGCAGTCATGTTAACACAAGGAGTTGTCGTGAGTTGGAATCTGCATGACAACAACGGGTTTGGTTTGGGTTTTTGACTCCCTGTGGGAAGACCGGAGGCAGGAGAGGGAGGAAGAGGATAAGGAGGAGAAGGCAACACAGGTGGGAGCTGTTAGGGGGTCTGGGCCTCCTGGCCTGCCCCAGACTTCCCAGGAAGTCTCGCATCCCAGAAAGCCCCCTTAGCCCAAGCAAACAGGGATGTCTGGTCATCTGCTTCTACCTCCTACCACCTAAAGCAGCAGAGGCCTGTCCCATGAGCCCTGGTGGCAAACTCTGTGTCTACCTCTGAGTCAGTGGGTCCATGGCTGCTTCCCACACCAGCCTCTGGGAAAGAGTGTGATGAGATATGGCCAGGCAAGTAGCATGTGGACTGGCCTCAGGTCCTGAGCCTGGAATCAGGAGGCACGGTGCCCATTCCCATGGAAGGGGTGCCTACTCAATCCACCTATTGTTATGTGCCATCCAGTTGATGCCACTCATAGTGGCCCTACAGCAGAGAGTAGCACTGCCCCATAGGGCTTCAGGGCTGCCATCTTTATGAGAGTGGGTCACCATGGAGCCACTGGTAGTTCTGAACCACTGACCTTTCAGTTAACAGCTGAGCTCTTTAACCTTGTGCCACCAGGGCTCCTTTAATCTGCTTGTCGAAGGTACAAAGGGAATTGCTGACACCTGTCTACCATGGGTGATCTTGTTGGTCTTTCAGATCTCAGTGGTATAGCATCTGGCATTACAGCCACACACAAGACAGATGGTTTGGTAGACAAGCAAAGCTGAGTTTAACTCCATAAGAAATTGCCAAATTTGCAAAGTGGCTGTACCATTTAATATTCCCACCACAAATGTGTGAGAATTCCAGATGCTTTGTATCCTTGTAAACACTTGATATTGTCCGTCTTTTTAATAAAAACACTTTCATGGTTATGAAGTGGTTTCTTGCTGTGATTTAAATTTGCATTTCCATGATGACTGTGAAGGATAATAAGCATTATTTCATGTACTTATTGTACTTGTTGGTCATTTAAATATCCTCTTTGGTGAAGTGTGAATTCACATCCTTTGTCCACATTTCCATTGGGTTGTTTGTCATCTTCATAGAGTCTAGAGAAAAATTCTTTGTCACTCATTTGCATTGAGAATATTATTTCTCAGTCTGTGGTTTGCCATTTCAGTTTTCTTACACATATTGTTTTTGAAATGGAGAAGATTTTAATTTTCATGAAGTCAACTTATTTTTCTTTTCCTTATATGATTCATGCTTTATATGTCCAGCCCAAGAAATCATTGCCTTCCTCAAGATCACAAAGATTTTTCTCCTGTGAGTTTCATAGTTTTAGCTTTTATCATTCAATCTATGATCCATTTCCAATTAATGAGATAGGTTGATCTTCATTTATTCAATGTGGGCATCCAGTTTTTCAGTACAAATGGTCAAAATGACTATCCTTTCCCCAATGGATTATATTGACTGAAAATCAATTGAGACTATAAGTGTTTGTCTATTTTTAAACTTTCTCTTCTGTTTTGTTGATCTCTTTGTCTATTATTAAACCCATACCACAATGCCTTGGCTTCCATACCTTTAGAATAATTCTTAAAATCAAGTAGTTTCAGCCCCAACTTTGTTCTCTCACCAAATGATTTTGGCTATTCTCATTTCTTTTGCATTTTCATACATATTTGAGAATCAACTAGTCATTTCCTGGAAGAAAATCTGCTGGGATTTTGATTGGGATTTGCATTGAGTCTATAGATCTATTTGTGAAGAATCGACAATTTCATTATGTTGAGTTTTCCAATCCATGAACATGGTACATTTTCTACTTATTTAGATTTTTTCAAAAAAGTTCTAGTGATTGTTTTCTACACTTAAGGATATACGTCTTACATATTTTCATTAAATGTATTCTAAAGTATTTCTTTTTTTTTTCTCCAATGAAAATAGTATTATTTTATTCCCAAATGTATGTTGACACTATATAAAATTACAATTGCTTTTGTATATTAACCTTGTATTCTGCAACCTTGATAATTTTTTTAAAAAAATTGTAGATTGTTTTTTTACTTTTTTTAAAAAAATTGTAGATTCTTTCATGATTGTTACCTAGATAATCAAGTCATCTGCAAAGAAACACAATTTTGCTTTTTCTCAGGTGCAGCGACCGCCTGTCTGTCAGTGGAGGTTTGCATGTGACTGTGATTCTGAGCAGAGCTTCCAGACTAATACAGACTGGGAAGAAAGGTCTGGTCATCTGTGATCTGAACATCAGTCAGTGAAAACCCCATGGCTCACGGCAGTCTGTTCTGCAACCACTCACGGGCATGGTACAGGACCGCGCAGCATTTCACTCCTTGGTGGATAAGGCCCATGAGTTGGGGGCTGGCTCAACAGCACTAACAGCAGCCAAATAAGGATCCTGGTGGGCCCAGAAAGATGCTCACTGGTGTTTCATTGCCTACGCAAAGGCATTCAGTTGTGTGCATCATAACAAATTACAGATAACATTGAGAAGAATAGGAATTGCTGAACACTTAATTGTTCTCATGAGGAATCTCTACACAGACCAAGAAGGAATCATTCAGACAGAACAAAGGGACACTGCATGGGTTAAAATCAGGAAGAATGTGACTCAGGTTGTGTCCTTTCACCATGCTTACTCAATCTGCATGCTGAGCAAATAATCCGAGAGGCTGGACTATATGAAAAAGAACGTGGCATCAGGATTGGAGGAAGACTCATTAACAATCTGCAATATGCAGATGATACAACCTTGCTTGCTGAAAGTGAAGATGACTTGAAGCACTTACTGATGAAGATTAAAGACTACAGTCAGCAGTATGGATTACATCTCAACATAAAGAAAATGAAAATCCTCACAACTGGACCAATAAGCAGTGTCATAGTAAATGGAGAAAGGGTTGTTGAAGTTGTCAAAGATTTTATATTACTTGGATCCATAATCAACATCCATGAAAGCAGCAGTCAAGAAATCAAATGACATATTTCACTGGGCAAATCTGCTGCAAAAGACCTCTTCAAAGTGCTTAAGAGCAAAGGTGTCACTTGAAGACTAAGATACACCTAGCTCAAGCTATGCTGCAGAAGAATTTATGCATTTGGATTATGGTGTTGGCAAAGAATGTTGAATATGCCATGGACTTCTAGGAGTATAAGGAGCTCTGGTGGCATGGTGGATAAGGCATTTTGCTGCTAACCAAAAGGTCAGCAGTTCAAACCCACTAGCCTCTCTGTGAAAGGAAGATGGAGCAATCTACTTCCATAAAGATTTACAGCCCCAGAAACCTAACGGGGGTCTGTATGAGTCAGAATCAACTGGATGGCAGTGAGTTTGGCTTTGGTTTTGTCCATAAGAATGAACAAATCTGTCTTGGAGGAAGGATAGCTGGAATGCTCTTTAGAAGCAAGAATGACCAGACTCATGCACTTTGGTCGTGTTGTCAGAAGGAACCAGCCCCTAGAGAAAGATACTATGCTAGATAAAGTAGTAGTAGTTGTTGCTGTTATGTGCCGTCAAGTCAGACCTGACTCATAGCGACCCCTCCTTGGGTTTCCAAGGCAGTATCACTACAGAAGTAGATTGCCTCATCTTCCGTCCGAGGAGTGGCTGGTGGGTTTGAACCGCCAGCCTTCTGGTTAGCAGTCAGGTGCTTTAGGCACTACGCTAAAAGTAGAGTCAGTGAAAAAGGGGAAGACCCTCAAGGAGAGGGATTGACACAGTGGCTGTGACCCTGGGCTCAAGCAGGGCAATGACTGAGGATGTGAGGACGGCACAGGCTTTTGTTCTGTACACAGCGTTGCTGTATGTTGAAACCGACCCCACGGCACTTCAAAACAGCAGTGGTCACAGGCCTGGGGCTGCTACGAAGTCTGTAGATTGACTATCTGTAGGTTGTGTGGCCTGGAGCCAGGCACAAGCTCCTCCCTCCCTGGGGGACAGGGTCTGGTCAGCAGAAGGGGCACTGAGGCTGGCCCACCCCCACGTAGCAGGTGGTCCATCAAGCCCTCCTTTATAGTCAGCCAGCAAGGACCCAGGGGTGGTGAATTATAAAAGCCTCCCCAGCCCAACAGGACACCCTCCTGCAAGGGATTTTTTTTTAAATACATAAATAATTAAAAGATGGCTGAAGGAAAAAAGAACAGAGAGCGCACGGTTTCTGTGAGTAAAACCCCTTGCAGGCTGTGTGTCCCCTCACCTCCAGGTGTTTTGAGCGCAGAGACGCTGGGGTTCTTTGCGGTGCTGGCAGCCTGGCCAATGGCAGTGCGATGTCTCCAGAGGGGCCTGCCCGGCACCTGGCCTGGGGCGCAGGGATCCTGGTGGGCCTCTCTGGGTCTCCCGGAAGCTCCGTAGCTGCCAGAGCGCACACCCCAGGCGTTCTGCAGACCGAGGTGCGTGGCTGCCGGGTGGTGCCTTCATGGGAGCTGCTGCAGCCTGGGGGCTCCACTTTTCTGTGAAACAGGGAGGGGAGCCTCGGGCTAATTCTGGGCACCCCCTGCTCCTGGTCCTGCTTTAGCGCCACATAACTCGGGGGGTGCCTTCTTGCTAACATGTCACAGTTCCCTGTGCCCAGGCCTCTACCTTCTCCTGCTGATTCCCAGACAGAGGAACCAGGGGCCCAAGGTGAGGTGAGGTCCAAGGAGCATGGGGCCTGAAGTCGACTGGGGCCAAAGTGGGAGGTGCCTTGAAGTGGGGCAGGGATCCGAGGGGGACCCAGGGCCTGAGGTGAGCCTCAGACACAGGCTAGGTCCCTCCAGCTGGCTGGACTCCATGGGGCTCCGTCTACCTTAGGCATCCAAGTGTCAGGGTGCTGGGTGATCAGCTGGTCTGCAGATGTCTGGACCTATGAGGGACTGGCTGAGGAGTACAGACTGGTTTCAGTGGTGCAGGCCAGTCTGGGGTCCCCGATGTCCTTTCATGTTTGACCTGTGCCCCAGTTTCCTCATCAGTAAAATGGGGACAATGACAGAACTTGTGTTGTGGGGTCCTTGTGAGGCACTTGGCCTACAGGTGGTTGGTCCTTGCTGGCTAGGGCCACACCTGAGGTGACCTGGGTTCAGCGTGGGGCCACTAGAGGTGTCACGCGGGCCTTTGAGAAGTGCCGCAGGCCTTGGGTTTACATACCGATCGCCACCCACGCAGGCCTAGGTCCTTTCCAACAGAGCCAGGGACTAAGGTCACTTGGACTCATGGAGAGGTATGGGTGACCTGGTGGTGGGGGTGAGGCAGGGGTTTGCGTCAGAAGGGAGTCCTCACCCCCTCCTCTGAGAGAATCTTGGGCTATGCCAGTTCAGGCCAGCCCTGCGCATGGGTGTGGAGGGAGCTAGGGGCTCTGTGACCCCCAGTGACCTCCAGGGCTGCAGGGTGAGAGACTGGGAGCTGAGGTGGGGTGGACAGGGTCTGAGGCAGAGCTGTGTACATTCCTTGGGGGGAAGGGTATTGGGGACATTTTCATACCTTCTTGTGCCCTGCCCACTTCTGCCCTTTCTCAGCCTAAAGGGGACACTGGCGGTCTATGAGCACCCACTCTTGCCAGGTAATAACCCACACCCCATGTACAGTGACAGCAGTCACCTCCGTGTCCCTAAAGAGCAAAGGGAGGGAGAATTCAAGGACCTGTCCCAGGCCACTAGGCCTTCAAGTGGCAGCACTAGATCCAAAGCCCAGGCTGGTCTGACCCCTAAACCCATTGCCTTCCTAGTCTCAGAGCCAAATCCAGCCTAAACGGTGGACACAGTTACCATACGACCCAGCCATCCACACTCAGGCATGTACCCATAAGACAGAGAACACACCCGCAGAAAACCTCGCACATGTGTGTTTCATAGCAGCATGTCACAAGAGCCAAAAGGTGGAAACAACCCCGATCAACAGATGAGTCAGGATGAATAGTGTGTGGTCTAGCCACACAACGGGAAACGCTTCAGCTATAGCGAGGAATGAGGTTCTGACACATGCTACCACATGGGTTAAGTTTGAAACATGCCAAGTGAAAGAAGATAGTCACAAAGGAGCACAGGGTAGAATTCCATTTCTATGAAATGTCCAGACAGCAGCTCAGTGGGTCCAGGCCCTGGGGGAGGGGCTGGGTGCCTGCTCACAGGTATGAGGCTCCTCTCGGGATGATGGAGATGTTCTAACATTGTGGTGATGGCTGTATGACTCTATGAACGTAGTGAAAACCAGTGAATAGTACACTGTAAATGAGCGAATTGTGTGGTGTGTGAGATGTATGTCAATGAAGTTGTTAAAAATGAAATCAAAGAGGACAGACTTGACATCTCACAACAAAGATCAGATGGATAGCCCAGGGGGGACTGGCTGGCCAGTGGTGTCCTCTGCAACAAACATCTCTCTGTGTCCAAGGTGGCTGCATTTGTTCCTGCCATCACATCGACATTCAAGCCAGCAGGAAGGTGGAAGGTGGGATGGGGAAGGAGGAGCAGGAGGGGTCGTACCTCTTCCGTGAATGGGCTGAGCTGGACATCTACTCCCATAGCTTGGGTCGGACTCAATTGCATGGCATAACTCATTGCAATGCAGTCTGGGAAATGTAATGTTTAGCTGGGAGGCCGTGTGCCCCCTGAGCATCCTGTTACCTTACAGAAGAATAAGAAGGGATATTGGACTATGGGACATGGCCAACTACCTCTCTGAACCCCAATTTCCACATTTGTGAAGTGAGGAGAATAGCTTTGAGACTCGGATGGGAGATTAGAGGACAGAGGCACAGTCCCCAACAGAGACACAGTACCCCACAGAGGACAGAGTACCCAATAACAAAAACACAGTGCCCAAAAACAGAGGCACAGTATCCAACACAGGGACACAGTACCCAATAGAGGCATAGCAGCCAACAACAGAGGCACAGTCCCCAACAACAGAGACACAGCATCCAACACAGGTACAGTACCCAACAACAGAGACACAGTACTCCACAGAGGCACAGTACCCAACAGAGCCACAGAACCTAACAGAGGCATAGTACCCAACAACAGAGACACAGTAGCCCGCACAGGGACACAGTGCCCAATAACAAAAACACAGTGCCCAACAACAGATGCACAGTTCCCAACACAGGCACAGTACCCAACAACAGAGGCACAGTCCCCGAACTTCCCTTGCTGTGGAGGTTGACTCACGGTGACCCCATGTGACAGCGCAGAACTGCTCCGTGGGGTTCTCTTGGCCATAATCTTTATGGGAGCAGATCACCAGGTCTTTCTTCCACGGTGCCTCTGGGTGGATTTGAACCACCAACTATGAGGTTAGGAGTCAAGGACAAACCATATGTACCACCCAGGGAACGGGAACAGCACCCTGCTCTCCCTGCCCTGTGGAACCCTTTGCTGGGAGAGGGGTTCCAGCATGAGGCAGTCTGCAGAGGAGGCTGGTGGGGGTCTCTGGAGGCCCAGTAAGCAAGGAGAGGTAAGAGATTTAATCACTGCTCCCAGGGACGAATAGGGTCAGAGCCCTTTGAGAGCCCAGAAACCTGGGTCCTGCACCCCTGGCGAGGGCTGGACCAGGCCAGTGCCCTTGAGCAGAGCTGGCCCCACTCTGCAGAGGCCTCCGCCCTGCTGGCTGCCACAGCCTGGCCAAGCCCTCGCGGACACTGCCCTGGTGGATGTGGACTCAGCACATGGCTGTAGTGCTCCCCTCTGCCCTGAGCCCAGCCCCACTAGCTCGCCAGGTGCTCAATACGTACTATTTTGCAAGAAAACAAACTCTTTTGAAACTGCTGCTTGGAGCAGACGGAAAGTCTTGCCCTCTCCCTCCTTCCTCCCTTTGGGGGCTGGTGGACATCCGAATCCTGGGAGATCCTAGCAGTCAGTGCCGTGGAAGGGTCAGGACTTCACATTTTGGCTGTTTCCAATAGGAGGCAATAGGGAGTCATTGAAGGTTTGAGACATAGAGTGACTGGGTCAGATAAGCATTTGGGGGAAGATCCCTCCAGTCCCTGAGTGTGCAGCGGGGAAGAGGGTCACAGCTACTTCTAGGCCTGTGCCAACGGGACCTCATCAGAAGGATGGTACAATTGGCATGAGAGTGGAACAGGGACAAGATGGGGGACAAATGCAAGTGACCCTGTGGGTCCAAATCAGGACCCACAGCAGAGTCCTAATGACGGGGGTCCCTGGGCTGAGGGCTCAGCCCCTAGAGCTGCAAGTGCATCACCTTTGTCCTCCTCCAGCAGCCCCACTACAGAGGAGGAAACTGGGGTTCTAGGGAGAAAAGGTGACACAGCTGGAGAGGGGCAGAGCCAAGATTCAGCCCCCTGCTTATAGCTTAGTCCCTCCTCAAGGCCTGAAGTGCACCAACACAAGATCTGTGTGTGCTTGTGTGTGCATGCATGTGTGTGTTTGTGTGCTTGTGCATGTGTGTACATACATGTGTATGTATTGCACCATATGTGTATGTAAGCATACATGCGTGCATGCATGTATGTGAGTGCATGCATAGATGTGTGTGTGTGTTGTGTATTTGTGTATGTGTGTTTGCATGCATGTGTGTAGATGCCTGTGTGTGCATGTGTGTATCCCTCTGGTAGTTCCTGCCATATTCACTGGGGGGTCTGGCATAGACCTCCAAAGGCAAGGTCAGACTTCTTGTCCCATCTCTCATGTGAAAGTCTAGAAATGGCAGTGAAGGGATGGGAGGTATCCGTGTCCTGCAAAGCCTTCAGAGCCTGAACCTCCTCACCATCCCCTGAGCGTGGTTCTCAGGGGTCACCTTTCAGCCCAGGAAGGCAGCTGGAGCTCTAGCCATCACATCTGCATTCCAAGCAGCAGGAGGGACAAAGGAGCTGCCTACCACTTGCCTTTTAAGGAAGGTTTCTGGAAGCTGTGACATCACATATTGTTTAATGTCCCATTGGTGACTTGTAGCTAGCTGCAAGAGCATCTGGTAAATATGGCTTTTCGTACAGGTGGCCACATGGAGTCCCTGGAGAAGGACATCATGCTACATGGTGAAGTAGAAGGTCAGCTGAAAAGTGAAAGACGGTCAGTGAGATAGACTGTTTCAAGGGCTGCAAAAATGCACTCAAACTATTGTGAGGGTGGCGCAGGACCAGGTAACACTTCTTTTGGTTATACATGAGGTCCCTGAGTTGGAGCTGACTCAATGGACACAGTAACAAGTGTTCAGCTACAAGTTGTAGGTGCTGTGAGCACAGAAGAAAGGAGGATGCGTATTTGGGGACAAACAGCAGTCCTGTCACACCACATTTGCCACCCCAGTGGATGCTCTTCCTTCGACTCTTGCAATCTTCACATACACATATACCGGCAGATGACTTCACATGAACAGGAAAATGGCACTTTGTTCACACCTGGTTGTCCTTTTCACTGTGTGCCAGATCACAGTAGCTTTCCGTGTCCACATGCAAAGATTCACAGAATCATCCTCAGAGATTACTTGAGGTTCCCTCATATTGACATTGGATTATCTCACCTATGCCCAGTCACTAGGTGCCTGGCTGTGGCCAGTCCTTCAGTACTAGGACCTGGGCCAGGACAGACATCTCTGGACACACCATCTTTGTGCCTGGTTAGGACATTTCCTTAGGATGAGTTCCCAGAAGTAAAACTGCTGAGTCAAAGGGGATATGTTTGTGACATCTGGACATCTATTGAGAAACTGCTGCTTAGGAGGTTGTCCAGGTTCACACTTCCCCACCACCCCCTGGCTCCAGCAATGTGTGAGTGACTGGGGCAGAGTAGAAAATGCACCAGACCTGGGGCCCCTTCCCCCCAGCTCCCTCCTGTTAGAGGGCTTTTTCCCTATAATTACTCCAAAGCTGGGGCTTTCTCTAATTCCCAACACAGGGAGAACATGCCCCCTACTCCCTGCTTTGGACAAAGCTGATCATAAAACTCCACCCTCTCCAGGAAGTGACAATGAGTCCTTCCACTCAAGCCTAGGGCTGGTTAAGTTCAACTCACACAGCAACAGTGGCCCAGAGCCCTGGATGAGGGTAGTGGAGTGGGCAGCCCACTCTGGGTGGAGGGGCATGGCTGATAGTACATGGCTCCCATATGATGCACAGAGAGACCTCAGCCACTGAGAGCTGTAAAGATCCATCTGAGTGTTTTCAGGAGGGCACACAACTCATCTGGGGGTCAGCCCAGGGCTTCCCAACTTCAGCTGGTTGTAAGGTTTCCAGAATTAGCAAATAAAATATATAGGGTGTTCATGTAAATTGCAGACAAGCAACCAGTAGTGTTTTACTCTGTCCCACATTCTCACCATACTCATTCAACCTGTATGCTGAGCAAATAATCTGAGAAGCTGGACTGTATGAAGAATGTGGCATCAGAACTGGAGGAAGACTCATTAACAATTTGCATTATGAGTTCCAGTAAGATGGTGGAATAGGCAGAAAGACTGCACAGACCCTCTTCAACAAAGAAAAGGGGAACCAATTAACACAGATACAGAAGATAATCCTGGACCCCTGAGCCTTGAAGGGAAGGATATAGAAGTGGATTAAACTCCAACCAGCAGAAGAATTTGCATGAAAATACCAAAAAAGGAGACATATGGAGCTGGGGTCTGGCAAGGATCCTGACGGTACAGAGAGCTTGGATGGTATAGACAGCCCAGTGATGGTAGGACTTAAGAATTAACCTAAAAATCTAGCCCTGCTAGCCAGGGACTGCACAGAGGACTGCTCTGGTGGCTGATAAATAAAAGGGAAAGCAGCAAAGAGGAATGTGGGCTGAGCTGTGGACTTTTGCCTATCTGGAGAGTGCAACCCTTTTGAATGTTTACAAGAAGTTTGACCATTTTGGATATTTGAAGTGACAGCATTCTTCCAGATTACAGGGACTTAAGAACAGGCTTCCCTTGCTGGAAACCCTAAGGATATTCCGGGCCCTGATGACTGGAAAGATGGTTATTCAATTGTTATTTTTGTCTAACTGAGTGGAAGACAGCAACAGCCCCCATATGACACAACTACATCCACACCTCCTGTAGTTTCACTTTCTGAGTGAGAGCCACTTCCTTCTCCACCAACAGGCCAACCATAAACAACCATCAAGAAGAGCCTGACTCACCCTTGGCTGTTCTTCACAGTTAACAGAGATCTAAATACAACAACACCATGATGTCTCGGAGATAACAGATCATCACAGTCCACACAAAGAAGCAAGATAAAGTGGTGGGAACAAGGGAGCAGGATACAGACCCAGAACACATCCCTGAGGGAGAAACAACATTGGAACTCTCTGATAAGGAATTCAAAAGAATTATATTTAAGTATCTTGAAAGAATTGAGAGACAGACCAAGGAAAAACAGACAAAACCCTAGAAGAATTTTGGAAAAAAATATAAGGACAAAATGACAAAATCAATGAAAAATTAGAAATGATTCTAAATCTACAGATAGAAATCCAGAAGATTAATAATAAATTGTCAGAAATAGATAACACATTGAAAGGACAAAGGAGTAGAACTGATGCAATGGGAGACAAAATTAGGGAGATTGAAGGCAAATACCTGAATACGTCTTTGGAAAGGGATCAATCAGAAAAAAAGATCAAAACAAAATGAAGGAAGCCTAAGGTTCATGTGGGACACCATCACAAGGAATAACCTACATGTCTTTGGAATTCCAGAACAGGAAGAGAAAAATAAAACCACTGAGAAAATTGTCCAATTTGTTGGAGGAGAACTTCCCTGATAAGATGAAAGATGAGAATACATCCATTCAGGAAGTCCAACAAACCCCAAACAGGATAGACCTCAAAAGAAAATTACCAAGACATATCATCATCAAACTCATCAAAACCAAAGACAAAGAAAGAATGCTGAAAGCAGCATGGGAAAACAAAAAGTTGCTTACAGAGAACAACCAGTGAGAATAAGCTCTTATTTCTCAGCAGAAAACATGCAGCCAAGAAGGCAATGGGATGGTATATATAAAACCCTGAAAGAGAAAATATTTCAACCAAGAATTATATACCCAGAAAAATTGTCCCTCAAATATAATGGTAAAATTAGATTTCCAGATAAGCAGAAACTAAGGGAATTTGTTAAAACCAGACCAACCTTACAAGAGATACTAAAGGGATTCCTTTGAACAGAGAACCAAAAATAACAAACAACAA
>NW_006921717.1:135383-135888 GCF_000298275.1 Orycteropus afer afer | reverse complement strand
TGGTGCCCAGCTACCACAGTCAACCACTCGGAGGGGGATCTATGTAGGAGATCCTGGATAGAGAGGGAGAACAATGTGGAACAAAACTCAAAATCTTTTGGGAAAAAAAAGGGGGATCACTAGGTTTGCTGGTCTGATAGAGCTTGGTGGAACCTCTGAGACTATGGCCCCTAGCTGCCCTTCAGGTCTGGAATTGAACCCACACTTGTGGTTTCCAGCCAAACAAAAGATAGGCATATGAGTTGAACACTTACCTGAGATAGATACACTCCTTGGAGAGAACAATCATGGGAGAAAGAAGGGCTGTGTGTGCACAGGGAGACAGCTCAGGGAGCAGGAGCGCATGGAGGGATGGACACAGGGTAGAGGTAACTAATGGGAGGAAGTGGGATGGGAGCTGTTGCATTGGGGTAAATTGTAGTCATTGTCATGAGACAAAGTGTATGTGAACTGCTGTATGGAAAGTGAATTTGCTCTGTAAATTTTTGCCCAAATCACAATTAAA
>NW_006921717.1:130072-134498 GCF_000298275.1 Orycteropus afer afer | reverse complement strand
AAAACATCTCAAGTGGGAAATCAGAAGTGTTGGTCTGTCTGTCTTCAGACTGCACTCAGATTTAAATTTTCACAAATACCTGGGGCTTGGAAACCACAGACCAAGTGATCATTGCAGAGACTGAGCCTGAACACTGGCACCGAAGGAAGCAACCCACAACCTCACCAGGGAGGCTTCAAGGCCATCTAAAATTCCGATAAATAAAACTCCATGGAAGACAAGCTCACAATCAAAAATCACAGGACACAAAGGAAGTAATCTACTAGAGGGGAAATCAGTATACAAGCTTAAAACTTCAAACCCACCTCTGTCAGTTCAATTCCAACTCATTGCGACCCTATGGGGTTTCCAAGGCTGAAATTTTTAGGGAAGCAAACTGCCTCATCTTCCTCCAATAGAGCAGCTGGTGGGTTCCAGCCGCCCATTTTTTGGTTAGCAAGTGAGCATTTTAACCACTGAGCTACCAGCACACCTTAAAACCTCAACAAAATAAAATCAATCCCACTACCATTGAGTTAGTTCTGACTCATAGTGACCCCCACTGGGTTTCCAAAGTTGCAAATCTTTATGGAAGTAGATTGCCTCATTTTCCTCCCACAGAGCAGCTGGTGAATTGAACATCAACAACCTGGTTAGGAGCCACATGCCTTATCCACTATGCCACCAGAGCTCCTTAAAAATCCCCAAAATACTAGATGTTTTCAGACAGAGACTATAAATGATCATTTTCAATGTCTAAGGAGCTACAAGAAAAATTGAAAACATAAGAACAAATCACCATGAAAATAAAATGAGCAAATTAAAAATGAACCAAATTGAACTTCTAGAAATAAAAAGTTAAATCAAAGCTTAGCATTTGAGAGTTTCTTGTCCCAGCCATGAGGGTGGACTAGAGGTTGAATTTGCTTCCCTGTTGTAAACAGCTAGAAAACTGGACAAAATACACAAAACAGCTGGTTTTCAGGCATTGACCACAGGTGATACGGGACTTGACCCCTCAGAGAAGGAAAACAAAGAAAACGAGTCCTCCAATCACCCTGAGTTTGGGCTGGAGACAAATTTTTGGCCAAAAGAGGAAGGAGAAAGGTGGGGTCAGGGCATCATGGAGGCTGAAACCACTGGGAGTTAAAGCAATCTTACAGGGACTAAAAAAAATTACATGCAAAGAAACCCAACTAGGCTGACAGTAACCACAAAAGCCAGAAGATTACAGAAATAATATTTACAAAGCCTGAGAAAAAACAATGGACAGATGAGACTTTGTTGTTATGTGTTGTCGAGTCATCTCCGACTCATAGCGACCCCGTGTACAACAGAACAAAACACTGCCCGGTCCTGTGCCAGCCTCACGATCCCTGCTAGACCTGAGCCCATTGTTGCAGCCGCTGTGTCAGTCCATCTCATTGAGGGCCTTCCTCTCTTTCGTTGACCCTCCACTTTACCAAGCATGACATCCTTCTCCAGGGAATGGTCCCTTCTGACAACATGACCAAAGTAGGTGAGACCAAGTCTGGCCATTCTCACTTCCAAGGAGCATCCTGGCTGCACTTCCTCCAGGACAGATCTGTTAGATATTTTAGCAGTCCATGGTACTTACAATTTTCTTCTCCAAACCACAACTCAAAAGCATCAACTCTTCTTCTGTCTTCCTTATTCATTGTCCAGCTCTCACATGCATGAGAGGTGATTGAAAACACTATGGCTGGGGTCAGGTCCACCTTAGTCTTCAAAGTGACATCTTTGCTCTTCAGCACTTTAAAAAGGTCTTTTGCAGCTGATTTGCCCAATGCAATACATCTTTTGATGTCTTGATAACTGCTTCTGTTGGTGTTGTTTGTAGAATCAAGTAATATGAAGTCTTTGACAACTTCAATCTGTTCTCCATCTATTGTGATGCTGCTTATTGGTCCAGTCGTGAGGATTGTTTTCTTTATATTGAGATGTAATCTATACTATAGACTGTAGTCTTTAATGTTCATCAGTAAGTGCTCTAAGTCATCCTCACTTTCAGCAAGCAAAATTGTGTTGTCAGCATATCGCAAGTTGTTAATAAGACTTCCTCCAATCCTGATGCCACATTCTTCTTTGTATAGTCCAGCTTCTCAGATTATTTGCTCAGCATATAGATTGAATAAATATGGTGAAAGGATACAGCCCTGACACACTCCCTTCCTGATTTTAAACCATGCAGTGTCCCCTTGCTCTGTCTGAACAAAAACCTCCTGGTCTATGTACAGGTTCCTCAGGGGTACAATTAAGTGTTCTGGAATTCCCATTCTTCTCAACGTTATCTATAATTTGTTATGATCTGCACAATTGAATGTCTTTGCATAATCAATAAAACACAAGTAAACATCTTTCTGGTATTCTTTGCTTAGAGCCAAGATCCATCTGACATCAGCTATGATATCCCTTGCTCCACATCCCCTTCTGAATCCAGGTTGCAATTATGGAAGTTCTCTGTCAATATACTGCTGCAGCCATTTTTCAATAATCTTCAGTAAGATTTTACTTGCATGTGATATGAGTGACATTGTTCAGTAATTTCCACGTCCTGTGGGATCACCTTTCTTTGGAATGAGCACAAATATGGATCTCTTCCAGTCAGTTGGCCAGGTAGCTGTCTTCCAAATCTCTTGGCATAGCCGAGTGAGCACCTCAGTCTCAATGGGTATTCCGTCAGTTCCCAGAAGAGACTTAGATGGCTGCTAATCTACCATTCAAGCATGATGGTGAAATAAAGATGTGTTTGGACAAAAAATACCATCTGAATTGAGCACTCACAGACCCTGAGCTTTAGCTGAAAGAAATGCTAAAGTAGTAAAATTGGAAAGGACGTGATGAGCAGGGTGGTGAAGCTGAGCAAGCCTTGGCTGGACACTGTTGTTGGGTGCCACTGAGTTGAATTCAACTTACAGTGACTATTTTGGTTTCCTAGCTCTGGTAGCATAGTGCCTAAGGCACTTGACTGCTCCCCAGAAGGCTGGCGGTTCAAACCCACCAGCACTCCTCGGAAGGAAGGTTGGGCAATCCTACTTCCGTAGTGATACTGCCTCGGAAACCCAAGGAGGGGTCGCTATGAGTCGGGGCCGACTCGACGGCAAACAACAACAACAACAACAGTGCTGCTCTAAGAAAATACCACAAATGGATGGCTTCAACAAACAGAGATTTAGTCTCTTACAGTTGAGGAGGCTAGAAGTCTGAATTCAAAGTGCCAGCTCTAGGGGCTGGGTGAAAACCCCTCGACCTTAGGCTTTAGCTCTGCCTCTTGGTCATGGCCCACTGAAGCTGGAGATGTCTTTCCACTCAGGCAGCTGGTGGCTGCTGAGGCTGACAAACCCAAGGTTGACAAGTAAAATGGTGCAATCCCAAGATTACTGGACAACATGGCAGGCCTCTAGTTCAAGTCCAGAGACAGTCCCAGTATCAGCAGGAATCATGTCATGCTTCTGAATGAAGACTCAGCTACCATGCTGGGTCCAACTGTTCCAAAAAGCTGCAGGGACCTTCCTCAATGCTTCTTCTTATATACTAGAAGCAGACCACATCCCTAAAGCAGCTACTCACCCACTCCAATAGATTCCATCATGGACACCTCATCATGGGCAATAACTACATCTAGCTGCCCAGCCACTCAAAACCAGGCCCAGTCAAGTTGAGACAACCTTAACTACTACAGTGACCCTCACATGACAGAATAGACCTGCCCTGTGGGGTTTCCTAAGCTGTAATCTGTATGGGAGCAGATTACCAAGTGCTTCTCCTACAGAACCACTTGTGTGTTTGAATCGCCAACCTTTCTGTTTGCAGCTGACAGTTTAATCATAATTATGAGAAGAAGACAAATTATTTTTATAGAGGGATATTTTAAGAGCTCAATTTCAAAATTTGATAGTCCACACAAATACGAATTAATGAGAATAAAGGAGCTCGTAGTATTGCAGCATGGAATAGCATCCAATCAGGCAAACTCTGGAGCTAACGTACTTGCTTCAAGTCCCAGTTCTGCCATTTACCAGCTGTGTGTGTGATGCTTCACCCCTTGCTTGCCTTCTGTGCCTCAGTGTGTTTATCTCTAAAATGTCTGATAGGATTACTGTCAGCAGTAAATATTTGTAAAGCATTTAGGAAAAAGCCGGTCCATTGTTAGCACTCTCTGAGTCTATTAAATAAAGTAAAATAAATGAAAAGATGAACTACCTTGAGTTAATGGACATACACATAATCTACATGCAACAGGTTAAAAATATGCATTGACCATATTCAAGAACATAGGGGATATTTATAAAAACAAATTCTAACAGATGCATAATACAGAACATATTCTCTGATCACAACGCAATTAAGTTGTTGTTGTTGTTATGTGCCGAATTGCTTCCGACTCATAGCGACCCCATGCACAGCAGAACGAAACACCCTTGCT
>NW_006921717.1:121014-122557 GCF_000298275.1 Orycteropus afer afer | reverse complement strand
AAAGAAATCTGCAAAGTCCTGGGTTAAGACATTTAAAGCCTCCTATTATGCTTTGGCCAGACAGCACCTCGTTAGTTCTTCACAACAGTTCTATGAGGTTAGCATTGTTCTTCCCTTTTCACAGATGAGGACACCAAGACTTGGAGAAGGGAGGGCTAATGACCAATACCTGCTTCCCATTGTCCTCCTTGCAGTTTCCACATCCAGTACCATGAAACACAGCTCTGAGCTGGGAATTTTTCTGTAGAAATGATCCAGCAGATGCAACAAGACATGTGCATGGTGATCACCACTGAGGAATTATCTGTGAAAATAACCCAGGCCCAGAGTAGGAGCAGGTAAGCATGTGTGTCTGGCAATGCAAGAGTCCTCAACCCAGGTCCTTGGTCCTGCATCTTCTTTCGTCTTCTCAGGGGACCCTGGATATTTTTAGGAAAATATGATCCCTGAGTACAGAGTATAAAACACAGAGGAATTTTGTGGTCATCAGACGGCCATTACCAAGATGGTGTCAGAGTGACCATCCCTGTGTGGCATTGGCATTTGAAACAAAATCTAAAACAGTATCTTCCCAGGGTTACTTCTGAGAAAACTTGCCTGTTTGCAGATGAGAACTGATTGGGCTGAAGAAATGAATCTAGGTTTGTGTTTCAAGTACAGCAAATTCTTTCCTAGTTATCCAGGGCTGGTATAAAAGAAACACCACTAACCGACGGCCTTCACAAACAGAAATTTATTTCCTCACAGGTTAGGAGGCTAACCCATCCCCTGAAAGTCGGTTTGTTGAACTGTGGTGGATTGTGTGTTTCTGGGTTGCTGGAAGCTATGCCCCTGGTATTTCAAATTTCAGCAGGTGATATTTGTCCACCCAAGGTGGACAGATTTCATCAGAGCTTCTAGACTAAGACAGACTAGGAAGAAGGATGGGGCCATGCACTTCTGAAAACATTGGCCAGTGAAAACCTTATGACTAGCAGCAGGACACTGCCTGACACGGCGCTGGGAGATGAGGCCCTCGGGTTGGAAGGCACTCAGAACACAGCGAGGGAAGAGCTGCCTCCTCAGAGGCGAGTCAACCTTAATGACATGGATAAAGAAAGCTTTGGGGACCTTCACTTACTGACACAGCATGACTCAAAATGAGAAGAAACAGCTTCAAACATCCATTAATAACTGGAACATGGAATGCACAAAGTATGAATCTAGGAAAATGAAAAGTGATCAAACATGAAATGGAACACATAAAGATCAATATCCTAGGCATTAGTGAGCTGAAATGGACCGATGCTGGCCATTTTGAATTGGATAAAGATATGGTCTCCAATGTTGGAAATGATAAATTGAGAAATGTCATCACATTCATTGTCTAAAAGAACATTTCAAGGTCTGTCCTGAAACACAATGCTGTCAGTGATGGGGTAATATCTATACACCTACAAGGAAGACCAGTTAATACGATCACTATTCATGCACCACGCAGTAATGCCAAAAATGACAAAACTGAAGATTTTACCACCTTCTGCAGTCTGCAATTGCTCAAATA
>NW_006921717.1:92320-120619 GCF_000298275.1 Orycteropus afer afer | reverse complement strand
TTAGTTCTTTTAGCAGTCCATGGTACTTTCAGCATTCTCCGCCAGCACCACAACTCAAAAGCATCAACTCTTCTTCGGTCTTCCTTATTCATTGTCCAACAGAAGAATTGGTAGCTGGAAAATATGGCTTTGGTGATAGGAATGATGCCTGAGAATACATGATAGAGTTTGGCAAGACCAATGGCTTATTTATTGCAAATACCAGTTTTCAACAATATAAACAGTGACTATACACATGGGCCTCTCAGATGGAATACACAGGAATCAAATCGACTACATCTATGGAAAGAGACCCTGGAGAAGCTCAATATCATCAGTCAGAATAAGGCCAGGGGCTGAGTGTGGCACAGACCATCAATTGCTCATATGCAAGTTCAAGGTGAAGTTGGAGAAAATGAAAACAAGTCCACAGGAGCCAAAGTATGACCTTGATTATATCCCACTTGAATTTAGAGAGCATCTCAAGAATAAATCTGATACATTGAACACTAATGACCAATGACTAGACAAGTGGTGGGATGACATCAAGGACATCACATGTGAAGAAATCAAAAAGTTGTTAAAAAGACAGGAAGGAAGAAAAGACCAGAATAGATGTCAGAAGGGACCAAAACTTGCTCTTCAACATAGAGTAGCTAAAGTGAATGCAAGAAATGATTAAGTTAAAATGCTAAACAGATGATTTTCAAAGAGTGGCTCAAGAAGACAAAGTAAAATATTTTAATGAAATATGCAAAGACCTGGAGTTAGAAAAACAAAAAGGAACAAACTCAGCATTTCTGAAGCAGAAAGAAGTAAAACAAAAAAAGTCAAGCCTCGAGTTGCAATATTGAAGGATTCCTAGGCAAAATATTGAATGATGCAGGAAGCATCAAAAGAAGATGGAAGAAATACACAGCGTCAGAGTACCAAAAATAATTGGCTGATGTTCAACCATTTCAGGAGTCAGCATGTAATCAGGAACTAATGGTGTTGAAGCAAGAAGTCCCAGCTTCACTGAAGTAGTCATTGGTGAAACACAAGGCTGCAGGAATTGGCAGTATAGACATTGAGATGTTTCACAAATGGATGCAACACTGAAAGCCCTTGTTCGTCTACATCAAGAAATTTTGAAGGCAGCTACCTCTCCAACTGAGTGGAAGAGATCCATATTTGTGCCTGTTCCAAAGAAAGATAATCCAACAGAATGTGGAAATTATTGAAGGATATAATTAATACCACAGGCAAGTAAATTTTTGCTGATGATCATTCAAAAAGTGGTTGTAGCAGTATACCAACAGGAACTGCCAGAAATTCAAGCTGATTCAGAAGAAGACATGGAACAAGAGACATCAATGCTGGTACCAGATGGATCTTGGCTGAAAACAGAGAATACCTGTGAGGTACTGACTGTGCAAAGGCATTCAGTTGTGTGGATCCTAATAAATTATGGATATATTGCAAAGAATGGGAATTCCACAAGACTTAATTGTGCTTATGTGGAATTTGTACGTGGACCAGGAAGCAGTCACAGAAATGAAGGGGATACTGCATGGCTGAAAATCAGGAAAAGGGTGCATCAGGGTGGTATCCTTCCACCGTATTTATTCAATCTATATTCTGAGCAAATAATCTGAGGAGCTACACTATATGAAGAAGAATACGGCATCGGGATTTGAGGAAGCCTCATTAACAACCTGTGATATGCAGGTGACACAACATTGCTTGCTGAAAACGAAGAGAACTTGAAGAACTTACTAATGAAAATCAAAGACTACAGCCTTCAGTAGGGATTACACCTCAAAAAAAAAAATTCTCACAATTGGACTAGTAAGCAACATTATGATGAATGGAGAAAAGGTTGAAGTTGTCAAGGATTTCTTTTTACTTGGATCCACAATTAATACCCATGGAAGGAGCAGTCAAGAAACTAAATGATATATCACACTGGGCAAATCTGCTGCAAAAGACCTTTTTAAAGTGTTGAAGAACAAAGATGTCACTTTGAAGACTAAGGTGGGCCTGACCCCAGACATAGTGTTTTCAATCACCTCACATGCATGTGAGAGCTGGACAATGAATAAGGAAGACCGAAGAAGAGTTGATGCTTTTGTATTGTGGTGCTGGTGAAGAATACTGCAAACAACATGGACTGCCAGAAGAACTAACAAATCTGTCCCAGAATAAGTGCAGCAGGGATGTCCCTTGGAAGCGAGAATGGCCAGCCTTCATCTCACCTACTTTGGTCACGTTGTCAGAAAGGACCATTCCCTGGAGAAGGGTATTATGCTTGGTAAAGTGGAGGGTCGGTGATAAAGGGGAAGACCCTCAAGGAGATGGTTGCAATGATGGGCTGAAGTATAGCAAGGATTGTGAGGGTGGTGCAGAACCGAGCAGTGTTTCATTCTTTGGTACATGGGGTCGCTATGAGTTGGAACTGACTCAACAGCACCTAAGAACAACACCGGGATGCTGTTCGTCCAAATTCAGGGTGCTGCCTCCAGGGGAGGGCTTTCTCTTTGTGTTGGCTCAGCAGGAAGGTCCTTGTCTCTTTTGGGTATCTGCTCCTGGGTCATCTTCATGTGGCTTGACACCTCTTTCCCCATCTGCCAGCTCTCTTACTTGTTTAATCTCTTTTATATCTCAAAGAGATTGACTTAAGACACGCCTTACACTGTTGTCGTTGTTGTTATGTGCCGTCGAGTCAACCCCAACTCATAGCAATCTCCCCTTGAGTTTCCGAGGCAGTATCACTACAGAAGTAGATTGCCTCATCTTCCTTCCAAGGAGTGGCTGGTGGGTTTGAACCACCAGCCTTCTGGTTAGCAGTCAAGTGCCTTAGGCACTACGCTACCAGAGCTCCCATGCCTTACACTAATACTGTCTTATTAACATTACAAAGACAACAAATTTCTAATGGGATTATACCACAGGTATATGAGTTCAGATTTACAACACCTACTTTGGGGGAACACAATTCAATCTGTAACATTCTACCTTTTGGCACCCTAAAATTCATGTCATTACCACGTACAAAACACATTCACCCCATCACACCATCTCAAAAGTGTTAAATTGACTCCAAGTCCAAAATCTCATTTCCTGAACCATCTACATCAAATATGGGTGAGACTTGAGGTGTATTTCATCCTGGGACAAAATTCCTCTTCATCTGTGAACCTATGAAATCTAGGATGTCAGTTATCTGCTTCCAACGTATAATGGTGGAACAGACACACAGTGAGAGTTCCATTACAGATGGGAGAAGTTAGAGGGAATGAAGGCATAATGGGCCCCAAGAACAAATTGCGTTAGCTCTCAAGGCTCAGAAGGCAAGCCTAGGTGTGTACTGCCAAAAGAACCAGCCACCGGAACCCTGTGAAGCACAGTCGACCCTGACCCACAGGGGGGCGCCAGGAGTTGGGGTCAGCTCCACGGCAACTGGCCTTGGCCTGAGTTGGAAGTGGGGGGAAAGATTAAGGCAGCTGGCTTAGTGAGTGACATTCTGGGCACGGTGTTTGTGTGACGGGGCCTCTGCTCATCCCTCTGTGTGCCGTCCCCCCGTCACATCATCCCCGTTACAGCTGATGTTCCAGTTGAGAGAGGATGACAACAAGCAAAATAAATGAGAGAATTTCATAGTGTGATATGGTCAGTGCAATGGAGAAAATGGAAAAGGGATTAAGAGGATGGGGGGATGGTAGAAGTA
This sequence comes from Orycteropus afer afer, assembly GCF_000298275.1. NCBI lineage: Eukaryota > Metazoa > Chordata > Mammalia > Tubulidentata > Orycteropodidae > Orycteropus > Orycteropus afer. The sequence goes on along the minus strand of NW_006921717.1, from coordinate 116,931 downwards.
AGGTAGTCAACTCTGGCCTCACTTAAGCCCTGAGGAAGGTGAGGGAAGGCCTCGTGGATGTCTCAGGCAGACAGAGTAGTCCGTGAGAAGGCCTGAGGCATGCGCTTGCTTTGTGGCTCAAGAAGGAGTGAGGAGAAGGAGTGTCAGGAGCAGAGTGAAGGGTCAGAGGTGGGCGAGGAGGACAGACGGGCGATGGGACCACACCAGGCAGGGTCTGCGGGCCATTGTGGGCATTCAGCGTCCACTCGGATGGAAATGAACCACCCACCTGTGATTTCGAGAAGAGGACCCACAGGATCTGACCTGGCCCAGGTGTACCCCTGGCGCCATGCTGAGGAGGGACTGAAGGAGGACAAGGGCAGGGCAGGGACCACCAGGAGCCTGGATCCAGGTGCAGAGGCCGAGAATGGGGCACTGATAGTATTGCAAGGGCATGGTTCTGGACGTGTCTGAAGGTGGGGCTAGCTGGATTCACACATCTGAGGTGGCAGGTCAGAGGGGACGGGTCTGAGGATGACTCCAGCTGCATAACTGTTTGGGTTGTTTTCTTGTCTGGTTCCATCTGTCCTTCCTGGCTTTCCAGGCTGGAATCTTCTTGGGGACAGGGGCCACACCCAGTTTGTAGTTGTAGCTCTCTTCTGCTCTTGGCCTGGCCTGTGGAGGGCCCTTGGTCACTGTCTGTGGGATGGGTGAATGAATGAATGGCTCAGGGAGAGTTGCTGAGTGGTTGGACCCTCCCTGTGCACAGCTGTCCCCACCGACCTTGGGAACTGGCGCCCAAGCTGAGCAAGAGCCCTCCCTCCTGGGCCCACCTCCCATGGGGACAGTGGGCCAGGCTGCAAATGGAGTGCATGGGACATGTGGTGGTGTCTGGGGTACCCCCTTGAAGGATGGGGCTTGTGGCTGTCACCCTCTGGCTCAGCTGTGAGCCCTGCAGAGGAGCCAGGCCGGGCCTCCCTGATCTGCTCCATGTGCCCTCCCTGTGTTCAGGAAAGGGCAGCTAAGGCCACAGAACTCCTCCCGCCCCACACCCGGGGCACCCGCATTCCACGTGGCAGGGCTCGCACCCACCATGCTTCCTCTGGGCGCGTCTGTTTCCTGCAGTTCCCCCAGTTCAGCGAGTGCCCTCCCCTCAGCTCTGCTCTCTGCTGGGTGAGTCACAGCCAGGCAAGGGTCCTGAGCTGGGAGGGCCTTGCCTGTTGCCCAGGGTGGCACAGGGAGGCCGAAGCTGAGAGACCCCAGAAGGCCTGCTTTGAGGTCTCCATCTGACAGGGGCTGGGGCAGGAAGCACATTCCCAGGCAATCTGCTGGCCTGAGGCCCGGAGGCCCCATGAGGATGAGGTAATGTCCTGCCAAGGCCACGCGGAAGGGCGGGAGGGGCTCCCATGGCTGGCTTGTCCCCAGAGACCCTCGGCAAGGCCACAGTCTGGCAGCTTCCAGAGCGGGAGGGAGCTGCCTGGTGCTGTCCAGGTGCTGTTGGGATGCACGTGCGACTGCCAGCAGGTGGGGTCCCTCCTGGAACCCATCTGCTCAGACTGTGCTAGAGAGAAATGACCTGCTGCTCTCGGATTCCTTAGGTCACCCAGGTCGGCCACATTTGGTGGTATGGACTCGCACGGCAAAGGTGTGAGTCTGCATCCCAGGAGGTGCTGGTAGGGGATGGACATCGAGGGGCATCAAGCAGGGGTTCTGCCCTTGTCATCTGGGCCGAGTCCCCCACTGCAGGTCTTGATGACCAGACCACTATGAGTGTGTGCTCCTAGAAGGTTCTTACTCCTCCTGCTGCCTCTCTCCTTCCACTTTTTCCTCCTCCCTCCTCCCTCTTCCTCCTCATCCTCCTCGTTCTCCTCCTCCCTCCTTTTCCTCCTCCCTCTTCCTCCTCCTCCTTCTCCTCCTCCCTAGCTTCTCCTGGGATGGACCTGGGTCCATCAGAGAGTGAGAGGGGCCGGTCACCATGAGCTCAAACCATTAGGACTGTGGGTTGGAAAACTGAGGCCCAGATGCCAATAAGAGGAGCACATGGACACCAGAAACAAAACAAGCAAATCCAGTTGTCATTGAGTTGATTCCAGTTCATGGTGATCCCATTGTGTCAGAGTAGAACTGTGCTCCACGGGGTCTCCAGTGGCTGATTTTTCAGAAGTAGATCATCAGGACTTCCTCTGGGGACATCTCTGGGAAGACTTGAACAGCTAATATTGTGGTTAACAGTGAGTATGTTCACTATTTGGGCCATCCAGGGACCTTGCTCAAGTATGCCAAGAGAGTTCGGGACCATGGTCACAGGGGACATCAAGCTCAATTGGCATATATACTACACAAAAACATTGTTCCACCTCCTACTTTGGCTAGTAGTGACTGGGATCTTAAAATCTTGCAAGCAACCATCTAGATGCAACAATGGGTCTCTCCTCATCCAGAGCAGAGAAGAAGGAAGAAAACCAAACATGCATGGAAACAATTAGTCCAAGCAACTGGTACACCATGCGATCCTCAGCCTACATGACTATGAGATCACAAGAACTAGATGGTACCCAGCTACCACTGTCAACCACTCTGAAAGAGATCACTGCAGGAAATCCTGGATAGAGTGGGAGAACAATGTGGAACAAAACTCAAAATCATAAATAAATAAATACCAGTTTTGCTGGTCAGATAGAGCCTGATGGAACCACTGAGACTATGGCCCCTAGCTTCCCTTTAGGTCTGGAATGGAACCCACTCCTGTGGCTTCCAGCCAAACAAAAGACAGGCATATGAGCTGAACATTTACATTAGGTAGATACATTCTTTGGAGAGCTCAATCATGGGAGAATAGAAGGGCTGTGTGTGCACAGGGAGACACCTCAGGGGGCAGGAGTGCAGGGAGGGAAGGACACAGGGAAGAGGTTAACTATGGGGAGAAAGTGAGAGGAGAGCTGTTGCATTGTGGGAAGATGCAGTCAACATCATGAGACAAAGTGTATGTGAGCTGCTGTATGGAAAGTGAATTTGCTCTGTAAATTTTCACCCAAATAACAATGAAAAAATATATATATTAAAAAAAAAAAAAAAAGAATACTGAGAGTTAAAAGCAGAGGAAAGACTGAACCCAGGTTGCCTGTTCCCCCAGTGAAAGCCCCTTCTTCTTGGGAAGATAATTCATTCATTTATCCATCTGTCCACCCATCCATCTATTCACCAACCCATCCACCCATCCATCTATCCATCATTCATCCATTCACCTACCCATCCATCCATCTGTCCATCCATCCACCCATCCATCATCCATCTATTCATCCATTCATTCATTCATCCATCCATCCATCCATTCCTTGAACAGGTTCCAGAGCACCAACCATGCACTGTGTTAATAGGGGCAGGGCCAGTTCTGTGGGGGTCCTGAAGCCTCTCTGACAAGCCTGGGGAGTCAGCTTGGGCTGCCAAGGAGGGAAGGTGTGAGTCGAGACAAAGCAGAGTGAGGACACTGAGGAACACTGAGAAAGAGACCTTAGAGAAAAAGGAAGAGGATGAGCAGAGGGAGGAACAGGCAGGGCGGAGGCTGGGGAGGGAACACGCAGCCCCAGGCATGAAAGAGGATCTGCTCCTACTGGTTCCTCCACTGGCTGAGCCCTCAGAGTCCACACAGGGCCCTGGAAAGCGGAAGAAGGAGCAAGAGGCCAGCAGTGTGGCCATCCAGGGGACTGTGGTTGTCCAGACAGCATTACCTCCTGGCAGGACTGAAGCTGGGGTGAGGCTGCCCTCTGCCGCGGGGCTCACTGGTTCATTCAGCAAATATTTGTGGAGCCTTTACATGTGGAAATGCAGAGTTCTATGCACAGCAGACATAGCAGCGAGCCAAAGAATGCAGGCCCCACGGAGATCCCATCGTGGCAAGCATGTCCTGTAACCTGTCACCATCAAGTCAATTCTGACTCACTGTGCCCACAGCATTTCCAAGGCTGTCAATCTTTATGGAAGCAGACTGCCTTATCTTTTTCCTGTGGGCAGCTGGTGGGTTAGAACCATTGACCTTTCAGTTAGCAGCTAAGCACTTAACCATTGTGCCACCAGAGCTCCTTTTGGCAAGTACACAGAAGTGCTTCAATCATAGATAAATCGAGACAGTGAAGGCACTTCCCTGGAGGTGGGGACAGCAGGACAGATGCTGCTTTAGAGGGGCATTTTTCAGGGACAAGCTGGAAGAGGTGCCATCCTCTGCCAGTGTTTCAGCTTCCTCTCACTATTGTACCAAATGACCATAAAGAAGAAGATGAAAACAACACAAATCCATTCTCTTACCATTCTGAGGGCAAGAAATCCAAAACAGGTCTCACTGGGCTAAAGTCGTAGTTCTTTCTGGAAGTGCCAGAGGAGAAGAATCTTCTTCTTGGTGTTTCCAGCTTCTAGAGGCCACATCCACATTTCTTGGTTCATGGCCTCTTCCTCATTTCACTCCAACCTCTGCTTCTGTCTTCATATCTCCTTCTCTGACTCTGACCTTCCTACCTCCCTCTTATCAAGACCCTATGATAATCCAGGGTCAGCTTCCCATCTCAGGATCCCTAACTCAATCACATCTGCAAAGTCCCTTGTGCCAATGTAAGGTTATATAGTCACAAGTTCCAGAGATTAGGTCATGGACATGCTGGGGGGTCAATATTCAGCCAACTACACACACAAAGAAAGATCTGAGGAAAGAGCATCCCAGGAGAGGGAAACAGCAGTTGCTAAGGCTGTGGGGGGATGAGTACGGGGCATTCAAGCGACAGCACAGGGGTCAATGTGGCTGGAGAATTGTGGGTCATGGAAGTGTGCTGGGAAATGTTAGCTGAGGGCCGAGTACGTGGTCCCATCCCTGTACCCTTGCTTTGGAAGGCCTTCCCTGGCCCACATCCCTTCAGGCAAAGGCACATGGTCACTGGGAGTCTATGCTCTTCATTCTACTCAATGCTCTGAGGACCCCAGGAGCTGAGCTCCCTCCCCTAATGCCTTCACCTTCTCCCAGGACGGTGCAGGCTGATCCCTCACTGGCCCTCCCACCCCGGATGAATCATAGGGGTAGTTGTTTGTGGAAGGTATGGTCATAGAGTCTGAGAATTCTAAATTTGAGCCCAGCTTTCCAAGTCATTATGAAGACATAAAGGTGGGAGATAACATAATTTAACAGCTTGTCAGCTTAATTTATGACTTTTACATAGTTAGGCATATAGTAACTGAGTCTCCACTTGTACTCATGTTGGACCCTGCAGACATTATGGCTGAGCTGATATGGGCCTGGTAGGCTTTGGAGTTTGGATTCTTTTTCCCTTAAGGTGATGAGAAGTCTTTGAAGAAGGGGTTGTGGTCCAATTTGTAAACAGAAACACCACCCACCCATATCTCCAGAGTTTCTGCACAGAGGCTTTGTGGAGGTGAACAGGTGCTGATGGGGGGCCCCCATCTGTGAGGCAGAGGTGCTAGACTTGACCTCCACATACTCCTCACCCCATTTCCCTGCAGGGGAACTGAAAGCAGCCCCAACCGTGGAATTGGAGTGTGAAAGGGTGGTGGAGGTCATTGCATCCACTCACTTCCTCATCTCCCCCATGACACTAAGGGGAAACTGAGTGCCAAGAAGGACAAGGGCTCACCTGAGGCCACACAGTGAGGCAGTGGGACTGAGGAAGGTCAGTCACAGTTGTGTGTGTTAAGAGGGGCTTTGGCTGACCCCAGGAGAAGTGCTTGCTGCTTCTCTCACTTCTCATTCCTTTGGGGAAGTAACCTCTGCCCTCTTCCTTGGGGTCCAACCAAGGAGGGCCCTGTGCTCCTCTCAGCTCTGCTGGGGTTCCCAGGTCAACCAAGCCCAACCATGGCCTCCCCATGGCTGCAAAGGGCACCCTCCCACTCCTCCCTGGTCATTGGTTCAGTCCATCTATGCAAACCTAAAGTCTGAGGAAGGTCCTTATGGACACTCACAGACTCTTAGCTCTTCACTTCACCTCACCCAAGCCCTAGCCTGGTTCTGGTTCACCCAGCCTCTTGGAGTCATGCTTCCATCAGAATTTGACTCTGGGACCTATTGTGACCTGCAAATTCCCACACCAGACCCAGGCCCAAAATGGTTCCCTTGTGCTCCCCTGAAGCCCTGGCTTGACTGATCCTCTCCAAGTTGGTCGCTCTGTGACCTTGTCGAGTAGCTCAAGCCCCCCTGTGTTTTGTATATAAAGTAGGTATCACGACAGATGGAACGAGGCAACACATGTGAGTGTCTTAGTCTAATTCTCTCCTTTCTTTCTCACTCCACTCTGACCACAGGCTGTCTCTCTGCCCTTGGAACATGGCTACCCTGTCATGGGAACTTTGTACCTGCTGTTCCCTCAGCTTGAAATGCCCTTCCCTCTTCCTCAGACTGTCTTTACCAATGATGACTCAATCTAGTTGTTCAACTCTTTTGGTCTCCTTTTTGCCAGCTTCATCAACTTTTTCTCAATGTTTAGTTAAATGCATGTTAACTTGTGTTATGGATTGAATTGTATCCCCCAAAAAACATGTATTGTAATCCTAAGCCCCTATGCCCATGGATGTAATCCAATTTGGGAATAGGGTTTGTTGTTGTTGTTTTTGTATTAATTAGGAGATGTCAGTGTAGGGTGTGTCTTAAGGCAATCCCTGTGATATGTAAGCTGATTTGACACAGAAACAGGAAGCAGAAATGGGTGAAAATAGATGCCACACCACATGAAGATCAAAAAAGAACTGAGAAACAGGAGCTGAAAAGAGACAAGGACCTGCCTCCAGAGCTGATGGAGGGAGAGCCTTCTCCTAGAGCAGGTGTCCTGAATTCAGACAGCTAGCCTCCTGAACTGTGAGAAAATAAATTTCTGTTTGTAAAAGCCCTCCTCTTGTGGTATTTCCATTATGTTGTTGTTGGTTGCCATTGGGTTGGTTCCAACTCATAGCAACCCTGTGTGTGCAGAGTACAACTGGTCCATAGGGTTTTCAAGGCCGTGAACTTTTGGAAGCAAATTGCCAGGCTTGTCTTCCAAGGCATCTCTAGATGGGCTCAAAAACTTGATGGTTTGTACCACCCAGGACTCCGTTTTCTGTTTAGATGGTGCTTGACTGAAAGCAGAGAATACCGGAAAGATGGTCACTTGTGGTTTTATTGATTATGCACAAACATATGATTGTGGAGATCACAACAAATGGTGGAGAACATTGAGAATGGGAATTCCAGAACACTTAATTGTGCTCATGAGGAGCCTCTACATAGACCAAGAGGCTGTCATTCAAACAGAACAAAGGGCTGTTGCATGGTTTTAAATCACAAAGGGAGTGCATCAGGGTTGTACCCTTTCACCGTACTTGTTCAATCTGTACGCTGAGCAAACAGTCTGAGAAGCTGGACTCTATGGAGAAGAATGTGGCATCAGGATTGAAGGAAGACTCATTAACAACCTGCAATATGCAGATGACACAAGTTTGCTTGCTGAAAGTGAGGATGACTTGAAGCACTTACTGATGAAGATTAAAGACAACGGTCTGCAGCATGGATTACGTCTCAAAATAAAGAAAACGAAAATCCTCACAACTGGACCAATAAGCAGCATCATGATAAATGGAGAAAAGATTGAAGCTGTCAAAGATTTCCTATTACTTGGTTCCAGAATCAACACCAATGGAAGCAGCAGTCAAGACATCAGAAGAAGTATTGAACTGGGCAAATCTGCTGCAAAGACATCTTTCAAGTGTGAAGAGTGAAGATATCTCTTTGAAGACTAAGGTGCACCTAACCCAAGCCATGGTATTTTCAATCTCCTCTTATGCATGTGAGAGCTGGACAACGAATAAGGAAGACTGAGGAAGAGTTGATGCTTTCGAGTTGTGGTGTCGGCAAAGAATACTGAAAGTACCATGGACTGCCAGAGAACTAACAAATCTGTCCTGGAAGAAGTGCCAGAATTGCTCCTTGGAAATGAGAATGGCCAGACTTCATTTGACCTGCTTTGGTCATGTTGTCAGAAAAGACCATTCCCTGGAGAAGGATATCAAGCTTGGTAAAGGGGAGGGTCAAAGAAAAAGGGGAAGGCCCTCAACAAGATGGGTTGACACAGTGGCTGCAACGATGGGCTCAGGTACAGCAAGGATTGTGAGGCTGGTGCAGGACCTGGGCAGTGTTGTGTGCTATTGTACATAGGGTCGCTATGAGTCAGAGCCAACTCAACAGCACCTAACAACAACACTAAGAAGCTAAGATAACCTGGTTCTTGTGTGTTTCCTCCACTCGACTGTAAATTCCGTGGAGGGAGGATCCAGGCCAGCCTGTTGCTTGCTGTATCTCTGGCCTAGAATGAGGGCTCAGGAATAATTTACTAAATGCATGAATGAGTAAATGAGTCAATGAACAAATGGCTTCTGAGTCAGGATCAGACAACAGAAACATTCTAGGGTCTTCCCAGAATCTGGTAGGCTCTCATCTTAGCTGAAGAGGAAGGTTAAGCAAACTGCTTCTATGAAGTGGAAAAAGATTAAATTTGAACCCAAGTGTTTTCACCTGTGGGGTAGGTTGGCCACGGCTGGGGCTGGGCAAATGAGTATAAAGGCCCAAGTCACCTTCAACATATCATTTGTAAGTTTGCACTAGCACATACTTCAGGGTGATGCATGTACTCCTTCGTCTCCTCCATGGAAGGCAGACTTAGGGTCCTTCTTGAGGAGAAGGAGACTGGACTTTGAGTGGACATGAGGTTTGCCAGAACCACAGAGCTGGGTGTAGGCTCAGGAACAGGGCTTCTCCCCTGACCAGGATCTGGGCCACGGCCTTTGTGAGCATTGTCCTGTGTAGTGATCCTGGCAGACTCGAGGGTGTGCAGGAGATCCTAGCTTCAGTACCTGTGAACATGCCTTACTTGGAAAGTGAAAGTGGCCCCAGGTGATCCTTGGCTTGTGGACGCACCATTGCATCCATCTTCACATGGCTGTCTTTCCCCTCTATGTATGTTGGTGAGTGTTCTCTCCTCTTCTAACAGACACTCATCATATAAAGTTAGGACCCACTCTACTCTGCCAAAACCTCATGTTAATGGAACTAATTCCATTGGCAAAGACCCTGTTTCCAAGTAAGATCACATTCATACCAGCACCAGGACTTCAACAATCTTTTGGGGGGACACAGTTCAATAGTCGTTGTTAGCTGTTGTCCTGTCCATCCACTCCTAGCAGCCACTAACCAGCATATGACCTTGGGTGGTTGCCTTTGCTTCTCTGAACTCAGCCTTGTAGACTGAAACGGACCTGTTGATACTGCTGCTGCTGGTGGTGGTGTTGGTGTTGATGCTGTTGATGCGAGTGTTGATGTTGATGCTCGTGATACTGATGCTGATGCTGGTGGTCCTGCTGTTGATGCTGATGATGCCGCTGGTGGTGATGATGCTGCTGGTGGTGCGAGTGATGCTGCTGCTGGTGTTGTTGCTGGTTATGCTAGTTGTGGTGATGTTGGTGATGCTGGTGATGTTGGTGATGCTCGTGGTGCTGATGCTGATGGGATGCTCCTGATGCTGGTAGTGGTGATGCTGATGCTGTTGATGTTCTGCTGCTGGTGGAGATGTTGTCAGTAATGGTAGTGGTGATGTTGGTGACAAAGGAACAAAAGGAAAAGGACCTGCAGCTGGTACACAGTACTCAATAATGGGCCCCTTTCCAAGTTTTGTTGGAAAGCTCTTTCCTTTCTCTAAAGCAAAATGTGAAGAAATAATCACCCTTCCTGCATGTAGTCACCCCTGGAAAGACCTCCTTGTGGCTCAGCAAGGACACTGTAGAGAGCTCAGGGGGCAGGAGTGCATGGAGGGATGGACACTGGCAAGAGGTAACTATGGGGAGGAAGTGGGAGGGGAGCTGTTACATTGTGGTAAACTGTGGTCAATGACATGAGACAAAGTATACATGAACTGCTGTATGGAAAGTGAATATGTTCTGTAAATCTTCACCCAAATCACAATAAAAAAATTAAAAAAAAAAAAAAAAGGACACTGTAGAGATAAGAGTTGGGCTCAGAAGTCCAGTTTCTCTGGGGACTGCTTAGATCTTCTCTGGGTTTCTGTTTCCCTGTCCCTAAAATGGGCACAATAATAGTGTCAGAAGCTTTGGTTGTCAAGGAGTCAACGAGGTAGTGTAACAGGTTGAGCTCTGAGCAAATGCACATAGATGCACATAAGTGACAGCGCTCATCCCCAGTGTTAGAAGAGATACAATGAAAATGCTCCTTTAGAAGTGAGACTTTGGCTCGCTTACTTTGGACGTGTCATCAGGAAAGACCAATCGCAGAGGGTCAGTGAAAATGAGGGAGACCTGTCACGAATGGACTAACAGCCACAATGGTGGATTCAAACATTCGAGAGATAATGAAGACAGTGCGGGACCAGGAATCATCTCAACCTGTTATAGATGAGGTTGAGGTTGATAGGCATCAGGGTCAACAGGACAATAGCTAACAACAATTATTGCAAACATCCACACTGAGATTCTAATTCAAAACCGACCCAGCTCACCAGGGTCTCTGGTCATTCCTTACCTTTCATAACTCCCAAGGAGCTAGTCTGTCAATTCAGAGATAGAGTCCACACAGTCAGGGACTTAATGGGTCCACTGTGAGACAGGATAAGCCTCCTACCACCTCTCTCCTCTACCTGCTGCTGGTCGGCCAAAGCCCTGCCAGGTGGGTGAGTGAAGAGCCTTCTGGCCCCACTCCAACACATCAAGCCGAGACCCTGTCAATCTCTCCAGCTTCCCAGCTTCCTAGCTGGTCTGCTCCCTATACTCAGGAAGCAACTTGTTCACCAAGGCGCCCACTGGAGGTCTCTCTGTCCAGCCCTCTCTGTCTGGACAGAGAGCCAGAGGCATTCCTGCTGGTCAGTGATGTTTGTTTGTCTTTCCAGAGCCACGAAGGGGCCCTGGTGGCTCTGCCTGGAACTTGGAGCTATATGGGGACCGACCTCAGTCAGTCAGGGAGCCAGACCACACTCAGACAACAGTCTGCGTCCTCTGCCCTGCCCTGGTGCCAGCCAGAGATGGCCACTCCCTGGGAGCAAGGCCTGGGCAGGCTGCACAGCCACCAACTTACATTCCAGGGTCCTTCCCAGCCTCAGGACCTCCTTGACTCTGGAAGAGTTTCCTCAGAGCCAAGAGGACCAGACAGTCCTCTCCAGCTGGGAACTGAACAGGGCCTCCCAGGAGGACAGCCTGGCTTGTCCTGGAGGCTGGTCAGGCTAGGAGCAAAAGGAGCATCCAGGGTGCCTGGAGGTTCTGGCCAGCGGCATGCCCTGGCCAGACGGTATCAAACCGTACACCAGGGCGGCAGACACTCGGCCGCCATCTTGGAATCTAGAGCATGTAAACAGTGACCACAGCTCAAGCCCATCACCCCACAGGGTGGAGGACTTAGATTCCTGGCTTCGGACTAAGGGGTTTTGCTTTAAATAGTCTCCATCCAAAACTGTCATCATGCTCACTAACACCAGAAACTCACCTTCCCACACGCCTTTGTGGGTGGTCTCAGAGATGGGAGGGTCTGTGGTGATGACATGCCTAGACCCTGGGTCAGTCCTCATAACAACTTTACCAGGTGGGCACATTGCATTATACTCACATTACAGCTAAGGAAAGGAGTCCTGGTGGCACAACGGTTGAGTGCTCAGCTGCTAACCAAAAGGCTGGACGTTGGGACCCACCCAGCACCTCCATGGGAGAAAGACCTGTCAATCGGTTCCCATAAAGACTGCAGTCTAGGAAACCAAGAAGCTAGGGCAGTTCTACTCTGTCCTATAGACTCATGTGGGACAGGATCAACTCGATGACACGCAATAGCACAGCTGAGGAATGTGAGTTTCAGAGACAGTAGAAGGCCAACCAGCTACAAGCACCTAAGTTGGATCCACACCCAGACCTACTGGCCTCAAGCCCATGGCTGGAACCTGTGGTATCTGTGGTGCCGTTCACGAAATACTCCTGGCTCTTCATTTCCAGAGCCCAGCAGGATGCCACTTCGTGGTCCTCGGCCATTAGGAAGCACCCTGGGACTAGATCTGGCCAGTGTTGCAAACACACGGGGCATTTAGCTGCCCCACAGGACCTCCCAGCACACTCTCTTGCCCCCTGTGTGTTTGACACAGGAACTCTGTCAGTGGAGACATTGTCGTCCAGTGATATGCTTGGACTGTGACCGAGACGTCAACCTGAGCTATGTGGTGCTCCTAAGATCTTGTCATTTGTCCCTGCAGCCTAGCCTAGCATAGACACAGATTCAGGCCATGGGCTTGAGGCAAGGGGGTCTGGGTATGGATCCAACTTTGGTGTTTATAGCTGGATGGTCTGAGCAGGTCCTGACTGATAGACTGCCCAGCTCAGCTCTGCAGTGTGGGGCCTAGGGACTTAGGGCTGAGTGTGAGTCTGCTTGGTGGACACAGAGCCCGTGGGCCTTGTGACAGGCCATATAGAACTCCCATGGGTAGCAAGGTGCTAGGGGTTCCCACTGCTCTCATTTCCCTGCTCTCAGGATTTGGTGGCACATTTGGACTGCTCTGCAGTTTTCTTATCCTTCACCCTTAGCATCCCCAGTGGTCTTCCTCCTCTCCTCTCTCCATCTTTGCATTATTTTTTTCCTTCCCAGCATGCTCAGGAAGTGGCCGTTGGTTATCATTCCCTGACCCTGGCCTTGGCCTACAGTGCTCCTCTGAGATAGCCAGCATCACTGGTGGAGCCTACAGCTCCCCTTTGAGACACCTGGCCTCATTGGTGAACCCTCTTGAGGTAAGAACCCCATTCTATTGTCAGCCACCTGAGCCTCCACCCTCAGCTGTGAGGTCCCTGGATGGTGCCAACCATTTGCATCCACAATGACTACTCTAAAGATCAGTGGTTTGAACCCACCCAGTTGTACTGCAGAAGAAAGGCCTGGGGATGTGCTTCTGTACAGACGACGGCTGAGCAAACACTGAGGGGCAGCTCTCCTCTGCAGCTCACAGGAGCACCATGAGTTGCAATGAAATCAACAGCAGTGCATTTGGTTAGGGTTCCCTTTAAGGGTAGCCATGTCTACTGTTTGCTCCAGAAAGGGAGGCGTCTGCCTCCTTGGACCCTCTGGCTGCTGTCCTTGCCACAAGCCCATGGGTTGGCCTGTCCCCACCACCATTTCTGAGACTACCCACGAAATATATGGCATGATGGCACTTTCTGTCTTTCTTTTTTGAAAAAATTTTATTGTGATTTGGGTGAAAGTTTACTGAGCAAATTCATTTTCCATACAGTAGTTCATACACATTTTGTTTCATGACATTGATTGCAATTTCCCACAATGTAACAGCTCTCTTCCCACTTCCTCTCCGTAGTTACCTCTTCACTCTGTCCTTCTTTCCTATGCATTCTTGCCCCCTGAGCTGTCTCCCAGTGCAAATACTGCCCTTCTGTTCTCCTACAATTGGAGAGCTACATGCTCCAAGGAGTGTATCTGCCTGATGTAAATGTTCACCCTACATGCCTGTGCATTGTTTGTCTGAGAGCCACAGGAGTGAGTTCAGTTCCAGACCTGAAGGATAACTATGGACCATAGTTTCAGGGGTCTCACCAGGTTCTATCAGACCAGTAAACCTGGTCTTTTTTTTTATGATTTTGAGTTTTGTTCCACATTGCTCTCCCACTCTATCCAGGATCTCCTGCACTGATCCTTTTCCAAGTGGTTGACAGTGGTAGACAGGCACTATCTAGTTCTTCTAGTCCATGGTCATATATGCTGAGGATTGCACGGTCCACTAGTCCCTTGGACTAATTGTTTCCTTCTGTCTTCACTTTTCTTCATTCTTCTTTGCTCTGGACGAGGAGAATGGTGGCACTTTCTGGTCCAAGTAAGCCTGGAGGAAAGGGTAGATTTCAAAGAGGAGCTCGATCAGTAAGCCAATTTCTATAATGAAATGTGCAAAGATCTGGAGTTAGAAAACCATAAGAGAAAAACACACTAGGCGTTTCTCAAGCTGAAAGAACTGAGGAAAAAATTTAAGCCTCAAGTTGCAATATTGAAAGATTCTATGGGTTATATATTGAATGATGCAGAAAACATCAAAAGAAGATGGAAGGAATACAGAATCACTGTACCAAAAAGAGTTGGTTGATGTTCATCCATTTCAGGATCAAGAACCAAGGCTATTGAAGGAAGAAGTCAAAGCTGCACTGAAGGAATTGATGAAGAACAAGGCTTCAGGAATTGATGGATTACCCACTGAGATGTTTCAACAAATGGATGCCCCTCTGGAGGCACCCACTCAGTTATGCCAAGAGATTTGGAAGACAGTTACCTGGCCAAGTGACTGGAATAGATCCATATTTGTACCCATTCCAAAGAAAGGTGATCCCACAGAATGTGGAAATTATAGAACAATATCATTAATATCACATGCAAGTAAAATGTTACTGAAGGTTGCAGCAGTATATTGACGGAGAACTTCCAGAAATGCAAGCTGGATTCAGAAGAGGATGTGGAAAGAGGGATATCATTGCTGATGTCAGATGGATCTTGGTGGAAAGCACGGGATATCAGAAAGATGTTTACTTGTGTTTTACTGACTATGTAAAAGCATTTGACTGTGTGAATCATAACAAATTATGGATAACATTGAGAAGAATGGAAATTCCAGAACACTTGATTGTGTTCATGAGGAGCCTGTACATAGACCAGGAGGCTGTCGTTCAAACAGAAGAAGGGGACACTGCATGGTTTAAAATCAGGAAGGGAGTGTGTCAGGGTTGTATACTTTTACCATACTTACTGGATCTATATGCTGAACAAATAATCCAAGAAGTTGGACTCTATGAAGAAGGCAGCATCAGGGTTAGAGGAAGACTCATTAACAACCTGTGATATGCAGATGATATAACCTTGCTGGCTGAAAGTGAAGATGACTTGAAGCATTTACTGATGAACATCAAAAACTATAGTCTACAGTATGGATTACACCTCAACATAAAAAAAACAAAAATCCTCACAACTCGACCAATAAGCAACCTCACAATAAATGGAGAAAAGACTGAAGTTGTCAAAGACTTCATATTACTTGGATCCATAATCAATACCAAGCAGTCAAGAAATCAGACGATGTATAGCACTGGGAAAATCTGCTGTAAAAGACCTCTTTCAAGTGCTGAAGAGCAAAGATGTCTCTTTGAAGACTAAGGTGCAGCTGACACAAGCCATGGTATTTTCAATTGCCTCATATGCATGTGAGAGCTGGACAAAGAATAAGGAAGACCAAAGAAGAGTTGATCCTTTTGAGTTGTGGTGTTGGAGAAGAATACTGAAAGTGCCATGGACTGTGAAAAGAACTAACAAATCTGTCCTGGATGAAGTGGAGCTGGAATGCTCCTTGGAAGCGAGAATGGCCAGACTTCGTCTCACCTACTTTGGTCATGTGGTCATGAGGGACCATTCCCTGGAGAAGGACGTCATGCTTGGTAAAGTGGAGGGTCAAAAAAAAGGGGAAAGCTTTCAATAAGATGGAGTGACATGACGGCTACAGTGATGGGCTCAGGTATAGCAAGGACTGAGAGGCTGGCGCAGGACAGGGCAGTGTTTCATTCTGTTGTTCATGGGGTCACCATGAGTAGGAGCTGACTCAACAGGACCTAACAACAGCAGTGAGCCTAGTGACAGTCTTGGATGGGAATCATGTGTAATTCATGTGGAAGGGCTGGATCCTCAGGGCTTCAGGAAGCTCTGGGGCTGCCCCTTCCTCCAGGGAGCCTTGTAGGCTTGGACCATGGGAGTTGTTCCCACATAAGGTGGGCTATCTCCTCTGGTTTGCTTTCTTCAGATCAGCTTGTGGTGGGGGTGGGGGGCTTCATGGGGAGCTCAGGGTGCTTGTCTCAGTCAGAGTTCCCCAGAGAAGTAGTGCACTAGAGAGCCAGTGAGATACACGTATACACACATACACCCCACATACACACACCCTACATACACACCACATACAGTCACAGACACACCACACACACACATATACCACATACGCACACACACCACACACCATACACTCACACCACACACACATACCACACACAAACACACACACACCACATACATACACCACACACATATCACCTACACACCACACACACACACACACATATGGAGCCCTGGTGGTACAAACCCACCCACTGTCCCATAGGAGAAAGATGAGGTAGTTTGCTTCCATAAAGATTTATAGCCTTGGAAACTCTGTAGGGTAATTTTACTCTATTCTATAGGGAGTTCTGGTGGTGTAGTGCCTAAGGCATTTGACTGCTAACCAGAAGGTTAGCAGTGCAAACCCTCCAGCCACTCTGTGGAAGGAAGACTGAGCAATCTACTTCAATAGAGATACTGCCTCAGAAACCAGAGGAGGGGCCTCTATGAGTCAGCATCAACGTGACAGCAGTGGGTTTGGGTTTGAAGAAAGTTAAGCATTCAGCTGCTAACTAAAAGGTTGACAGTTCAAACTCACACAGCAGCTCCACAGAAGAAAGGCCTGGCCATCTATTTTTGTGAAGATTACAGCTGAAAAACCCTAGGGGCAGTTCTACTCTGTCACACACGGGGTGGCCATGAGTCAGAATCATATGGATGGATGGGTGGATGGATGGATGCATGGGTGGATGGATGGGTGGATGAATGGATGGATGGGTGGATGGATGGATGGATGGATGGATGGGTGGGTGGGTGGATGGGTGGACAGATAGATGGGTGGATGGATGGATGGATGGATGGGTGGGTGGATGGGTGGATGGATAGATGGATGGATGGGTGGGTGGATGGGTGGACAGATAGATGGGTGGATGGATAGATGGATGGATGGATGGGTGGATGAGTGGATGGATGGATGGATGGGTGGATGGGTGGATGAGTGGATGGATGGGTGGATGGATGGATGGATGGATGGGTGGATGGGTGGGTGGATGGGTGGATGGATAGATGGATGGATGGATGGGTGGGTGGATGGGTGGGTGGATGGGTGGATGGATGCATGCATGCATGCATGTTTGCATGTCTACACAGGAGAGACTGATCTGCTGCTTCAAGTAATTAGCTCGCCTGGTTGCGGTGGCTGCCAAGTTCAGCTGTGTAGGTCAGGGAACCAAAAAAGCAGGGAGAGAGTCCTGTCAGGAAGTCTATTGGTAGTCTAGAGGCAGAGCATGCCCTCCGGAGCTCCCTGATCAGCTGATTGGTTGATTCAGTTAGATTACATCATGGGAGTAATTCCCTTAGGTGACATTGCTGTTGTCAGCTGCCCTTGAGCTGGCCCTGTCTCACGGTGGCCCAAGCACAGCGGAACGAAACGCTGCACCATCTTCAAGGTTATTGGTCTGCTGGAGTCCATTGCTCTGGCCGTGGTGTATTCTGAGGGTCTGCCAACCTTGAGTCTCATCTTCCAGGGCTCTATCAGATGATGAATGTTCTGTTGGGGTCCACTGGCTTTTCACAAGTAGATGGCCAGGCCTTTCTTGCAAGTCTGTCTCAGTCTGGAAGCCCCACTGAAACTTGTCCACCATGGGCGACCCTGCTGGTATTTAAAATACTGGTGGCCTAGCCTCCAGCCTCACAGCAGAACACAAACCACCACAGTATGACAAACTGATGGTCAAGGGGGTTGATACATGACACTAGATGTCATGGATTGAATTGTGCCCCCAAAACTACGTGTCTGTTTGGCTGTGCCATGATTCTCAGTGGTTTATTAGGTAGTGATGTGATGTGGCAATTACATAAGGATGTAATCATCTCCCATGATGTGATCGGATGTGATCAGGCCTGATCTGAGGTAAGGGGATTAGTGTGGGATGCAACAGCCTTACTCAGGCCACAGCCCTGATCTGATCTGATCTGATCTGAGGAGAGTTTCCCTGGTGTGTGGCCTGTATCACCTTTTATCTGACAAGAGATCAGAGGAGAGAGAAGTGAGCAGAGAAGGAGGGATCTCAATACCACCAGGAAGGAAGAGTTGAGAGCAGAGAGCATCCCTTAGAGCCAAGGTCTCTGTGCTGAGAACCTCCTAGACCCAAGAGAAGACCGAGGCCCAGACACACGAAGATCTCCAAGGAACCCTGGGCCCACAGACGTTGAAAGGAGACAAGGACTTTGCTCCAGAGCCAACAAAGAGAGAGAAAGCTTCCCTGAGAGCTAGCACCCTGAATTTAGACCTCCAGGCTCCTGAACTGTGAGAAAATTGATTTCCCTTTGTTAAAGCCATCCACCTGTGGTGTTTCTGTTACAGCAGCACTAGAGAACTGAGACATAAGATTACATTACATTTCACTAGATGATGTCATAGAGGGTAATCTGCTTTACCTAATGCCCCCTGATGTAGTCACAGGTAGCTATAACAGCAGCCAGTCTAGCATTTGGTGGAACAGCTAGGAGCCGTAGTCCAGCCAAGTAGACAAGTCAAGTTGACCAGCCTGGTGTTACCACAGCAAGAAGTGTGGAGTCAGCCATAGACTAGCAACCAGCTACCATTACTGAACACTGTGGAAGGGCACTCCCTGCATCATTTCCACTCTCCCATGGAAACCTCCACCAGAGAGGGGGAACACGCATGATTCTGAGCTGCAGGTAAAAAAGCAAAGCCCAGCACAGCTAAGTGACCCTCCCGGGGCCCCAGCCAGGCAACAGGCCTCAGACCAGCTAAGTGTCACTCCCAGGACCCCCAACCAGCCAACAGCCCTGAGACCAGCTAAATGACGCTTCTAGGATCTCAGCCAGCCATCTGGCCTGAGACCAGGGCTCTGGCTGCCCCCTAACTAGGGCCTTGGGCCTTTGTAGGGCTGCCACATGTGAAGTTAAGAGCACTGTGTTCCAGGACACCTTTGAGGTCCTTCATCCCCAGCCCCACAGCCTTAATCTTCCTCTGAGTTGGCAAAGACATGTGGAGGCCCTGACGCAGAGTCTATGCCAAGCCTCCATTTTCACCAGGAATGGCTGGAGTGTTACCTTCTCTCCCGCCCTTTATGCATGCACTTCCTGATGGGCAATCAGAGGGAACTGTGTTCTGGAACAAGCTGTACCTCTGTGTGAAAGCAGGCCGTGGCCCGCGTCAGGCCGTGTACCTACAAAATGAAGATGGGACCTTGCTCAAAAACGCGGAAGAATTTCAAGTGGGCTCCGGCAGAGCGTGAAGCCAATCCAAGCCCTCTGGGCACAAGGCCCTGGGGACTGGATGGATGCTGCGTGGCCACAGGGCCCTGGTGACCACGTGGATGCTACACGTAGTCTCTCACGCTGCCGCAACAGATGTGCTGCTAGTAGGTGCTCTCACAAACAGAAACCCGTTCTCTCACAGATTGTTGTTGTGGTTAGGTGCCACAGAGTGGGCTCCAGCTCACAGAGACCCTGTGCACAGCAGAATGAAACAGCAGAGGGTGGTCCCCTGCCATCCTCACAATCCTTACCACACTCCAGCCCACCCTTGCAGCCCCTATGTCAAGCCATCTCATTGAGGGCCTGCCCCTTTCTGGAGACCCTCCACTCTCACAAATTAACCAAAACCAAACTCACTGCCATTGAGTCAAATCCAACTCTTACTGACCCCTCCTTGGGTTTCCAAGGCAGCATCTCTACTGAAGTAGATTGCCCAGTCTTCCTTCCAAGGAGTGGCTGGTGGGTTTGAACTGCCAACCTTCTGGTTAGCAGTCAAATGCCTTAGGCACAGCACCACCGGAGGCCAGAAGTCTGAGTCCAGGGCACCGGCTCTAAGAGCAGGCTTTCTCTCTCTCTCTGTCGGCTCTGGGGAAGGTCCTTGCCTCTCTTCAGCTTCTGCTCCTGGGTCCCTTGGCGGTCTCCACGTGGCGTGGCATCTACGTGCCTCCATCTCTGCTTCCTGCCCTGCGCCTTGTCTGCTTGTCCACAGCTCAGGAAGATTGGCTTAATGATTGGTTTAAGACCCACCCTCATCAAGCCTGTTCCCAAGTGTGATGACATCACAGGTGTAGGGGGTTAGGATTTACAGCATGTCTTTTGGGGGGACACAATTC
Organism: Orycteropus afer afer; assembly: GCF_000298275.1. Classification (NCBI taxonomy): domain Eukaryota; kingdom Metazoa; phylum Chordata; class Mammalia; order Tubulidentata; family Orycteropodidae; genus Orycteropus; species Orycteropus afer. The sequence continues at coordinate 96,927 of NW_006921717.1, read as the reverse complement.
AACCCATAACACACTGTGAGTCTGGCCCTGCCCAGAGGGGAGGGAGAAGGTTGGAGGGGCGCTGTGGGCAGCTCTTCCCCTCTCTGGGCTCTGTTTCCATAGCTGTGAAGAGAAGTATGGGGTTGCGTGGGGGTAAGAGACCACTCACTGTGCTCCCCACCCCAGAATTACCCCCACCCTTTTTGGTCTGGGGAATGCAGTTTGATGGGGAACTGGGACCAGGGTTGCTGGGACAGCCAGGCGCTGGCCTGGCCCCATCTCTTTAGCAGTAATGACCTCACTAAGGGACGTCATCCATTTGCTATAGCCACACAGAACAGGATCAACCAAGAGGACTAGGCTGACCTCAAGGGGGGGGCACTGCAGAGGTTCGTAGCTGTGACACCCCTCTGAGCCTCTGAGCCTCTGCTTTCCCAGGGCTATCCAGGGGGTGGGGGCAGTGGTGTTCCAGAGGTAAGATTCCTCCCTTCCATACAACAAATCCAGCTTTGAGTCTGGACCAGTGCACCTCAAACAAAACCACCATTCACCCGTCAGTGGAGGCTTGCATGTGGTTATGATGCTGAGCAGTGGAGCTCCCAGACTAAGGGAGACCAGGAAGAAAGCCCTGGTGACCAACTGCTGATGATCAGCCAATTTTGTGGTGCATTCCATTGTGCATGGGGTCAGCAGGGTTCGGGGGCCAGGAGGGCAGCTACCAATACCACTTCAAAAGGAACCAGGGGACTAACAGAAAGTGCTCTGGAAAGGCCTGGGGCTCAGTGGGGGTGGTGGGGTCTCACTCATTCATTCACTCATTCATTCAGCACATGGCTCAGTGCTGGTGATGGAGGGGTCTCACTCACTCACTCATTCATTCATTTAGCACATGGCTCGGTGGGGGTGGTGGTAGGGTCTAATTCATTCATTCAGGACACAGCTCAGTGGTGGTGGTGGAGAGATCTCAGTCAGTCACTCATTCATTCAGTCATTCCGCAAAGGCTCACTGAACACATGCTGAGTCCCAGAACCTCACGAAGAGGTGCTGGGGGACCACTGTCCCCAGCCCTTCACCACACAGAAGCCTCCGTATCATCCCTCCTGACAGTGCTGGGCTCCACGCCCAGGGGTCTGACCACACAGCCTGGCTAGACACTGCCTGACTCCCTCTGCAGATCTGGGGCAAACATCCTCCACAGCTGGCCTTCAAGGTCTCTGGGAGACCGGCTCTGCGCCCTACCCAACCTGGGCCTCCCCACCACTCCACCCTTCTTCTGGCCCCACCCCTCCTCTCCCTCTCCTGCTCCTCACATCCTGCTGGCTGTCCCCTGTAGTCTCTTCAAGTGCATGCCCTGGCCTGAGTAGGCCCACCTTACCCTTCTGAGCTCCTGCCTCTTCCTCTTCCTTCTAGCCCTGTGTGCATCCATAAAGCCTCCACCAGCCCCCCAGGAACCAACAAGACAGAGCCCAGCTCCTCCCCTGGATGAGCCCTACCTTCCTATTCCCCACCCACGGCACCCTCTTTCCTTTGCTGGGTCACAGGACTTGTTGTGGCCCAGCACACACCAGGCACTCGCTCGCATGCCCCAGGTCTTTGCACACATTGGTCCTTCAGCATCCTGAAAACTGTGCTCTATGCTGTGGGAAGCTTGGCAGGTGTAGGGTCAAGGACGGGGATGGAGGCCACGGCAGTCCCAGCACCTGGTGCAGTACCTGCTCCACAGGCACTCCATGGGTATTTGTAGAAGGAATGAATGTGTGGGTCTGGGTTTCCTTTTACTATGTTTTATTTGCTTTGCGATTTTGGACCTCAAGTTCCTCATCAGTGAAGGTGGGCTGAGCGGATCTGCCTCCCAGGGCCTTTGTGGGATGTTCGCCTGCTTAGGTCTGGATTCCCCGTGCCAGGAACAAGGGAGAAGCTCCGTGCGTGGAAACATGGAGCTACTTCCTCTGCCTGGGACTTGCTTTGCTTCACCCCCATATTTTCCTGGCAGAGTCCCTCCTTCCCATTGGACACTGGCAAGGGGATTCGAAAGTCCATGTGCAATTACAGAGGGCCAAGAATGATCATCAGCTGCTAACTGAAATGTCAGCAGTTCGATTCCACTCAGCAGCTCCACAGGAGAAGGGCTTGGTGATCTGCTCCCAGAGGTGTTACTGGGGTTGACGTTACCCAGTGGGGTAGTTCATGGTGTCACTCCCTCTGTGGACCCTCTCCCAGACAGACCATACAGAACCTTTAGCAATGTTTATCACCCACCAGCCACTCCTCGGAAGGAAGATGAGGCAATCTACTTCCGTAGTGATACTGCTTCGGAAACCCAAGGAGGGGTCGCTGTGAGTTAAGTCCAACTTGATGGCACATAACAACAACAACAACAACATCATCCATTTTAATCATGGAGTTATATGTGATCAATATGGTTGTAAATTTTGCTCAGATGTACTATTTCTTAGATTATATGAAGACTAAGAACAAAACTGCTTTGTATAATCTTCCTACATTGAATGACAACATTATCAATTACAACATCATTAGTATCTGAGCAGAAGCTTTCTAACATTTTTTCCTTCTTTTAAGTAATATTTCATTCTCAAAACACTTATTGATATAGTTCACAAATACTAATTGACACAACAGTGTAGCTTCAATACCAGAAAATTTGACAAAATTGACAAGTATAAAAACACTGATAGCAACAAAAACAGCAGTGCATGCTTGCAGCACACACAGACAAAGCCACACGATTGAAAGTGTCATTGCAGTTGGGGAACAATGACTGCCCTGACCAACGCACTCTCTTTTTGGTAGGTGCTATCAGGTTGGCTCTGACTCTGTTGGCCCCGTGTGCAACAGAACGAAACACTGTCAGGGCCTCCCAATCCTTGCTGTGCCTGAGCCCACAGTGGCAGCCACTGTGTCGATCCATCTCATTGAGGGTCTTCCCCTTTTCCCCTGACCCTCCACTTTACCAGGCATGAGATCTTTTCCCAGGGGATGATCCCGTCTGATAACATGACCAAAATACGTGAGATGAAGTCTGGCTATTCTTGCCTCTAAGGAGCATTCCAGCTGCACTTCTTCTAAGACAGATTTGTTCATTCTTCTGGTGGTCCATGATGCTTTCAATACCCTTCACTACCACCACAACTCAAAGGCATCAATTCTGTCTTCCTTATTCATTGTCCAGCTTTCACATGCATAGGAGGCAACTGAAAATACTGTGGCTTGGCACGTTGTTGTTGTTGTTGTTGTTTGCCATCGAGTTGGCCCCGACTCATAGCGACCCCTCCTTGGGTTTCCGAGGCAGTATCACTACGGAAGTAGGATTGCCCAACCTTCCTTCCGAGGAGTGGCTGGTGGGTTTGAACCGCCAGCCTTCTGGTGAGCAGTCAAGTGCCTTAGGCACTATGCTACCAGAGCTCCTGTGGCTTGGCTTTGGCATAGGTGCACCCTAGTCCTCAAAGTGACATCTTTGCTCTTTAACACTTTAAAGAGGTCATTTGCAGCATATGGTGGATCCAAGTAAAATGAAACCCCTGACAATTTCCATCTTTTCTCCATTTACCGTGATGTTGCTTATTGGTCCAGGTATGAGGATTTTGTTTTCTTTATGTTGAGCTGTAACCCACTCTGAAAGGGTATTTCATTAGAAGCATACACAGAGCACATTAGAGGTTCAAAGAGTCAATTAGCATTTCAGCCTTGTAGGTGTATTGACACACGCAAGCTGGGCTAATGAAAAATGTTTCTGCTATAACTAACTACAGAGATACTTTCATAAAACGTAATCAATCTCTGCTGAAACACTGCACAAAAATTTTGTTGACAGTTCTTTTGGTGTCACTTCCTCTGACGGCGTCACCTGTGGGGTCTGCACCCCCCACGTTCCCCTGGTGACACCACTGCTGCTCCTGTAAAACCCAGGACGCCCTGTGGGGCAGCTGTACTCTGTCGCTTGGGATTGCTATGAGTTGGAACTGACTCAACAGCCCACAAGAACAACAATAAGAAGAGCCGACAATGGTGAACCAACAACAATAAGAAGAGCCAACAAAGATGTGTGTACAGTGCTGTGTTGTCACTGACGGCAAGCACTGCTCTATGGGGTGGATGGATGGGTGGACAGGCTGAATGATCAGGTATGTCCAGGCAGGGAGAACTGTACACATGACTATGTATAGGGTTGGTGGACAATGTTTCTACACATGTATTTGTATGTGCTCTAAGAATGTCCAGGTGCATAGTAGAGCTGACAAGGGACAAGGTTGTGGTGGCTTCTTGGCCACAGCCATTTACTCTGAGAGAGAGAGTAGTTGGACCTGTGGGCTCGGGACCATGGTCATGGGGGACATCAAGTTCAATTGGCATAACACACTGTACAAAAACATTGTTCTACATCCTACTTTGGTGACTAGCGACTGGGATCCTAAAAGCTTGCAAGCAGCCATCTAGATAAAAAGATGAGTCTCTCCTCATCCAGAGCAAAGAAGAACAAAGAAAACCAAAGATGCATGGGAATAATTACTCCAAGGGACTGGTAGACCATGCATTCCTCAGCCTATATGACCATGAAACCAGAAGAACTAGATGGTTCCCGGCTACCACTGTCAACCATTCAGAGGGG
>NW_006921717.1:72163-87825 GCF_000298275.1 Orycteropus afer afer | reverse complement strand
CTTGTTGAGTGGCTGGGCAGCTGGATGTAGTGTTCCCCACGATGAGACTGGTAATCAACTCCATGATGGAATCTACTGTGAGCAGCTTAGTAGCTGCCTTAGGGACGTGGTCTGCTTCCTGTATATGAGGAGAAGCCTTGGGGAATGCTTATGGCACGCTTGAACCCTGCATGTAGCTGTGTCATTGTTCAGTAGCCTGCCATGCTCTGCTGACCTTGGGATTTTCAAAGGACTTGAATTCATGGTCTGCTGTGTGGTTTGGTAGCATCGGGACTGTGCCATTTTATTTGTCAATCTTAGGCTTGTTAGCCTCAGTTAGCCAGTAGCTGCCTCAGTGAAGAAATGGATCTAGCTTCAGTGGGCTGGGAGCAAGAGGCAGAGCCCAAGGCCAAGGTTGAGGGGTTTCACACACCCCCTAGAGCTTGGCACTTTGAACTCAGACTTCTAGCCTTCAAAAATTGTAAGAGAATAGACTCCTGTTTGTTAAAGCCATCCTATTTGTGGTATATTCTTGTCAGAGAGGTCCTAGGTAACCAGAACAGTCACCATCCATCACTGTGTCATAATGTGGTTGTTTGTGAGGTGCTATGATGTTGGAAGCCATGCCACCAGTATTTTTAATTCCAGTAGGGACACCCATGGTGGGCAGGTTGCAGCAAGGTTTCTGGACTGAGTCTAGGAAGAAAGACTTGGTGGCCCACTTCTGAAAACCAGCCACTGAAAGCCCTATGGACCACAAGAGACTAACAGAACATTGCTGAATATTGAAAAGGGGCAATGGCTGATACACACAGTGATGCTGAGGACTCTTAAAAACGTGTTGCATGAAAGAAGCCAGACACAAGGGAGATTGTCCTACACGATACCATTTACACGAAGGTCAAGAACAGGCAAAAACTAATCTATGGTGATAGAAGGGTTGACTCAAACAAAACAACAAACTAACTGCCATCGAGTTAGATCTGACTCATAGCAACCCCTCCTTGGATTTCCGAGGCAGTATCACTACGGAAGTATATTGTCCAACTGTCCTTCCAAGGAGGGGCTGGAGGGTTTGAACTGCCAGCCTTCTGGTTAGCAGTCAAATGCCTTAGGCACTATGCCACCAGAGCTCCCGAAGGGTTGACTAGGAGGGGAATATAGGAGCGATGGAGACATTCAACAGCCTGAGTGGGGCGGAGTCAACACAGTTGGAAACAGGTGTAAGGAATCATCGAGCTGATCATCGAGCTGATATCTGGGTGCTTCACTGCACCCAAACTATACCTGAATTTAAAAAGAAAATGGGAAGATGAGGAGAAGGAAGGTGTCTTAGTTACCCAGAGCTGCCTTAACAAAAAAGACCACAAGTAAGTGGCCTGAAAGAACAATGAAACATTCTCTCACAGTTCGGGAGGCTACATACAAGTCTACCTTCAGGGTGTAGGTTCTAGGAGAAGGTCATTCTTTGTCTCTTTCAGCTTCTAGTATCTACCAGCAAGTCTTTGTGTTCCAGGGGTGGTCGATCCATCTGTGTCCGTTATCGCACGGCATCTGTCTTTCCTGTGTGGTGTGTTGTCACCCGGTCCTGCCCCATCCTCCCAATAGTAAGTGTACTCAAGCTCATTGTCACTCCAGCTGTGCCAATCCATCTCCTTAGGGGTGTCCTCTTCCTCCCTGACCCTCTGTTTTATCCCCCCTGATCCCTGGTATGTGCGTCTCTTCTCTATTTTCCTGCTTTGTAAGAACCGCTCAGAAGTGGTTTAGGATCCACCTTACTCTACTATGATGTCATTGAAAAGAAAGCTCTTATTCCCAAAGGCTTGTGAGTACAGGGCTTAGGGCTTCCACATATGTCTTGGGAAGGACACAATTCAGTCTGGAACAAAAGGTGGTGGGCAGACTGAGCCTGTGGTAAGGACGGTCCTGGCTGGTAGTGACAGAAGAAACTCAGGTCCCATCCCTATCATGGGCTGTGTGACCCTGGGCAAATTTCTGCTCCCTCTGTGCCTCTTTTTCTGCACCCGTAAGATAGGGTCCTACTGGATTGGAGTTCACCCACAGAGGTGAGGCAGGGTGGCCCGAAATCACAGGCTCTTTGACTTGATCCAGACCCTCCCTCTCTAGCACGTTCCTTGCCTCAACTCACGTTTCACCCCTCATTGCTGATGGTCTGATTACTCAGGGCACCTCTGTGCATGCTAGAGAGATATGTGTCCCTCGGGCTCCATGCAAGGGTTCCATGAGCCGTACTGTCAGCTCCCTGGACCTGCTGGCCAGTGGGTAGACAGATGGACATGTGCACACTATTAGAAGTCCAAAGAGGGTCCACCGGCCACCTAAACCCTTTAAAGTGAATTTGTCCCAAGTGCCTCCTGACACCCTTTGAGGTGACCGGGCATCAATGTTATGGGCAGAGTCACAGCTGTGGTGTGGGCCCTGTTGAGGGTTGAGTTATGTCCCCAAAAAAGATGTGTCCAAGTCCTAACCCCTGGTACCTGTCAACACGACCTTGTTTGGAAATAGCGTCTCTGCAGTATGATCAGTGAAGTTGAGATCATTAAGGTGGGCTCTAATCCAATAGCTGGTGTCCACATAAGAAGAGGAGAAGACACAGAGAGACATCTGGGAAGATGGCCATGTGAGAACAGAGGTGAGACTGGAGTGGTGCAGCGATGAGCCCAGAAATGCCGAGGGTTTCTGGCAGCCACCAGAAGCCAGGAGAGAGGCAGGGACAGTCGGTCCCTCAGAGCCTCAGAAAGAATCAGCGTGGCCGGCACCCTGACTCTGGTCTCCTGGATCCAGAGCCAAGAGAGAACGAGACCCTGTGGTTTTCAGCCCCGCCCCCAACTTTGTGATGCTCACTTACAGCAGCTGCAGGAGGTGCATCCAGACCCAGCACTTGCTGCAGCCCAGTGGCCTCTGGAGGGGAGGGGACAAGCACAGGCAGAGCCCATCCCCAGCTGGCAAGGCTCTGTGAGGGGGTGAGTCAATGGGCTGGGGTCCACCCATGCTTCTGCCCCACCACCTCTGGCACCCTGGCCTGAGCAGGGGCGCTGAGTGGGTAGGGGGCCAGAGTGCTGTCTCCTGCCATCAGTTCATGGAGGACCCAGTGGGGCCAGCTCCAACCCAGTCACATGGTGCAGTGCTGAAGCATGCTAGTTGGTGAGGTCAAGGTGGCTGGAACCCTTGGCCAAAGATAAAGTGTCAAGGGTCACCAGTGACTTGATGCAGGAGCTGGTCGTCATGAGGCCTGTTCTGGGATGAGTCAGTGGACCACCCAGCAGTGGCATCAAGGGGCACAGCAGGAGGCAGAGCAGTATTCCAGGGGCAGAGCATGCCTGTGCAAAGGCCCTGGGGTAGCTGAGCATGGGGCTCATTGGAGGATCTGAAAGGGGGCCAAGATTTGGACAGGCTGGGTTCTTGTGCCATGGCAGAAGGGCAGACGGTTGAGAGGCCTTGTAGGATATGGGGCTGACAGCAGGGGGCCTGGCCAGTTCTCACAGAACTGCCTGTGTCCAGACCCAGTCCTCATGGCCTGAACCCTGGCCATGGGGGAGTTGAGGCTCAGCAGGCCCCACCCACAACCTCGGCCCTTCCTTGAGCCTGGGAAAGGCAGTGCCTCTGATCCCCAGCCCCCAGAGGCCAAGAGGGCAGCAGAAGGATGAGGGCTGTGCGGGAAAGAGGAAAAGCTGTGGGAAAGAGCAGAATCCCCCAGGGCTCTGACGTGGCCCATTCGGCTCATTGCACCAGATGAAGATGGGACGCTTCCATGGAGTGACAGTGCCTGAGAGCCTCTGGAAATCTCTGGAAGCTTCTGGAAGTAGGCAGCAGAGAGCGATTCTGTGCCCTCCCCTCCCTGAGCACCTCTACTCTGCAAGATGGGAGCCAGAGAGGGAGAGTGACTTTCCTGGGATGCACAGCAGTGTGGAGGCTGGGTCTCTCAACCCCTCAACGGGGTATTTCCCTGTGGATTCTGCAAACCACAGCCACGGGGTGGTCTTGAGGGGTCAGCAGGGGAGGAGCACAGTCCACTCGCAATCCCACGTTTGCTGCCTCCCTTATTTCCTGTCGGGCCCTTCACGACAGGAAGCTCCAGGAGGGCAGGAAGCGTGGGCCGTCCTGCACAGAGTGAATGGTGGGCAGGAGCATGACAGAATCTTTCATCCTGGGGATGGACAGCAGGATGAGGCAGGCAGAGACACCCCCGACCCCAGATGGGACCCAGAGTCCCCATGCACCCCTCACTCACCTACCTGCATCCCCTGCAGTGTGGCAGCTGAGCTGGCTCTCCTCAGCTGGTTCTGCCAACTCCTAACCCCTCCGTGACACTGCTCAGGGACCCTGGGCCTTCCTGTACGTAAGGCTGGGTGGCCAACACCGAGAGAAACCAGGCCAGAGAAATAGAAAAGGAGAGTTCATTTACGAGATGCAAGCATCAAAGCAAAGGGGCTGACTCTCCGTGCTACAGAGACCAACCAGCGATTGTATGAGTTAGGGTCTTTTATTCTTCTCTCTGAACTTCTCGTTCCTTTGGGTTTAGTCAGCCAAGTCTCGCAATCAGCCCGTTCCTTCCTTTTGGTCAGTTTGTTTCTTCCTTGTGGTCATGGTGCCCCTATAAGATAACTTTTGACAGGAGTCAGACAGTAGTCATTAACTATTTTCAGAAGTCTGATAGTCTGGAATTTTATTATTATTATTTTGTAACATCCCATTTTGGCTGAGTGTAAATCATTGTGAGGTTTGACTTTATTAACCCTTCACTCTAGGCCTCAGCCCCTCCAGTGCTGCCCTCTCCCAGCCAGAGTTCCTGTCTGGTCTTAAGGCCAGTGACACACATTTGGATGAGTGGCCACCATTTTAGCTCCAAGAATATCCAAAAGGAGAGCCCAGAAAATGCATTTGGAAGCCAAACTGTGCTCAGGTGGTGAGAGAATGGCCTTGCCGAACAGCTTTCCCGAAGCCAGCAGAAGAGCTCTCAGGAACACGGATGACCCTTTCTCGTTGTCCAGCCTTCACATGCAGATGAGGTGATTGAAAAGACGGTGGCTTGGGTTAGGCACACCTTAGTCTTCAAAGAGACTTCTTTGCTGCTTAACACTTTAAAGAGGTCTTTGGCAGCAGATATGCCCAGAGCAATATGATGTCTGATGTCTTGACTGCTGCTTCCATGGGGGTTCATTGTGGATCCAAGTAAAATGAAAGCCTTGACAACTTCAATCTTTTCTCCATTGATCATGATGCTGCTTGTTGGTCTACTTTTGAGGATTTTTGTTTTCTTCATGTTGAGTTGTAATCCATACTGCAGACTATAGTCTTTGATCTTCATCAGTAAGTGCTTCAAGTCCTCTTCACTTTCAGCTAGCAAGGTTGTGCCATCTGAATATCGCAGGTTGTTAGTGAGTCTTCCTCCAATCCTGATGCTGTGTTCTTCATATAGTCCACCTTCTGGATTATTTGCTCAGCGTACAGATTGAATGAGTATGGTGAAAGGATACAACCCTGATGCACACCTTTCCTGATTTTAAACCATGCAGTGTCCCGTTGTTCTGTTCTAATGACAGCTTCTTGGTCTATGTGCAGGTTCCTTATGAGCACAATTAAGTTTTCTGGAATTCCCATTCTTCTCAATGTTATCCATAATTTGTTATGATCCACACAGTTGTATGCCTTTGCACAGTCAATAAAACACAAGCAAACATATTTCTGATATTCTTTGCTTTCAGCCAAGATCCATCTGACATCAGCAATGACATCCCACATTCCACATCCGCTTTTGAATCCAGCTTGCATTTCTGGAAGTTCCCTGTCAATGTACTACTGCAACCGGTTGTCAATGTACTACTGCAACCGGTTGTGAATTTTCTTTAGCAAAATTTTACTTCTGGGTGATATTAATGATATTGTTAGATAACTTCTGCATTCTGTTGAATCAGCTTTCCTTGGAATGGGCACAAATATGGATCCTTTCAACTGGTTGGCTAGGTAGCTGCCTTCCAAATTTATTGGCATAAAGGAGGAGCACCTCTAGTGCTGCATCTCCAAGGCTAGCTGCATTCAAGTGCATCCATGTGGGGTCAAATGAAGGCAGCAGAGGCCTTTCCTCTGTCTGTGCACAGACATCCCATCATGCATGGAGCCCCAGCAGAAGCCCTCTCAAGGGCTGCACGCTTCAGTGCAGGCATGAAGACCAAGGCTATTCCATCAGGAGCAACTGCCACAACAAACCAACCACAGCCATTTTTTTCTGTCCTTGTAATAATCACTTCTGCCTTAAAGCCCCAGAGAGAAGGATCACAGGGTCCAGCTTAAAGCAGGGTCACCCTTGGTGTTTAGAGGGCCAGGCACTGATGCACATCTCCTCAGAATTCCACCTCAGGATCCCTCCTCAGAATCTCTTCTCAGAATCCCTCCTCTGGTCTCTCCTCAGAATCTTTCCACAAAATTTTTCCTCAGAATCTCTTCTCAGGATCCCTCCTCAGTGTTCCTTCTTAGAATCTTTCCTCAGACTCTTTCCTCAAAATTCCACCTCAGAAATCCAACTCAGGATCGCTCCTCACGTTCCGCTAACCTCTCCTCAGAATGCTGACCGTGTCCGTTAGCTGCACCCAGTGTCCCCATTGCTTGGCCTGGCTTCTATTGGTGTGCAGCTGATGGAAATAGTAATTGTTGAGAAGAGGCCAAGGAGAAGAAGGAAGGTGGCCGGAAGAGGAGATGAGGGCAGAGGAGTGGGTGGCATCGTGTTTGGGGGAACTTCAAAGAGCTGTGGACAGTCAAGGCTCAGGGGTCCACAGAGCTCCAAGGGAGACTGGAGGCATGGGATCAGATGACCAGGAAGAGCCTGCAGAGCCCGAAGGACCCTCTGCCCTCAGAGGCTGTGAGAAGGCTCCTTATGGAGCGTGCTGGGTGAGGTGGTCAGAGGATAGACGGACACCAAGCTACAAGATGTGGGGGGCTTCAGCAGGACTGAGGGTGGGGAAGTGAGTGTGAGAAGGAGCTCCAAGGCATTCTGCTGGAAAGGGGGCTGGACAATGGGCATGAGGTGGCCAGCAGCAACTAGATGGTGGGACTTGGGAGGAGTAAGAACAAATTTTGAAGAACCTGGACTTAGGGACCTCTCGGCACTGCCAGGGCTGTCAGTGGCTGCCAGGATGGTTATCCAGCCATCCAACCACGTCCTGCCTTTCATATTCCCACAGAAGGCTTGGGACTGGCCATGCCAAACTGTGCTGTGTACCATGCTTAGATGTCTAAATTATGGGGTGAAAGCATTTTTCCCTGTTCCCTCCCACTGCCCAGCATTCCTGAGGCTGGGCTTGGGTTTTGGTTACCAGGCAGCCAAGGAACTGGAGGGCACCCACCCTGTGTATTGGCACAAATCTGAAACTGCCGACAGCTCCTCTTCTGTGGTGGCAAGGAAGCAAGTGCCAACTGGTGACTGGTTCCAGCGAGGAATGTGGAAAATACTCACCACTAGGGATTGCTCTGGGGCAGTGTGTGCATGTGCATGTGGGTGGATGCAAGTGTGTATCTGTGGGTATGTGTGTGTGTATGTGTAAGTGTATTTGCATGCCTGTGAGTCTGCCTGAGTAACTGTGTGTGCTTGTCAAGAGTAGGTGAGCTCATGAATGTGCACCCACATGGATCACCTAGGCCATGTGCTGTGTTTGCATGATATGGGCCTCTGTAAATGTGTGCAGATAGAGCTCACATATGTGGGTCTCTCAGTGCATAGGTATCTCTGTGCACTTGTGCGGATGTACAACATACATGTGTCATGAACATGTGGGTGTGTGACTTATCTATGGCTATTTGGTTTGGTTTGCCTGGGAGGATCTGCATGCTCATGTGTAGGCATGCATGTACATCTCTGTGTGCTTCCACGTGATCTTATGTATATATTATAGGCCATTTTAAGAAGAGTCCCAGCATATAACACAGGATCCAGCACACGCAGAGGAGGCATATGAGATATCTGTGATATGGATGGATGGGTAGGTGTATTTATATATGGATGGGTGGATGGGTGGATGGATGGATGAGTGAATGAGTGAATGGTTGGGTGGATGGATGGATGGATCCATGGATGTATGCATGGATGCAAGGATGGATAAGTGGGTGGATTGATTGGTGAATGAGTGAATGATTGGGTGGCTGGCTGGCTGGATGGATGGATGGACTGATAGATGGATGAGTGGATGGATGGGTGAGGGAATGGGTGGATGGGTAGATGTATGTGTGTATGTATAAGTGGGTGGGTGTATGGATGGATAAGAGGGTGAATGGATGGGTAGGTGGGTGGGTGGGTGGATAGGTGGATGGGTTGGTAGGTGAATAGGTGAATGAATGGGCAGGTGGGTGGAATAGATGGATGTGTGGAGGATGGTGGGAGACAAGAGGGCAGAGGGTTAGGTGAGTTTATGTACATATGAATGGGGAGTGGGACAGATGGGGGTAGTAGATGGAAGGGTATATGGGTAGGGTGGATGGGTGGGTGAAAAGATGGATGGGGAATGAGATGCTGGAAGAATGGATGAGTGGCAGATAAAATGAGAGGCTGAGTAAATGGGGGATGAGAGGGTGTGTGGAGGGATGAGTGAGAAGACACTGCCAGTAATACCTGTACCCACTGGGCTCCTTGAAAGCAGCAAGAATTAGCAGGTCCTTCTGGGGAATACAGGAGGAATTTGCTTTTTGTGAGAATCCAGACCTGAGAAGTTTCCAGGGCCCCATAGCATGGCTGGTAGCTCTCTGTGCAGCCAAGGGAGGACCAGAAACTCTGCCCCTTCCCAAAGGCTCGGGCCCTGCATGACCCAGAGCCTCTGTCTCGCCTCAAACACCCCTGCTGTGCCCTCAAACCCACTGGAACTCTCCTTGGGCTCCAGGGCTTTGCACACGCTGCTCCCTCCAGCAGCTACACCTTCCTCCCACCCTCAGGCCTCCCCTTCATGTGGCTACTTCCTCTTCTTCCTCCAGTTCCTCCTTAAAGCCCAGCTCCTCCAGGAAGCCCTCCTGACTCACCCTTCCCCAGGTTGGGATGAGAGCCCTCTCTGGGTCTTCCCTGGTGCCCTGTACCTCCCTTGGGCATGGTCCATTGTTGAGATGGTCAAGAGCTGTGGATATTGAGTCAGACTCACAGCCTGCCCCATCATGTACCAGCAGAGCCACCTGTAAGCAAGGATGGTGACAGAGTCCCTCTCAGGTTGCTGTGAGGATCACACATGTTAACACATGTAGAGTACTCAGCGAGGGCCTGGTGCAGAGCAGGCGCCTGGAAAACACTGGCTCTTTTCACTGCTCTGGTCATGGTCTTTTCCATGATGGATTTCAGGCGATTGCTCAGTGCTCTCTCCTCAGGCCTGGTATAGTGTTCAGTACCTTTAGGGGTGTGGGCCCACAAATTGGCAGGAACCACAGAGTCCTGCCTCTGCCCTGAGCTCACACTGGGTTTCCCAGAGCAAGTGCCAGGGCCAGTGACCATAAGGTCAATGGTGAGACCTAGAGTGTTTGTGAGTGGGGGTGTCACATAGCTCCTCAGAACCTCCATCTAGAGGAGGGAGATTCAGCAGCAGGAAAGCACCCTTACCTGCCGAGTTAGAGAGAAAGAGAGATGAGAGAGAGAGACTGAGAGCAAGGGAGAAGAAGAAGGACAGGAGAGAGGGAAAGAGAGTCAGAGAGGAATTGAGAGGAAGACAGAGATAGAGAGACAGAAACATAGGGAGAGTTGGAGAGAGACAGAGACGCAGAGAATGATGCAAAGATAGAGACGGAAAGAGAGGAAGATAGGAAGAGAGAGAGGCTGATACCAAGGAAGAATTTAAGAGACTGGTGAGATAGGGACAGAGAGAAAGAGAAAGACAGAAGCCAAGGGTAAGGTAGAAACAGAGACAGAAAGAGAGATGGAGAGAAGAGAGAAACAGAGAGGGAGGGAGAGAAGCCAAGAGCAAGAAGCCAAGAGAAACAGAGGGCTCAGTGAGTACTGGGTCTGGAGGCAACAAGGCCCCAGGAACGCTCTGCCCAAGAACCTTGAGGGGGAGATGGAGTGGAGCCCCACAGGAGATGGCTCTGACTTCAAGCTTTAAGTCGATGGTAAGCCCAAGACAAATCAGCAGTTTTGTGCAGCTTGTCAAAGAAGAGACATGGGATTGGAACCTGAAGAGATCTGAGTCCAGCAAGATGAGGGCATGAAAGTCAAATGTAAGTCACAGCTGGTAGAAGTAGAAAGAGCAAGAACTGGGTCCCCTTGTGCAGCCAGTGCAGGAAGGAGACCCATAAACCACATGCTGCTCCCACCAGAAGGACTAAACTAAAAACAAACAAACAAACAAACAAAAAACTGACAATGTCAAGTGTTGGTGAAGATGTGGAGCAACTGGGGTGTCTATTTGCTGCTGATGGGAGCAACGATGTAACTATCACTTTAAAAAAGGTTTCTTGGCACCTACACAGCTGCTGTAAGTCTACCAGCTCACAGCCAATCCATCCCTCAGTAAACACACAAAGTAACACACACATATGTGCCAAAAAGGACATGTAGAAGGATGTCCACGGCATCATGGTTTGAACAGCACTAAACTAGAAACAAGGGAGCTCTGGTAGCATAGTGCCTAAGGCACTTGACTGCTCACCAGAAGGCTGGCGGTTCAAACCCACCAGCCACTCCTCGGAAGGAAGGTTGGGCAATCCTACTTCCGTAGTGATACTGCCTCGGAAACCCAAGGAGGGGTCGCTATGAGTCGGGGCCGACTCGACGGCAAACAACAACAACAACAACAAACTAGAAACTGCCAAAAAGCCCATCAGTAGTACAAGGGATATCTCCTGCAAAGGTTATTCTTTTAAAAAAAAAAAAAAGTGTTGGTGAGAATGTGGTGAAATTGGAACTCTTGTGTGTTCCTGGTGGGAGTGTAAAAAGGTGCAGTTACTGTTTGCCACAGTTTGGCACTTTCTCAAAAAGTTAAACATATGATTACATTTGATCCAGCAATTCCGCTCCTAGGCACATACTCAAAATAACTGAAAGCAGGGACTCAGACTTGTACATCAATGTTCATTGCAGCACTATTCACAATAGCCAAAAGGTGGAAACAACCCAAGTGTCCACCAGCAGATAAATGAGTAAACACAATGTGGTCAATCCATACAACGGAGTATTACTCAGCCCTAAATAGAACAGAAGTCCTGAAAAATGTTACTGGCTTGGATGAATCTTGAAAACATGATGCCATGTGAAATAAGTTAGGCACAAAAGTACCAATACTGTATGATCCCACTCATATGAAGTATAGATTAAAGGTTACCAGGGCCTGGGGGAGGAGGGGAGGGGAGATGATCAGTGCTCAGCGGGCACAGGGTTTCTTCCTTTTGGAGTGATGAGAAAGCTTTGGAAATAGATGGTGACAGAGGCCGCACAACATTGTGAATGTAACCAATGCCATTGAATTTCACACTTAAAAATGGTTTGGAAAAAAAGGGCAAATTTTATGTTACATATAGTTCACCACAATAAGTATTTTTAAATAGTAGGATGAAAAAGTGGTCATACTCTCACACAATGAAGTGTTATTTAGCAACGACAATGTAATGGACACCACTGCATGTAACCACAAGGATGAACTTCACAAACCATGTTCATTGAAAGAGGCAAGGCAGGGAAGAGTCCAGTCTGCATGATTCCATTCATGTCAAGTTCAAAAGCAGGCAGAACTAATCCAAGGGGACAGGAGCTGGGCTGGGGTCTCCCAGGCTCTCGGGGAGAGGCCGGCCAGCGTTTGTTTTGAGCTCCACACCTGATGTGTTAGTTTTCTGAGTTGACATCGTAGACCTCAATAAAGAATAACAAGTCAGAGAGGCAGTGGCTTAGTGGCTCTTTAGCCCACACTGCCTCCATTTTTACTTGCCAAGTCAAAAAATGAAGAAACCTGCTTGAGAAACTTAAAAAAAGAAAAGAAAAGAAAGAGCATAAAAAGTTGGAAATGGAACTACCATATGATCCAATAACCCCACTATTAGCTATGTATCCTGAGAAATAAGCACCATGACGAACAGATACATGCACCCATGTTCACTGCAGCACTATTCACAATGGCAAAGGAATGGAGACATAAAGAGAGGAATGGATAAACAAACTATGATACATACACACAAGGGAGTACTACACAACATTAAAGAATAACAATGAATCGGCAAAACACCTCCTGACACAGATGGACCTAGAGGATACCATGCTGAGTGACGTTAGTCACTCATAAAAGGACAATTATATGAGACCACCACTGTAAAAAAAAAAAAAAAAAAAAAAATACTTGCCTGTCAGTTTGTCATACTCTGGTGTCTTGTGTGTTGCTATGAGGCTGGAAGCTATATAAGCCACTGGTATTTCAAATACCAGCAGAGTCACCCATGGTGGACAGGTTTCAGTGGAGTGTCCAGACTAAGACAGACTCAGAAGGAAAGGGCTGTCCACTTCTCAAAGAACTGGCCAGGGAAAATCTTATGAAGAGCAATGAAACATTGTCTGATATATAACTGGAAAACTTTATGAACAGCCCTGAAACATTGTTTGACATAGTGCCGGAAGATGAGTCCCTCAGGTCAGAAGGTGCTCAAAATATGACTGGGGAAGAGCTGCCTCCTCAGAGTAGAGTCAACTTTAATGATGTGGATGGAGTATAGCTTTTGGGAGCTCCGTTTGCTGATGTGGCATGACTCAAAAGGGGAAGAAACAGCTGAAAACATCCAGTAATAATTGGAACATGGAATATATGAAGTATGAATCTAGGAAAATTGGAAATTGTCAAAAATAAAATGGAATGCATAAAGATCTGTATCCTAGGCATTAATGAGCTGAAATGGACAGGTTTTGGCCATTTTGAATCAGACAACCGTTTGATCTACTATGCTGCGAGTGATAACTTGAAGAGAAATGGCAGGGCATTCATCGTCACAAAGAATGTTTCAAGATCTATCCTGAAGTACAATGCTGTCAGTGATAGGGTAATAGCCATACACCTACAGGGAAGACCAGTTAATACTACTATTGTTCAAATTCATGCACCAACCACCAAAGCCAAAGATGAGGAATTTGAAGATTTTTACCAACTTTTGCAGTCTGAAATCAACCAAACATGCAATCAAGATGTGTAGATTATCACTGGTGATTGGAATGCAAAAGTTGGAAACAAAGAAGAATCATTGGAAAATATGGCCTTTGTGATAGAAATGATGCTGGAGATCACATGATAGAATTTTGCAAGACTAATGACTTATTCATTGCAAATACTTGTTTTTCAACAACACAAATGGCAGCTATACATGTGGACTTCACCAGATGAAGTACACAGGAATCAGATTGACTACATCTGTGGAAAGAGGTGGTGGAAAAGCTCAACATCTTCAGCCAAAACAAGGCCAGGAGCTGACTGTGGAACAGACCATCAACTGCTCATATGCAATTTCAAGTTGAAGCTGAAGACAATTAGAAGAAGTCCATGAGAGCCAAAATATGATCTTGAATATATCCCATCTGAAGTTAGAGACCATCTAAAGAATAGATTTGGTGTGTTGGATACCAATGATCGAAAACCAAAGGAATTGTGGGATGACATCAAGAACATCATCTATGAAGAAAGCAAAAGGTCGTTTAAAAGACAGCAAAGAAAGAAAAGACCAAAATGGATGTCAGAAGAGACTCTGAAACTTGCCCTTGAATGGAAAGTAGCTAAAGCAAATGGAAGAAATGACAAGATAAAAGGGCTTGACAGCACCTAACAACAACAACAACACTGTAAAGTGTTAAGAGAAGGTTTACACACAGAAAGAATCATTCTTTGAAGGTTCCCAGGGGTAGGAAGGGAAGGGAGGGGAAATCATCAAGTTGGGTGAAGAGAAAGACAATATCCTACAAGAAGGTCAGCACAAAAAGATTGAGGCAGTGGAGGATGCAGGAAGGTGTACAAGAATTAAAGGCAACAAAGGTGATACTATTTCATACGCCATCCTGCAATAACAGCAATAACGATAACCTTTGAGTGGATACGTAGGAGACACACAAGCTGAACAGAGGTGGGAAGGCAAATGGGACTATGCCTATGAATACATATAGGTTTGGCAGAGGCTATCGCTACCTATGGGAGCTCTGGTAGCATAGTGGCTAAGGTACTTGACTGCTAACCAGAAGGCTGGCGGTTCAAACCCACCAGCCACTCCTCGGAAGGAAGATGGGGCAATTTACTTCTGTAGTGATACTGCCTCGGAAACCCAAGGAGGGGTGGCTATGAGTCGGGTCCGACTCCACGGCGTATAACAACAACAACAACAACATCGCTACCTATGTATTTATATGTGCTGCAAATATATCCATGCATGCAAGGGAGAAGACAGGGGACAACGTTATAAAAACATCTTAGTCACAACCCAACATCTTGAGAAAATGCGTCACTGGGTAGGGAGGTTCAGGACCATAGTCTCGGGGGACACTGAGGTCAACTGGCATAACTTAGGCCACAAAGCCAATGTTCTGTATCCTACTTTGGTGAATAGCAACTGGGATCTTAAAAGCTTGTGACTATCATCTGAGGTATAACGGTTGGTCTCTCCCTGTTTGGAGCAAAGAAGAGTGAAGAAAATCAAAGATGCAGGAACAGTTAGTCCAGAGGACAAATGGACCATGTCAACCCCAGCCTTCACAACCTGGTGACCAGAAGAAGTAGATGATGCCTGGCTACCACTGCTGACCACTTTGAAAGGGATTACAATGAAAAGTCCTGGGTAGAGTAGGGGGAAATGTGGAACAAAACTCAAAATCATAAAATAGGCCAAGTTTATTGGTCTGTTGAAGACTGGTGAAACCCCTGAGATTATGGCGTTAGACACCCTTCAAGCCAGGAAGTGAACTTAACACCCATGACTCACCTGGCAGCCGAACAGTCAACAGAACCATGAGGTGGACAGTAGTATCAGGAGGGTATACACTCGTTACAACAGTGAAGCATGTGAGCTCAAGAGGACAGCGTTGGCCCAGGGACAGAGCTAGGAGTGGGGAGGGGTTGGGAAGGAAGGGTGCAGGGAAGGGGTGGGCACAGGGAGGAAGTGGGAAGAATGCTGTCACAATGTGGGGACTGCAGTAAATGTCACAGAGCTGACTGTGTGTGGACTATTGAATGGAAAACCAATTTACTCTGTAAACTTCCACCCAAATCACACACATACACACAGAGAGAATGTGTTGAAACAGTAGCACAAATCAGGAGCCATAAGGGACCTGCATTTGGAGGAGTACAGTGTGTGGCCTGGAGAGGGGTCTGGCGGGGGGTGTGGGACTGCCTTCAAATGAAGGCACCTCTGGAGGACTGCCATGTGGATGGGGCATCCCCTTGCTCCTCATGACTCCAGGGAGGCAGATGGACTAACAGGTGGGTAGGGAGGCAGCTCTGGGGCAGGAGAAGGAAGAACTTTCCGGAACATAAGGGGCCCTGTTGGCATAGTGGTTAAGCACTCAGATGCTAACCAGAAGGTCATCAGCCACTCTGTGAAAGTTGTGACTGTCTGCTCCTGGAAAGATAACAGCCTTGGAAAGCCTACAAGGCGGCTCCACTCTGTCCTCTAGGGGCACTGTGGGTCAGAATGGACTCCACGGCAGTGGGTGTGGTTTGGGCTTTGCTTCTGTGAAGACTGACAGCCTT
>NW_006921717.1:67279-71678 GCF_000298275.1 Orycteropus afer afer | reverse complement strand
CTGGCTCTGGAACACAGGACTTTGCTACCATGCAGGTGGTGGGCTTCCTGGCAAATGTCCACCAGGTGCCTCCCTGTAGAGGATCTAGAACACCAAGGTTTCTCCAACCCCACATACAATGACTCCCAAACTGCTTAGTGCTCTGAGTTCCTGCCACACTGTGAGGACCCAGGTTTTCCTGCCCGGACTGTCTGCTCACAACTACTATCCCGACCAGGAGAGAATCCCCTGTTGCTGCTTGCAGGCACATTCCGTGTCCCCTGCTGAGACCCCACCTCCAGTCTGAAGACTTGTCATCTGTGGGTGTGAGAGGTGGAGCGTGTGAGCAAGGTGACTGGACCAGCTGGCACCATTTTGTTCTGTCCTTGTAACAGTCGGCTGTCTTCAAGTCTCAGAGGGAAAGTCATGAGCCCAGCTGAGGTCAGGGTCTCCTCAGTGTTTAGAGGGCTGTTGACGCCCCAGCTGTGCCCGGTGCTGGTGTTTTCAGAGCCACAAGGGGGTCAGGGGCTGTGGCCCTCAGATGGGCCAGTGGGTGGTAGGTGGCAAAAACCAATGACCACTCCACACTGGACCCCTGAGCTCTCTTCACTGGACCTTTCCACTTTCCCATTAAGGAAACTGAGGCAGAAAATGACCCCTTTACCAAGGCCTGGACCAGAGGTGGCTTCCTGTCTGAACCCCAAGGTAACAAGACCATGTCTGGGGTCTGTTGATGCCTCCCTGGAAGTTGGGATTCTGGGGACAGGTGTTGGGGGAGGTGCTGGACATTGTGTTTCCCAGCTGTGGCATTACCCGGTTACCTCTGGAGTCCCTGGGACCTCCCCACCAACATATCCTCCTGTGACGCCCCTTTGCAAAGCCCCTGGGGCCGTCCTGCAAGAATCCACCCACCCTGGGGACAGGCCTGCAACCTTGTGCGTGCAGGGGGCAAAAATGAAATGCTTGTCCAGTCCAGGAATGGTTTGGCAGTTGCTCAAAGCACCCAGAACACGGAGCTGGCCATTACCATGCCACTTGCACTCCAGGTGGTGCTCGATGTGCGGGAGGTGTGGAGACATCACCTGTGAGATGGACGCCTCTGTCTCTCCTTGTCTGTCTTCTGCACCCTGCACTCTGCACCCCCAACCCCCGGCACCTTACAGGGTTGGAATGTTCAGGAAGGGTGCCTGCCTCTATAACAATTATTGAGTGTTTGAGGAAATCCACAGGGAACATGAAAATATTTAATCAGGGGGACTAGGGTCCCGTAAAGCTAAATCCCAATCTCACTGCCGATTACAGAGCTAATTCCCAGGACCTCTGCCACTCAGTGCTCTCTGCTTGGGACACTTAGACCCAGCCCTTCCTCAGATGCTTCTGCTAAGCGAGACCTTCTCTGCCCTTCGTGCCTAAACTAGTCCCGAATCCCACTGCACCCCTCTCTGCCCAGCCCAGCTCAGCTCCAAGCCCCTCACGGCGTGTTGAGCTCATCTGTACCCACTGATAGCCGACCCCTCCCTTTCTCCCTAGTCAGGGGCTTTGTCTATTACTGAACCCTTCCCTCTTGGATGGATAGATGGTTACGCAAACGAACACATAAATACTTGTTGTTGTTATGTGCTGTCAAGTCAGACCTGACTCACAGCGACCCCTCCTTGGGTTTCCGAGGTGGTATCACTACGGAAGTAGATTGCCCCATCTTCTTTCTGAGGAGTGGCTGGTGGGTTTGAACCGCCAGCCTTCTGGTTGGCAGTCAAGTGCCTTAGGCACTATGCCACCAGAGCTCACAGATACTTGAGCGATGATAAATACAGAACTATGAGAGCTAGGCGAGGCTGTGCCGGGTCAGGGGTGGAACTCTCACCTTCCGTGTGGGAGACCCCGGTTCAATTCCCAGCCTCATGCGGAGCCACCACCCGACCGTCAGTGAAGGTTCCTGTGGTGCTCAGCAGGTTGCCGGGGAGCTTCCAGACCACGATAGACGAGGCAGGAAGGCCTGCTGCTCTCCTTCCAGAATCAGCCCATGAAAGCCCACGGGTCACAATGGTCCAGACCAGTCACAGGGCTGAGGCAGGACCAGGCGGCGTGTTGCTCCTTTGTGATGAGGCCACCGTGACTCAGTGGCAGCTGCCAGCAATGACAGCCGAGAGAGGGGACATCCCCGGACACACCTGTCTGGGTGTGCGAATGAGTGGGTGTGCCTGGGCACCCAAATCCCCCTGAGCCCACAGAGCCAGCAGCTGTGGGTGGGAGCCCTGGGCTCGCGCACCTGTAACACAGGAAGAGTGCTCTGCAGTCTCCTGCTGCCGCTGCTGTGGGTGGAGCCATGTCCAAGGGGTCTCTGAAGCCCTGAGGCTGCAGCCCCCTCCGTGGTGGCGCTGGGTCCTCTGAGCCATCAGGCCACGCCATCCACGCAGCGCCTGCTGATCCACACTGCCTTCTGGATCGAAGTGGGGAACGGGCTCATCTCTACAGACTCCAGTGTGGATGTGGGCGGAGCCAGGCCAGCTCCCACCCCCCCACGCCTCCCAGCAGGCTAAGCGTTCTCCACCCACTACCAAACCCTGGATTCTGCTGGGCTCCCATGGCCACAGAAAGAGAAGGGATGGGGAGCCACCTCTGGTGAAGAAAGATCTTTCTGAACACAGAAAATAAAAATATAAAGATCAAGACACTGGATGGGACACAGATACCTTCAAGGGGGAAAAAGGGCAAAACTAGATCCCAAAGCACTGAGAAAATACTGCAACACACAAAACAAAGGACAGTGTGGCAGTTGAGGGTGTGTGTCAGCTTGGCTGGGTTCTGAGTGGCTGGGCACTGGGTGCATTGTTCCCCAGGATGAGACTGTCACCACCTCCATGGTGGAATCTGCTGGGAGCAG
This sequence comes from Orycteropus afer afer, assembly GCF_000298275.1. Taxonomy (NCBI): domain Eukaryota; kingdom Metazoa; phylum Chordata; class Mammalia; order Tubulidentata; family Orycteropodidae; genus Orycteropus; species Orycteropus afer. Next base: position 68,815 of record NW_006921717.1, on the reverse strand, counting down.
CTCAGTCGTCGAAGGGGAGTTGCCTTTGGGGTGTGGCCTGATGCCAGTATCTACGGAGAAGCTTCTGGAAAAGCTGCTAGCTTTTGGGCACATTTGGATCCTGCGTTTGGCCGAGTCTCCACCTCCAGTACCTGGACTTGAACCAGTGGCCTGCCGTGTTGCCTGCTGGTCTTGGGATCATGCCATTTTACCTGCCGACCTGGGGTTCATCAACCTCAGCAGCCAGCAGCTGCCTGAGTTAGGAGACCCCTCCAGCTCCAGCAGGCCTGGGACAAGAGGCAGAGCGGAAGCCCAAGGTCAAGGAGTCTTCACCCCGCCCGCTAGGACCAGCACTCTGAATTTGCACTTCCAGCCTCCTGAACAGTAAGAGAAGAAATTCCTGCTTGTTAAAGCCATCCACGCTTGGTATTCCTGTCACAACAGCACTACCAAAACAGACGGATATGCCCTTTATGTACAAAACCAACCAGTTGCCTTTGAGCTGATTCTGTTTCATGGTGACCCCATGTGTCAGAATAGAACTGGGTTCAAGGTTTTCTAATGGCTGTGACCTTTCAGAAGCAGATGGCCAGGTCATTCTTCCAAGGCTTCTCTGGATGGGTTTGAACGGGTTTGAACTGCCAACCTCTCGGGAGCAGCTTAACCTTTGGCACCACCCAAGAACTCCTAATAGAAACACAATAGAAACTCCTAATAGAAACTTCCACAAGCCCACAAGGCGAACACCTCACTAGACAAGTGGATCAAAGACAAAGAGGGGTTTCACGGGAGAAACCCTGTGGCTGGTAATCCCACAATGTGGTCATCCTCACCCGTGAAAAAAGAAATGCCAAGTAAAACAGACCGGTTTCCTTTGCAGCAAAGATACACAATACGCTGCCTGGCAGTGCTGGTGGCAGAATTCTCTTTCAGGGCCGGTGGGAACATAATGCTGCCGGGCGTGGGGAGGACAGTCTGGCGACATGCACCATGGCGGCAGCTCCACTTCTAGGAACCTCCCGCACATGTGGGTGCCCGGACGGACATCACAGCACTTGTCCAGTACCTAACATTCAGAAACCATGGAACTGAAACTTGATTAAACCGTACACCCGTAAAATATTATTCAGCCATTAAAAATCATGTTTCAGAGATTGCTTCGTAACATAGAGAAACAATCATTCATTAAGTGAAAATACAGGAGACACAACCAGACCGGCAATGTGACACTAATTATGTGAAATGCAATGGATCTGCATATGCATGGCAAACAGACCACAGAGTAGCACACCAGACTGTGCACAGAGCAGGCTGTGCCCCTGACTCTGGGAGCTGGACTGTCTTCTCCTTTTGAATGTCCTGTGTTTCCCAGGGTTTCTACAATGGGTGTGAGTTATGGTAACATGTTGGTTTGTACTTTTCAAAGGCGGTATAAAAATAAAGGGCTTGGCCTCCGATATGATGTAATGCAGGGTTCTGATATGACACATTGCATCATACCAACCATCTCCACATAAAGAAAACCAAAATCCTCCCAACTGGACCAATAATAAACTG
>NW_006921717.1:64261-66779 GCF_000298275.1 Orycteropus afer afer | reverse complement strand
TTGTCAGAAGGGAGCCAGCTTCTGGAGAAGGAGGCCATGCTGGGTGAAGTAGAGGGAGGAGGGAAAGACGGAAGACCCTCCATGAATCAGACAGACACAGGGGCTGCAACGATGGGCTCAAGCATAGCAAGGATTGTGAGGATGGTGTGGGACCGGGCAGTCTTTCATTCCGTTGTACATGGGTCGCTGTGAGTCGGAGCCAACTCGACAACACCTAACACCACCACCACCGCCATAAGCCTAAAACACCAAAAACCAAAACCATTGCCATCAAATTGATTCCAACTCACAGCAACCCTATAGGACAGACTAGAACTGACCCATAGGGTTCCCAAGACTGTAATCTTTACTGAAGCAGACTGCCGTATTTTTCTCCCGAGGACTGACCGATGGGTTCAAACCACCAACCTCTCTATTGATTAGTTGAGGACTTAACTCTTGCACCACCAGGGCTCCTCATCATAAGCACAGCCTAAATAGCCTGTGATAGAGTAGTCCTGGTGGCACCACAGTTAAGTGCTCAGCTAATCTAAAGGTTGGCAGTTTGAACCCACCCAGCGACTCTGGCTCTGCAAGAGAAAGACCTGGGAATCTGCTCCCGTAAAAGTAAAGGAAGGCAGGAAAAGCCAGGGCCAATGTGGCAGGATCCAGGTAAGGGGAGGGCAGAGAGGTTTCACACAGCTAAGGAAGACAAACTTGTCTGTCAGTTTGTCGTACTGTGGTGGCTTGTGTGTTGCTATGAGGCTGGAGGCTGTGGCACCAGAGTTTCAAATGTCAGCAGGGTTGCACATGGTGCACAGGTTTCAACTCAGCTTACAGACTGAGACAGACTAGGAAGAAGGAGGAGGCCATCCACTTCTCAAAGAATTTTCCAGGGAAAACTTAATGAATAGCAGAGAAACACTGTCTGATGCTTTACTGGGAAATTTTATGAATAGCCCGGAAACATTATCCGACAGAGTGCTGGAAGATGAACCCCTTAGGTCAGAAGGCTCTCAAAATATGACTGGGAAAGAGCTGCCTCATCAGAGTAGAGCCAACCTTAATACTATGGATAGAGTAGAGCTTTGGGGATCTCCATTTGCTGATGTGGCATGACTCAAACTGAGGAGAAACAGCTGCAAACATCCATTAATAATTGGAATATGGAATGTATGAAGTATGAATCTAGGAAAATTGGATGTTGTCAAAAATGAAATTGAACCCATAAAGATTAATATCCTAGACATTAGTGAGATGAAATGGACTGGTTTGGGCCATTTTGAATCAGACAAACATATAATTTACTATGCTGGAAATGACAAATTGAAGAGGAATGCAATGGCATTCATCATCACAAAGGATATTTCAAGACCTGTCCTGAAGTACAGTGCTGTCAGTGATAGGATAATATCCATAATCTTACAAGGAAGACCAATTAATAGTACTATTATTCAAATTTATGCACCAACTACCAAAGCCAAAGATGAGGAAACTGAAGATTTTTATCAAATTCTGCAGTCTGAAATTGACTGAACATGTAATCAAGATGTGTTGATTATCACTGGTGACTGGAATGCAAAAGTTAGAAACAAAGAAGAATCACTGGTAGTTGAAAATTTTGGCCTTGGTGATAGAAATGACACTGGAGATCACATGATACAATTTTGCAAGACCAATGACTTATTCCTTGCAAATACCCTTTTTCAACAACACAAATGGCAGCTATACATGTGAACTTTGCCAGATGGAGTACATAGGAATCAGATTGACTACATCTGTGGCGAAAAGCAATGGAAACAGCTCAATATCTTCAGTCAAAACACGGCCAGGAACTGATTGTGGAACAGACCATCCACTGCTCATATGCAAGATCAACTTGAAGTTAAAGACAATTAAAACAAGTCCACAAGGGCAAAAAATATGACCTTGAAAATATCTCTCCTGAATTTAGAGACCATTTAAAGAATAAATTTGATGCATTGAACACCAGTGACCAAAAACCAGAGGAATTGTGGGATGGCATCAAGACAACATCCATGAAGAAAGCAAGAGGTCATTCAAAAGACCATAAAAGAAGAGAAGACCAAAATGGATGTCAGAAAAGACTCTGAAATGTGCCCTAGAGCAGAGAGTAGCTAAAGCCAATGGAAGAAATGATAAGATAAAAGAGCTGAACAGAAGATTTCAAAGAGCAGCTCGAGCAGTCAAAGCCTATTACTATAATGAAATGTGCAAAGACCTGGACTTAGAAAACCAAGAGGGAAGAACACACTTGGCATTTCTCAAGCTGAAAGAGCTGAAGAAAAAAAATTAAGCCTCGAGTTGCAATACTGAAAGATTCTATGGGAAAAATATTGAATGATGCAGGAAACATCAAAAGAAGATGGAGGGAATACACAGAGTCAGTGTACCAAAAAGAACTGGTCGATCTTCATCCATTTCAGGAGGTGGTATATGATCAAGAACCAATGGCATTGAAGGAAGAAGTTGAAGCTGCATTGAAGGAAGTGACGAAAAACAAGGCTCCAGGAATTGA
>NW_006921717.1:63289-63881 GCF_000298275.1 Orycteropus afer afer | reverse complement strand
TACATAGACCAGAAGGCTGTCATTTGAACAGAACAAGGGGACACTGCATGGTTTAAAATCAAGAAGGGAGTGTGTGGGGGTTGTATCCTTTCACCATGCTTATTCAATCTCTATGCTGAGCAAATAATCTGAGAAGCTGGACTATATGAAGAAAAACGTGGCATCAGGATTGGAGAAAGAATCATTAACAACCTGCAATATGCTGGTGACACAACTTTGCTTGCCGAAAGTAGGATGACTTGAAGCACTTACTGGTGAAGATTGAAGACTACAGTCTGCAGTATGGATTACACCTCAACATTAAGAAAACAAAAATCCTTTCAACTGGACCTATAAGCAGTATTGTGGTAGATGGAGAAAAGATTGAAGTTGTCAAAGACTTCATATTACTTGGTTCTACAATCAACACCAATGGAAGCAGCAGTCAGGACATCAGACAGCATATAGCACTGGGCAAGTCAGCTGCAAAAGACCTCTTTTAAGTGCTGAGGAACACAGATGTCTCCTTGAGGACTAAGGTGCACCTGACAAAAGCCATGATATTTTCAATCACCTCATATGCATGTGAGAGCTGGACAATGAATAAGGAAGA
>NW_006921717.1:53544-62840 GCF_000298275.1 Orycteropus afer afer | reverse complement strand
GGTGTGGTTTGGACTTTGCTTCTGTGAAGATTGACAGCCTTGGAGACCCTGTGGGCAGTTCCACTCTGTCCTCTAGGGGCGCTGTGAGTCAGAATAGATTCTACAGCAGTGGGTGTAGTTTTTGGTTTATTGTGGTGGTGGTGGTGGTGGTGTTAGGTGCCGTCAACAGCACCTAACAACAACAAATATACGATGGGCTTTAAGATGTGACAGGACACTTAGGCATATAGGACATGATGTGTAACAACTGCTTTATTAATTAGAGAAATGGAGAGATTGGTTGACTTAAAGATCGCCATGAGTGGAAGCCAACACTGGGGGCAGCTAACAACACTACTTCCTGAATATTCTACACTGAAATATATTACTTTCATAGTCTGTTAAAGAGCTATTTTAAATAAAGAACTAAGCGCTTGTTGGCTCATAAGTAACTCTGTGGTACTGTATCAAGTGCCCACCCTCAGAGTCTTCCAGTTGCTTTGGGCCGTGAAGTCCATTCCTACCCACAGCACCCCTAGAGGACAGAGTGGAACTGCCCCACAGGGTCTCCAAGGCTGTCAGTCTTCACAGAAGCAAAGCCAAAACCATACCCACTGCCGTGGAGTCCATTCCGAGTCACAGCGCCCCTAGAGGGCAGAGTGGAACTGCCCCATGGGCTGTAATCTTTACAAGAGCAGATTGCCAGGTCTTTCTCTCGCAGAGCCACTGGGTGGGTTCAAATGGCCAACTTTTTGGTTTTTGTTCCATCAGGGCTCCTCAGGGATTTCGTAGCTATTCTCAAAAATACAGAGGCACTTGCCATAGGCATCAACACACAACATTTGTAAACCCTTGAATCCTGACACCCTACCTGCACAAACTCACCCAAAGGAGCAACCCACATGAACGTAAAAGAGTGTCTGAGCCTACTCCACAGGATTGTTGATAGTAGGAAAACTGGAATCCAGGTTCCTATCCATCAACAAAAGACGGCTCAAAGAATGATGATACAGACATGTGAGCCGATAATGACGTGTGGTGAATCTGCTGAGCAGTTCCCCGTGATGCGTCAATCTCTATTTACCGCCGCACAGAGCCCTGGCTGCACCACCCAGAGGAAAGCAGGTCACAGAGAAGCGTGCGTGGCGCAGTCCCATCTTAAAGCAGTGTCTGCCATCTGCGTGTGTTTCCAGGTGGAAGCGACTGGGAGGATGCTTGCAGGAGAGGTAGAAGGGATTACTGCTGGAGGAGGAGAGAGCCTGGTGGCCCTCAGCTGCTAACTGAAAGCTCATCAGTTCAAACGCACCAGCTGCTCCTCAGGAGGAAGGTGTGGCAGTCAGCTTCCATAAGGGTTGTAGCCTTGGAGACCCCATGGAGACATTCTGCTTTGTCCTGTAGGATCACTGCGAGTCAGAATCAATTCAGTGGCAATGGTGGTTTTTATTTCTGGGGTGGAATTTTGAGACATTTTTACTTACTTTTTTGCATTTACAGTATAGAACAATGAGTTCTGCCCATTTGACATAATAAAGCCACTTGAAGAAGTGAAATCTTAGATGAAAAAAACCATGACTCAATCAAGTTTAGACTCAAACAAATGACTCAGAGCCACTTTCAAGAGAGCAGGTGGGGAAATGGACACAGGGGACACGGGAGACATGAGGGGATGGGGGGACAGAGAAGACACAGGGCCATGGGGAGGTGTGGGCTCATGGAGGGAGCATGGGGGCATGGGGACACAGGGAGACAAGAGGGGACATGGGTGGACACCAGTGTCCCCCCCCGGCCACCTATCCTGGTTGCCAGCTCTTCCCCCTGTGCTCTCACAGGTGGGGAACCAGGGGTTCTTTCTAGGGAGACCACATGGACATCCAGACCAGGTGTGTGTGACTTGTCCCAAGGGTCAGGCACTCTCCACCTCCCAGCTCCCGGTCACTGCCTGCTGCCTGTTCTCTCTGCCCTGGGTGCTAAGGCAGCCCAGAAAGGTAATGAACTCACACCAGGAGATGAAGATGCTTCCATCCTGCCTTTCGGACTTTAGGCCAACAAGCCCAGGACTCTGGACAGAGTTGCTGGTCCACCCTAAGCCCTCATACAGGGCAGGCTCAGGACACACTGGGATCAAGGGCTAAGCAGACCCCTTCAGTGCCCATACTCCTGTCAATACCCCCCACCCATCCGTCAGTCATCTCTTCCCTCCTTCACAAAACATGGCTCCAGGTGGCCACTCGGCCAGGCCTGTGTCTCTCTCAGCCTCTGCCTCTCTGCCTCTGTCTCAGTGTCTCTTCCTCTCTGCCTCTCTCTCTCCCAGTGTTTCTCTCTCTCTTTCACACACACACACACACACACACACACACACACACACACTGACTCAACGTGGTTAGAAGTATAGACCCTGACATCCAACTACCTGGGTTTGGATCCTCTGTCTGCTTTTTAACTGTGTGAATTTGGGCAAATCACCTAAGATTTGGTTTGTCACCTACAAAACCATGACAATGAGGGTGACCGTCTTCTGGGACCACTGCAAAAAAGAAAAAATAGAATATTGTGTTTTGTTTGCCACTCTATCTCCAGAATCTAGAACAGGGCCTGGCTCACAGTAGGTGCTTAAAAAAAAAAAAAAAAAACCCATTGCCATCAAGTTGATTCTGACTCACAATGTCCCTAGAAGATAGAGTAGAACTGCCCCACAAGGGCTTACAAAGCTGTCAATCTTTATAGAAGCTGACTGTCCCATCTTTCTCCCATGGAGTGGCTGGTGGTTTGAACCCCTGACCTTTCAGTTAGCAGCCAAATATCTTAAGCACTGCACCAACCAGAGCTTCTTTAGTAGGTGCTTACCATGTGTTTATTGGACTATTAGCGAATAACTGACAGGAAGGCCCCTGCCTGGCAGTTCTGGTGACAAAGACCATGACAACAAAGATGATGATGTTAAGGATGATGATGACACTGATAAAGGTGACCGTGAAGCTGTGAAGCTGATGAAGATGATGATGATGATGGCCATGATGAAGGTGATGATGGTGATGATGGTGAAGATGATGAAGATGACAATGATGATGGCCATGATGAAGGTGATGATGACCACAGCACCAGTGATGATGGTGATGATGCTAGTGAGGATGATGAAGACCACAACTCTGGTAGAGATGCTGATGCTGACGAAGATGAGGATGAAGACCGTGAGGCTGATGAAGATGTATTAAGACCACGATGATGGTGAAGAAGATGGTGAAGACCAGGAAGCTGATGAACATGGCGATGGTGATGGCCATGATGAAGGTGATGATGGAGACCACGATGATGGTGAAGAAGATGATGATGATGATGAAGCTGATGAAGATGGCAATGATGATGCTGATGAAGGTCAGGGGTTTAAACCACCAGCCACTCTATGGGAGAAAGATGGGACAGTCAGCTTCTATAAAGATTGACAGCTTTGGAAGCCCTTGTGGGGCAATTCTATTCTAGCTTCTAGGGACATTGTGAGTCAGAATCAACTTGATGGCAATAGGTTTTTTTTTTTTTTTTTGGAAGCACCTACTGTGAGCCAAGGAGCTCTGGTAGCATAGTGTCTAAGGCATTTGACTGCTAACCAGAAGGCTGGTGGTTCAAACCCATCAGCCACTCCTGGGAAGGAAGATGGGGCAGTCTACTTCCATGGTGATACTGCCTCAGAAACCCAAGGAGGGGTCGCTATGAGTTGGGTCCAACTCAACAGCACATGACAACAACAACACTGTGAGCCAGGCCCTATTCTAGATTCTGGAGATACAGTGGCAAACAAAACACATGATGAAGACCATGATGCCCATGATGATGACCACAGCACCAGTGATGATGGTGTTGATGCCAGTGATGATGATGATGAAGCTGATGAAGATGATGATAAAGACCATGAAGCTGATGAAGATGGTGATGATGATGGCCATGATGAAGGTGATGATGGTGAAGATGATGATGGTGAAGATGACAATGATGATGGCCATGATGAAGGTGATGATGGAGACCATGATGATGATGATGAAGCTGATGATGATGGCAGTGATGAAGGTGATGATGGAGACCATGATGATGGTGAAGATGATGATGATAATGAAGCTGATGAAGATGACAATGGTGATGGCCACGATGAAGGTGATGATGGAGACCATGAGGCTGATGAAGATGTATTAAGACCACGATGATGGTGAAGCTGATGATGGAGAGACCATGATGCCCATGATGACCACAGCACCAGTGATGATGATGATGATGATGAAGACCACGACTCTGGTAAAGACGGCACTGCTGATGCTGATGAAGGTGATGATAACGACCATGATTCTGATCATGCCGATGACCACGATACCAACAATGAGATTAATGACAAAGCAGCCCCTGGTGCCTTCACTTGTTAGAGTCACTCCCTCAGCTACCTCCTGACACCCATGGGTGCCCCAGCAGTGTTGCTGCTGGGGCAGGAAATCCAGGCCTCACATCTGCCTGGGACCAGCTGGCCTTGTGGGTTCCAGAACTTCCCGCAGCGGCCCCATGGCCAGGAAGCGAAAGGTGCAGAAATAGAAATGCACATACAGGCAGGACTCCTTCCGCCTGCGAGCAGGAGGATCCAGGGCTGAGGTCAGGGGAGGAAGCAGGGGAGTGAAGGCCTGGACTGGGAGGAAGCCAGGCCGGTGGGGGGCTAGGCTCATGGACACACCCACTCCGTGTCCCCAGGACTGTGAGAGCAGCCCCGGCACCCCTGCTTTCCTGCTCTGTTCTACCATGAATGGCAACACGGCTGGCCCAGGTGACAGTATTTATGGTCACAGCCACAGGGAACGTGTGTGCTCTGCTCCTCCCTGGATATGCCCAGGTGGTACCAAGGGCCTTAGGGAGCCGTGGCCTCAGCTGCCGCAGGTGCAGGTGCAGAAGAGGAAAGCAAGGCTCAGCATGGGTGAGTGAGTATGTCCAGGCTCACAGCAGGTGGGACCAGCCTGCTGATCCCGAAGCTAGAGTGGCCTCCTCCCTCTTGGGTGCCAGAGCCACCCGCCAGCAATGACAGCAAGAGGAGAGAAGGCTTGTCCCCAGAGAACCTGCAAAGGCAGGGACCTCCCCCAGACCCTGGCCGACCCCTGAGCATGCACCCCCACCATCCTTCCTGTTCCTGACTTGCTGGAGAGCCTCAGAGCGGATACGAGCTTCGGAGGCTCTAGGCTGGCCAGGAATCAGGCTCTCCAGCTTGGGCCCTGGACACGGCCTTTCTGAGCAGCCTGGCCTCCCCTGAACCTCACTGGGGGACCCTACCCAACTTTCAACTTGCTCTAAGCAGCCTCCACCCCCCACACACACCATCCCCACCACTGCCCCCAAAATGAACTTCCTGTTTTCACAGGAAACAGGAAGGCAGAGATCCTCCTGTGTGGCCCGCCTCGAGATCGGGACCCTGCAAGCAGGGGTCTGGAGGTATAAGACGAGGTGCACTTCTTCCTATTTCTGGGGGGGGCCCAGCCCCCACCCTCTTTCGGGACCTTGGCCCAGGGGGTCCTGAGGCTTCTGGAGCACTAGTCTCAGAGTCAGGGTGCACTCCGGCCAGCCTGGGACCCTAAGAAGGCCCTGCCCCCTCTGGCCCTGGGCTAGTCTGCGGGCCCTGCAGCCTCACTGTCTGTGCTGACCAGGGTCGAACATCTTTAATGAAGGCCTGGCAGGAACTTGGGGGTGGTGAGCCAAGGACACTGGGGTGGGGTGACCCCTGCACCTTCATTCTCCCCACACCCACAACCCCTTGACAAAAGCCTTGGCTGTGGCTGGATTGTGCTGGTCTTGGGCACAACCCAAATGCCAGGGTTTGCTCTGGAGGAGCTACAGGGGCAAGAAGGGGCCACTCCCAGGCCTCCTGGGTTTCTGAGCAGAAGTTTGTGGGCCAGCAGAGAGGAGGGGCCTGAATGCAAGCCCCTTTCACCAGTGTTAGTCCTCAGGAGAGCAGACTCCCACCCAGCTCTGTGCCTCACCACCCACACTCGCTGTGTGGCCTTGGACAAGTGTGGTAACCTCTCTGAACAGCCCTGTCCTTGCCTGTGAAAGGGATAAAGCACTGCCCCTTTCAAAAGCCAGTGGAGGGAAAGATGTGAGGGGCTGAGGGCTGGACAGTCTGCCTGCACCGGGACCTCGCGGGGGTCACTGTTCTGGTCTCGGCACAGATTCCTCCTCCTCCCCGCCCTGCCCACCGCGCAGCTGAGAGCACCTGTCCATGCTGCCTGTGGACGGTCCACCTCCCACTGCCTCAGAGCCTCCCTGAGGGTGTGGGCGTGGTTCTCCACTGCCCTGCAACCCTGGTGTCCCCAACATTTGGGGGCACCAAGCTAGACCAGAACAAGCAAATCTGTCCTGAAGGAAGTACAGCCAGAATGCGTGAGGCACTTTGGACCTGTTGTCAGAAGGGACCAGCCCCTGGAAAAGGGTAAAGAAAAGGGTCAGAGAAAAAAGGAAGACCCCCCCAGGAGATGGGCTGACCCTGTGGCTGCAACAATGGGCTCCAATTGCGAGGGTGACGCAGGCCCAGTGGTGTTTTGTTCTGTTGTACGTAGGGGTGCTGTGAGCCAGGATTAACTGGACGGCACCTAACAACAGCAACAGTGGGTGCTCATGCAAGCTCACTGAGCACAAATACGGATGGACAGATTCACCATGGCTAGGCCTGAGCTCTGGTAGCATAGTGGCTAAGGCACTTGACTGCTAACCAGAAGGCCAGCGGTTCAAACCCACCGGCCACTCCTCGGAAGGAAGATGGGGCAATCTACTTCCGTAGTGATACTGCCTCGGAAACCCAAGGAGGGGTCGCTATGAGTCGGGTCCGACTCGACGGCACATAACAACAACAACAGGCCTGAGTCCCCAGCAAAGCCACAGTCTCCAGGCTGGAGGCCCCTGCTCACCAGACGCCTTCATGCAGCAGTGGGACCGGCCTCCCTCCTCAGGCTCTGCCTCCCCCACTGCAGGAGTGGCTGACCCCGACTCCCAGGCACCTCCTGGGGTGCCCCCGGGACCAGGCACTGCCAAGAACTTTCTCTGATAGCCTTCCATCAAGACCTTAGCGTGAAACTTCTAGAAGAACTCTCTGGCCCCCACCTCCACTCTGCAACAGCCCCACATTCTCTCTGCCTCTAACACAGGCTGCGGGTGGGGTGCAGCCAGGCAGGGGACAGCATCCCCAGAACACCGCCCTCCGCAGTCACCTTGCTTGGCCAGCCTTGGCAGATGGCAAGCAGGCTCCCCTAAGGTGCCGAGTGGAGGCCCCCTCCCAACTCTCAACCTCAAAGGCCCCTGGGAGACCCTCAGAGGCGGCTGGCGGCAGCCTCTTTTAGGCAAGGGTACAGATGCTCTCTGCCTCTGTCACCAAGGAAGGGCAGGCCGGGGGGCAGGGTGCCGGAGGGCAGGGGCCACGGTGAGTCACTTCTGCGTCTTCTACCGGGGGCCCCGCCTTGCTCAGGCCTGGCTGTCCTGCAGAGCACCCCAGCGGCGAGGCCCCACAGGAGCCCTGGGCCCACCCCCTCGAGCACCAGCACCCCTTCCTGGTCTCCCCGGGGTGACAGCTTGTGCAGCTGGGCTTGAGCACGGGGCACCGGGCTCAGCCCGCAGCCAACAGGCCGGACTTCCTGCTCTCACTCTGGGGAGGAAGAGGAAGATGACAGAAAACAAGGTCCTGTCCCGGGGTTTGTCCTGGGCCAGCCCATCCCTGACCTCGGTCTCAGCACACGGCTGGAGGCCCTTCAGATCTGGGAACTGCAGGGTACCCAGCCCAAAGGGCCGAAGCACGGACCCCGCACGTCTGTTGGGGGCTGCAGACGCTGCTGGTCGTCCTCCCTGAAGGGTCCACTCAGTGTCTCAACCCACCGGAGCCCTCCAGGAACCTCAGGCCGGGGTCTCCTATTCTCATTCCAGAGGAAATGAAATTCACCCAGGCCGGCTCATCTTCTTAAAAGGCAGACAATGGGCCTTTCGTCCACGAGCATCTCCAAATGCAGGGACTTTCCAAATTAGATACCGCTGGTACTCCCTGATGGCCCCTCAGGCTCGGGAATGCAAAAAAAAAAAAAAGATGTGTCGAGTCTCTAAATAGAGCGGCCTTTCCGCTAATCAAAGGCTGAGCTCTTCTGCTGAAGGGATGCCATTTCCCCCTTGTTTTGTTACGCAGAGGAATTCGGGCCAGCCACAGCCTGCAGAAGCAGGAAGGGTGTAGGAAACGTTCAAAATTACCATTTCCTCAGACTTCCTTTAGGAATCCAGCGTCGCCAACGCACGCGGCCTCGAAGCTCCATCCTCCTGCCCAGGATCTCGGTCCTTTTCAGAGTTCAAGTTCCGTCTTCGTGGCCCTGTTTTCCTGTAATGCCAACAAGTGTACAGGGGTTGCCCTCACCTTGGCAGAGCCATGGAGGGCCTGGGTCCAGGGGGATCCCCCGCCTGATCCGTGTATTGGTTGGGGGGATAATGGGAGCCTCCAGCTTGCATAACTCACTTAGGGTCTGGGCTGCTGGGCACTGAGACTCATGGAGGCGTCCTTAAATGTGCACATGCAGCCAGGGACAGCCACCCTCCCTCTCGGCCCCTCTTGGACACTGTCGTGTATTCCCACAGGTGAGCCAGCAACTGGAAACCTCCTCTTCATCCCGGAACACTTCCGAGTTGGGATTCATGAGAAGGGCTTTGGGAGTCGCCGAGGCTGCGAGGCTGAGCTGGGACTCAAGGCCGGCCGGCCGCTCAGGAGCAGGCGGCAGGTGGGAGGTTCCCCTGTGGACCGCGCTGCACCATCCTCCCTGCCACCGGTCTGCTCAGGTTCACTCTGGCGGCCGCTGAGTCTGTGGCGCCTTCCAGGACGACGGCGGGCAACGTTCCGTTGTGATCCGCAGGGTTTTCGTCGAATCATCTTCCGAAGTAGACTGCCCGCCCTTTCTCCCTACTTGGTCTCTTCTGGAAGGCCCGCTAAGACCTGTCCACCCTGGGGGACCCTGCTGGTGTGTGACACACTGGCGGCGCTGCTTCAGGGGAGTCACTCTGCAGACACCGGCCAGGGTGTCTGCCTCCCGCGCCCCTCTGTGACTGTGGGTCACGTCTGTGACAGAGTCAGGCCACCATCTCCTTCACCCAAGGGCAGGCAGTAAACTTCAGTTGTCTGCACAACAACAACAACGGAAAACAACAACAACTTTGGACGGTCATCATGAGGACGGAGTAAATAACATGAGGTGGGGACGGGGGGGTCCCTGTGAGCTTTAGGGTCACTGTGTTGTTAGCAGTCCCCAATTGGCCACGGACTCATGGTGACCCCCTGCACA
>NW_006921717.1:21898-23704 GCF_000298275.1 Orycteropus afer afer | reverse complement strand
CTATTGTGCATTTGTACACTGTCCTATAGGGTCACTATGAGTAGGGATTGACTCAACAGCAAAGGGTTTGGTTTGGTTTGGGGACCACACCATCTCTGTCACACCTCCTCAACCCTTCCGTTATAGCACAAAGCAGCCACAGAAATCCTGTAAGTGAATGGATCGTGTTCCAATAAAACTTTATTAAGCAGCGAGCCAAATTTGGTCCACAAGTCATAGTTTGCTAACCTTTGGCAAGGGTCGCTATGAGTCAGAATTGACTCAATGGCAGGGGCTTTGGGCTGAATGAAAACAAAGACTTTCTTTTCATTTGTGGCACCCATCTCTGGGGTGGGGACCACTCAGTGCACATTTGCAGAGACCCCAGAGTGATGGGGTAAATGTGGGCCCTTCTCAGCCCAGACTTCCACAGAGCCTGGGGAAGGGGACACGGTGACTCATGCACTGGGATTTAAAACTTCTGCTCACAAGTGGCTCACACCCCTCCCCCCACCATTCATTGGCCAAGCAGGTCAGCTGGTCACCTGACTTCAGGAAGAATGAGGAAGTGTTAGTCCAGAAAGCAGAGCGCTGATAATATTGGTGAAGGAGCTTTAGTCTTGGGCCTCCCAAGTTCAAAGACCATGTTTCTTGGGCTCTCCTCAGCCACCAGCCGACTGTGCTCCTCGGTGGCCCTCCCTCACTTCTCTGGCCTGTGGTTCCTACCTGTGAAAGGAAGACATTGAGCTTCAGGTTGTGTGAGTCCTTCCAGGCCTGGGAGTAGCAGCATTACTGTGGACCCTACATTTCCTAGACTGGGGAGAGTGAGTTAGTATCCGTGTTCCCTTGGAACACACACGCAGAGTCATTTGCCCCACAGGGTAGGTGTTCTTCTAAACACCCCAAATTTTGAACCCCCACATTGAACAGTCACTCAAGAGGACACATGGGAGCATCTAGAACTTCTTCCCGGCAAGCTTGATGCTGAGAAGCTGGACCTAGGCTTGGTCAGCCTTGGGGCAGCAAGTCACCAGGCTTTCTCTAAGGTGCTTTTGGGTGGACGAGAACCTCCAGCTTTATGGTTAGCAGCAGAGTGCATTAGCCGTTTGCAACACCCAGAGTCTACCCACATAACTATAACGTTGTGTGCCTTTGAGTCAGTTCTGATTCATAGCGCCCCTAGAGGACAGACTAGAACTGCCTCATTGGCTTTCCAAGGCTGATGATGGTTACGGGAGAAGTCGGCCAGATCTTTCTCTCTTGGAGCTGCTGGTGGGTTTGCATCAATGACCTTTCTGTTAACAGCTAAGTACTGAACCATTGCAGCCCCGTGGCTCCTTGAGCACATAGTAGGTACTCAATAAATATTTGTCAAATGGCTGAATGAATTTGTATCACTATCAAAGCAAGGCAGGCAGCAACAGGCTACCTCTGAGTCTGCCGTCAAAGGAGGAAATCAGAGATAAACTGCAGCAAAACAGTGTCCTGAAGCCTCGTGGCTGCTCAGAAAAGCCTGCAGCTGGTTGCTGACGTGTGCAAACGCTTTTCACGCCAGAGAGGAGTCTCCTCGCAGCTCCCCGGGGCATCCTGGTCCCAGTATCCCCACTGAAGACCCCTGAGGGACAGAAGATGCCCAGCTGAGGTCAGAGTGGCTCCCCTCAATCTGCCTCCCACAGGGGCTCCTGTGGTCTTGAAGGTCCGTGGCCCACATCCTGCAGGAAACTGCCAACAGGCTCTCTGGGCTCCCTACTCTGTGGACTGTGGGAAATCAATTCCTAACTCACCAAAATGAGACAAAACGCAGAAAAGAAAGATGCATTTGGGGGA
>NW_006921717.1:17411-21278 GCF_000298275.1 Orycteropus afer afer | reverse complement strand
TCTCTCTTCTAAGGGGAGATTTTGGCTCTGGTGGCCCAGTGGGTAAGGCATTTGGGGGATGTGACGGAATCTCTCTTCTAAGGGGAGATTTTGGCCCTGGTGGCCCAGTGGGTAAGGCATTTGGCTGCTGACCAGAAGGTCAGCAGTTCAAAGCCACCAGCTGCTCCAGGCAGGAAGATGAGGCAATCTACTTCCGTAAAGATTCACGCCCCTGGGAACCCTGTGGCGGTCACTGTGAGTCGGAATCTACTCAATGGCAGTGGGTTTGTTTGTTTTTTCCATCTGGGAAAGGAGCCTCGGTGGTGGTGGTGGGGGGGGGGTTAAGCACTCCGCTGTTAACCCGTGGTTGGAACCCACCAGCTGCTTGGCGGGAGGAAGATGGGGCAGTTTGGTTCCAAAGGTTCCAACTTCAGAAACCCTGTGGAGCACTTCTACTCCGCCCGCTAGGGGCGCTGGGAGTGGGAATCCAGGCAGTGGGTATTTGGCCTTTTCTTCCTTCGGCAAAGATTGAGAGCCTCTGAAACGCTGTAGCCTAGCTGTCCTTTGTGTTGTAGGGTCACTAGGAGTCGAAATCAGCTGAAAGACCCAAGGTGGTTGGTTGTTTTATTACTATGTTCTTGTTTTGCATCTGGGAGGTGGCGTGTGGAAAATGACAAAAATCAGTATTTCTCCTCACAATTCTTTCTCTGAGCTTGTTACAGACCCAAAGCAGCATTTCCGACGGGCCTTCTCTCCCAGAGGAAGCTCTGTAACAACAGAAAATGTTTGCGGTGGGGAAGCTGAACTTGGGCCCCGAAGGTGGGGACGTGAGACGGCCTCCCTGGTTTTCTCCAGGCCTTGTGGCTTTCGCGGTGCATCTCAACCTCATCTCTTCCCCCTGATCTCTCCCCGGGGGACGCACAGGAGCCCCCAGTTGTTAGCTGGCACAGACTCACAGCGACCCCATGTGAGAGAGCCCGGGAACTTTCCTAGGCTGTGGTCTTGGCGGAAGCAGACCACCAGGTCTTTCTGCCGCACAGCGGCTGGGTGAGTTCAGCAACCAAACTTTTAGTTAGCACTTAACCTTTGCACCATCAGGGATCCATCGTGGGAGTGCAGGGGGTGGCAAGAACGTGGACACTGCACCTTTGGGGAATGGTCACACTGGCGAGCAATGCAGCCTCCCCAGGCTGGTGGCAGCGTGCCAGGTGTGGGCTCTCTCTGCCGGCTCCCAGGTAGGCGGGTGACCACCGCAGTGCTGGTCCGCCGCTGGGCCGTGCGCATGGGGCTACGCCCGCCCAGAGGCGGAAGGCCCGGCCGCCCTCGGCTCGTCTTTGTCTGGCTCCGAAAGGCCAGGCCCTGTGTGTCACTCTGGACTTTGAGAGATGAACTGTCCCCAGCTCAAACTGGGCTTGGGGGCTCGCTGGAAGGGCCGGTGTGTCACGTGACTCGTGGCCAGCACAAAGCTCCGGGAACAATGGGGCTTCTTGAAGACACTCACTGCGGCATCGGAGGAGCGCTAAAGACCACGCTCACACACTGGGCCAGCTGCGTGCCGGTCGCCGCAGTGACTGCGTGCCCCGCCCCATGAGGCCGGCTCAGGGGCTCAGGCCTGGAGGTGGGGTCCTGAACTGCCAAGGCCGGTGTTTCCGATGGCTGTTCCTGCTGGAGTTGGCGGCAGGATGGGATGGGGTCGTCTGCGCTGTGCCTCCCAACACTGAGTCTAAAAATAGCCTTCCTTCCCGTGTCCAGCGCGCGGAGGGCCTGCAGGAAAATGCGTTTCCAAGGTGGACAGACCCTCTGGAAGCACCAACTGACCACGTGCTCACGGGTCAGGCCACAGGAAAGTGTCACCAGGGCCCTGGGGGTGACATCTGGTCCTCACTTCCTCGTGTCTCCGGTCCCTCCATTGATGAATAGAGCACATTTTTGGACCGTGAGTCACGGCCGTGGGCGGGGCGTGTTGGGGACTAGCAGGGGTGCGCTCCAGGGATCCAGCTCCCGCTGTGATGGGACGGATCATTTTCTTCCAGAACTTTCTCTCCTCCTCCCACTCTGGGCGCCCGTGGACACCAGCTCCCCATGGAGCATGTGGCCACCGCCCTGGGAAGGCCAACCCCCTCACTGTTGCTGCTGTCCCCACTGCCCCAGGCCTGTCCGGCTGCCCAGGCGTGAGTCACAGGGAGCTCTGGGCAGTGCCCTGCGGATTCAGAAGCCGGCCGTTTCCTGCAGATAAGCTGCAAGCAGAAGGGAAACCCGGCAGGGAGGGGGCGGCCACCAAGCAGGGCCATAGCAGGGCCTTCAAAGCCCCAGTGCTAATTAGTAATTCCAAGCATAGTTTCAACAACTCATCAAAATAAACTTCCTCCCTTGTTATCTTTGGTTTTTGGCATCGGATAGGATCCACTTTTGTGTCTTCTTTATTTATTTTTCTCCTTCCAAGAGGCAGAGAGAACAAGGCTGGGCCCCGCTGAGAGCAGGCAGGTGAGAAAGGAATGTCCCTGCTCTGGCCCGCTGGACTCCCAAACCGTCCTCCCACCTCTCATGGGCCCTTGCCTGCGCTTCTCTTTTGCTGGCGAATCGCATGTGGAGGAGGCCTGGGGAGGTGGCGGGGAGGGGTCCCTCTGTGACCTGGCCCCACACCTGGGTGCACTCCACACCTGTTCTTAGGTTTCCCCACCCTGGCACTGGCCTCCCTGCTCCAGACACGGCCCCACCCCTCTGGAAGCCCCAGCCTTGGGCCCACAGAGTGGGAGCTGGTCAGGTGCTGTTCAAGGCGCAGAAGCCCAGGGAGTACCCCGGCGCGCCCTGGGGCCTGGAGTGAGGGGCCCTCCGTGTGGGCCCCGAAGGGACTGCAGAGCAGCATACAGCCCTGGCATCCTTGTGCAGGACGACACCTGCTGTGTGTGTGCTGTGGCCAGGCATCCCCACCTTTGCTTCCCAAGGCTCTGCTGATGGCTCCAAGGGTAAATTTTAGCCACAATAGGTGATTTCCTAAAGGATCTGCTGATGCCTGGACTTTGACAAGCCTCTTTGGGTCTGAGATGGAACTAGATAAGGTTTGTTTGGGGCTGGACAATCTGTCAGGAAACAAGATAGAAGCTGATAGTGGAACTGGTGTCACTGTAGGTTATTTTGGGGGAAGCAGCGTCCCTGGAGGCCCCCATTAGTCTTTCTGTAGACAGCCAAGCAGGGAATCTGGGCTCTCAGGGGGATTATTTCCTCAAGTCAAGGCTAACTGGGTGTAGGCCAGAGTTCAGTGCTCACAATCCAGCAAAGAGCTAGGCCCAGTAGGAGCCAAAGGGAGGCAAGGAGAGAAGGAAGGAGAAGGGAAGGAAGGAAGGAGGGAAAGGATGGATGGATGGATAGATGGATGGGAGGACAGATGGAAGGAAGGAAGGGTGGATGGGAGGGTGGATGGATGGATGGTGGAGGATGGATGGATGGATGGGTGGGTAGATGGATGGATGATGGATGGATGGGAGAATAGGTGGAAGGAAGGAAGGGTGGATGGGAGGGTGGATGGATGGATGGTGGAGGATGGATGGATGGATGGGTGGGTAGATGGATGGATGATGGATGGATGGGAGAATAGGTGGAAGGAAGGAAGGGTGGATGGGTGAATGGGTGGGTTGGTGGAAGGCTGGCTGGGTGGGTGGAAGGACTGGTGGGTTGGTGGAAGGTTGGGTGGGAGGGTGGCAGGAGAGATGGGTGGATGGTGGAGCATGAATGGATGGATGGTTGGTGGAGGATGGATGGATGTGTGAGTGGCTAGATGAATGAGTGATGGGTGGATGGAAAGATGATGGATGAATGGAAGGATGGGAAGAAGGAAAGATGGCAGCATCAAATAGGTTTTGAGTGTATAGTTTCATAAGGTCTGGTAGC
>NW_006921717.1:13100-13656 GCF_000298275.1 Orycteropus afer afer | reverse complement strand
CTCTTCTGGCCTGCTTCTTTGGGCGTCCCCGAGTTTCCCCTCCTCACCTAATCCCTTCGGCTTTTATTTATTTACTTACTTACTTTGCAAGAAGGAAATAAATAAAAGTAAATTCTAGAGCCCTTTTGTTGATGCAGTTCAACCAACCGCAGAGAAAGCCTGGGTCTGAGGTGGAGGAGTGGCTGGCTGACCCTCAGAGGCAGTGACTGCCGGGTGCAGCGGTAGACGCCTCGCAGGTGTGCAAAGCACCGCACGGCACGGCTATATGAAGAGGTGCACAGCTGTTCTCTGGCGCCTCTCCTGGCTGACCAGCCCACCATGGCCCAGTCTCCCAGGTCCTTCTATGACCACTGCAGCCACACCCAGTGGAGGTCTGACAATCCCCTCTGTAAGCCCAGCCCTAGCCTCAGGCCCTTCCAAAGAGCCCCAACAATAGTAGACTGCCATGGTGGAAAGCTGCCCTGTGCCAGACATTTGCATGTGGTGTCTCTTCACTCCTTTAACCCCTAGCAGCGGCTGCATTGCCCAGAGGAGGCTGGCTCAGGTCACTGAGGCC
>NW_006921717.1:9224-12630 GCF_000298275.1 Orycteropus afer afer | reverse complement strand
GACCCCTTCTTGGGTTTCCAAGGCAGTGTCACTAAGGAAGTAGATAATAACCCCATAAAACACTTTCCAGATTCACTGGTAGCTGGAGGTGGCCGTGAGTGTGACCTTTGGCCAAAAAAGCTTGCAAGCGATCATCCAAAGCACAACTGATCTCTATTCACCTGGAGCAACAGAGGAGGACGGGGAGTCAGGAAGAGGAGGAAGATATGGAAAGTGTGGCTAATAGCCTCCTTGAACCACTGCCTCCTTTGCCCTGAGACCAGAAGTACTAGATGGTGTCCAGCTACCATTACTGAACCTTTTGACCAAAGATTCTATAGAAAAATTGTGATCAAAAGGGGAGAAATGCAGAACAGAATTTCAAATTCTCAGAGACTTCAGATTTCCTAAGCCACAGAGGCTGGATGAACCCTTGAAATCATTGCCCTGGGATTGTCTTTCAATTTTCAGCCAAGAATTTCCCCTGAAGTCTTCTTAAAGCCAAACAATAGTTTGACTTAACTAGAAAAGAATGTTAGCTTTGGGCATCACATCCTTTCAAGGTCTGTCTGTGTGGGATCAAAATGGCAACCAGAAAGATGAGATGGCTGTGCGTTTACATTAATGAAAGAGAAAAAGTTCAGAAACGGAGTGTGAAGGCACTTGCACAACTTGTAGATGTACAGAGTCACTTTTGTACACGTCGAGACTGTTGAACTATAGTGTGCTTTGTAGGTTTACCTAGCCAATCTTTATGTCTCCATTTTCCTTCCACAGGGAAAGCTGAAGTAGTGCCTGTGAGCACAGCAGCCATCTTGCCAGCATGGGGCCAAAGGCCACTGAGCCAAGGATGATGAGGGAGCAGAGCCCTGAAGGGTCCAAAATGGCGCCCTCTTCTAGGCAATGGCCCTTCCTCTGTTTTCACTGCGGGGTTTGAATGAATGGTCTCTCTCTCTCTCTCTCTCTCTCTCTTTGAAATTGGCTTTAATTTTTAGAACAGTCTTGGGGTCACAGAGTTATTGGGAAGACAGTACACAGGGTTCCCATGGACCCCACACCCAATTGCCCCTGTTATTAACATCTTACCTAAGTGTGGTAGATTTGTCAGTTAATGAACCAATACTGATATGTTATTATTAACTAGAAACCAAAACCAAATCCACTGCTGTCCAATCGGTTCCAACTCATAGCAATACCACAGGACAGAGTGGAACTGCCCACAGGGTCTCCAAGGCTGTCAATCTTCACAGAAGCAAAGCCCAAACCACACCCACTGCCATGGAGTCCATTCCTACCCACAGCGCCCCTAGAGGACAGAGTGGAACTGCCCACAAGATCTCCAAGGCTGTCAATTTTCATGAACCAAAGCCCAAACCACACCCACTGCCGTGGAGTCCATTCTGACCCACAGCGCCCCTAGAGGACAGAGTGGAACTACCCCAATAGAGTTTCAAGGCTATAAATTTTCACGGAAGCCAGCTGCCTCATCTTTCCCCCATGGAGTGTCTGGTAGTTTCGAACCATTGACCTTTTGGCTAGCTGTCTAATGCTTTAACCACTGCTCCACCATAAGTGTCCCTACTCTATTCTCTCGTCCTTAGCTCTGGCCTCATGTCCTTCATCTGTTCCAGGACCCAACCTTACATGTAGCTGTCATGTGTCCTTGGGCTCCACTGGCCTGTGACAGTTTCTCAGGCTTGCCTTGATTTTGATGACCTTGACAGATTTGAGGAGGACTGGCCAGGGACTTGTCCACTATCCCTCTGTTTGGGTTTATCTGGGATTTGTCTCATGGGTAGACTGGGCGGTAGGTTTTGGAAAGAAGACCCCACAGGCAGATGTCATTCTCATCACATCCTGTCAAGGGTACCTGCTATCACCATGACTTATCACTGCTGATGCAGACCCTGGTCACCGGGATGAAGTTGTGCTGCGCATGTTTCTGCTAATGAACATGGGATAATGACTCTTTTCACATTTCCCCTCTGGAAGCAAGTCACTGTGAGTGGCCCACATTTAAGGAGTGTGGAAGACTCCTGCATGAAGGATTTGGAGTCCTGCATGGAAAATTTATCTATTCCTCCCATTAATTAATGTATTTGTTCCAGTAGGGACTCATGGCATCTATTTAGAACACGGTCCTTCTACAAATCTCACACCCTGGCCCCAGTTGCTTGGCTCTGGGTTGGGAGCCCAATTCAAGGTGGGCCACCAGAGCCCATCCCCAAGACACTGGGGCTTAGGGCCAGAGAGAACAAGCATTGTGGCCTCTTCCTGTTGGCAAAGGTGGAAAAAATGAGCAGCCAGCAGCCACATGCCCAGACACAGAGAGGAAGCTGGTCGAGAGGACGAGGCTGCAGCAGAGAGCAGCACAGACACGGAGACTCAAGGAGCTTGGGGTTCAAGTTCTTGGTCTGGTTTTCCTGGGGGCCCACGTCCATGCTAACCTTTCATGGTTTAATCACATGAATCTGCGTGTCTCTTTTGGTCCTAACTTGTTCAAAGTTGATTACGTCAGTAGCAACCAATGGGTGTCAATAAATGCACTGGCCACCCCAAAGGCCACAGTGGGCACTGCCATTGGCCACCTACTAGTTATGTCCACGAGGCACTTGTTGACATCCTTTCAAAAGCCACAGTGAGCACTGCCATCGGCCACTTACCAGTCATGTCCGTGGGGCACCTGCTGACATCCTTTCAAAGGCCACAGTGGGCACTGCCATTGGTCATTTACCAGTCATGTCCATGGGGCACCTGCTGACATCCTTTCAAAGGCCACAGTGGGCACTGCCATTGGTCACTTACCAGTCATGTCCATGGGACACCTGCAGAATCTTTCAAAGAATTCTGTATCTGTCAGGGTGCTATGAACCAAAAGAGACTGAAAACCAACCCAAATCAGCATCAAACATGAGGAAAACTGATTAACTCGCAAAATAGTAGACCAGGTGGCTTCAGGGTCAAGTTAGCATCACAGGTTCTTCCCATATCTCTGCTGTGTCCTACTCAGTGCGCTGCCTTTTGTCCTCAGCTGCTGACCAAGGCTCAGACATGAGGCTCTGTGGGGCAGGGGCCACACTGACATGGGACTCTGCACTCCTCCCAGGTCACCCTGGCCCTAGGAAGCCCTTGGCCTTGGTAGACAGGCAGCCTGCACCCAGGGGTCTGGTTGAGACCCAGGCGAAGGTTGAAACCTGGAGGTCATCTGGGTGGATTCCTGCTTGATGCACCAGTGTCTTCCAGCTGGGGACATGTAACCAAACAGGGTGTTTTAGGCTGGGTTCTCTAGAGAAGCAAAACCAGTGAAATATGTTGTTGTTGTTGTTGCTTGCCGTCGAGTCAGCCCCGACTCATAGCGACCCCTCCTTGGGTTTCTGAGGCAGTATCACTACGGAAGTAGGATTGCCCAACCTTCCTTCCGAGGAGT
>NW_006921717.1:4221-5109 GCF_000298275.1 Orycteropus afer afer | reverse complement strand
CTCCCAGGACGTCCACATAGACGGGTGCCAGCCACACCCCTGAGGAAACTGCCTTCCAACTGATGGGCTGCTCACGGCACATCTCATCATGGGGAGTGACTGCACACCCACCAAGAATCATGGCCCAGCTGAGTTAACATACAACCTTAACCGTCACAAGAGGTGTCTCAGCTCTCCTCCCTGACTTCCCCCACAGCCCTTCAGAAGCTGCACACATGCATGTGCACACATGCATACACAGTACACTCACACATGCACATGTGCACAATGTGCACATGCACACAGAGCACTCGTATATATGTGCACGCATGCTAGACACAGATGCACACCTGACAACATACACATGTGGAGGTGTGCACATGTATGCACACATTTGCAAAGCACAGATGCATGCACACATATTCACACTCACACACATACAATGTACACGTGGACACACATGCACACATGTACAAGTACACACGTGGAGACATGTGCGCACATATATACACATGCACATGGGTATAACACATGCATGCACACACATTCACACTCACAAATACACTCATGCACACACAGATAGAATGCACACATTGCACACACATGTGCAGTGCACACATGCATGCATCCACACACATGTCACATGCGTCCACATGCATCCACACTCGCGCCGCTTAGAGCAGCAAGCAGCCCCACCTGGGACAAAGGTCTCTGCAGCAGGGAGAAAGCAATAGCTAACCTGCAGCCCTGAGCTGACATCTCTTTTGTCCTGGGGCCTTTATTTACATGCAAATGATGCCACCTTTCAAAATATGCTCTCTGAAGGAGCCCCCTTTTCTTTGCAGTCTGCACACAGAAGGCTCCTCTGTCCTGGGTGCAAGGTCCCCAGTCCCCAGTTAGTGGGGCCTG
>NW_006921717.1:1834-3216 GCF_000298275.1 Orycteropus afer afer | reverse complement strand
CTCTGGGAGACTCACAAAGAAGCCAGAAGAGTCCAGGCTTTGGGACCCGGGACCTGAGTTCCTATTCCGGCCCCCTTCCCAGCCTCGGGGCCTGGCATGGATTAAGGAAGTACTTGTGCCTCACTTTCCTGATGTGTAATATGGGAATAATGATACCACCCACCACATAGGCTTGTTGGGAGGGTTGTGTATCCTGGTAGATTAGCTATAACATTAAATAATATATCCTGGTGTAGTGGGTAAGACATTTGAATGCTGACCTGAAGGTCAGTGGTTCAAATCCACCAGCTGCTCCATGGGAGGAAAATGGGGCAATCTACTTCCGTAAAGATTCACAACCTTGGAGACCCAATGGGAGTGTCTATGAGTCAGAACTGACTTGATGGCAAGTGGGTTTTTTAGGCAAAGAGCAGGAGTCCCAGGTGACGCAATGAACACGCTCTGCTGCTGCCTGACAGACTGGGCGGTCGAGGCCGCTCAGAGGTGCCGCTCAGAAGAAGAGCCTGGCAACAATGTTTCCCAAACCTCAGCCCCTGAGCGCCACACGGGGCGGAGTTCCACCCTGGCAAACGTGGCGTCACCGCGAGCGGCAATCGACTCAGCCACACCTGGTGGTGGCCGACCTCTCATCTTCAGTCTCAAGAACCTTCCTGCCTCATTGTACAGCTGGGAACATTTCTCACTTTCCTTTTATCTGAAGATGTTCTAGTTCAGCCTGCATCCCGGAAAGATGCTTCCATTGCCCACAGAATCCTTACTGGAGTTTATTCCCCAGCTCTTTAAAGGTGTCAATCCATAACTCCATAATTTCAAACACAACCTCTACGATTGTTCAAATCACTGTGTCGTATTTTTGCTTCCTGCTCTCACAATTTTCTCTTTACTTTTGGTTTTCAGCACTTGGATGTTGATGTGTCTAGGTGTGGGGAATTTATTCTGTTTGGGGTTTGCAAAGGTTCTTGAATGCTTCAACTTGTCTTTCACCACATTTGAGGCTCCGGCCACGTTTTCCTCACATGATTTTTGGGCCTCTTTCTCTCTCTCTTCCCCTTCAAGGACTCCAATCACCCAAATGTTAGACCTTTGATGCTGTCCCACAGGTACCAAGGCTCTGCTCATTTTTCCCTTGTATCTTTTCCTCTTTGTTCTTCATACTGGAGAATTTCTATCGATTTATTTTCAAAGTCAATGACTCTTTTCTGTCATTTCTCTTCTACTATTAAGTCATTCCAGTGATTTTTTTTTTCTTCATTCTAACTATTGTGTATTTCAATTCTTCAGTTCACTAGGCTTCAGGGCCTTTTTGGCCCTGGGTTTGTAGTTCTTCCAAGATGATATGCTAGACTACAATCTTGCAAAGGGATTGGACAGTTCACTATGCA
>NW_006921717.1:0-829 GCF_000298275.1 Orycteropus afer afer | reverse complement strand
TAGGTTCACAACAGAGCCTTGACTGATACAGCACTAGAAGATGGGCCTCCCCGGGTTGGAAGACACTCAAAATACACAGAGGCCACAATGGACTCGCTCCACCAACGATTGCGAAGATGCTGGGGGATAGGGCAACGTTGCATTCTGTTGTGTGTGGGGTCACCATGAGTCGAAGCTGACTTGATGGCAAATGCGCTATCCTGTGTCTGCCTAATGCACCTGTGGCCCTGGGCCTCCCTGAGACTTGTGTGGTGTTTGTACAGAATCAGGAGGTACCCACAGCTCTCTCCTCTCTGGGGGTTCCCCTTACTCTTCTGAGGCGTTCATGACTGTCTAGGCTCATTTTGCTCATTCCTTAAGCCAGAAAGACGGTGGGGATTCTGTGGACATTTCGACCACCTGTCCCATCACACTACTCTGAGAGTCAGCCCACCCTGGAGGGAAAGTCATAAAAAATGGGGAACTCACCTCTATGCCAGCCATTGTTGTTGTTGTTGTTGTTGTGTGCCATCGAATCAAACCCGACTCATAGTGACCCCTCCTTAGGTTTCCGAGGCAGTTATCACTACGGAAGTAGGATTGCCCAACCTTCCTTCCGAGGAGTTCAAACCCACCAGCCATCTGGTTAGCAGGTAAGTGTCTTAGCCACTATGCTACCAGAGATGCCGGCCATTAGGGCAAGTTTTATCTCCCTTCCACAGTCTTCCTGCTATTTTTTGCTCTTCACAGTCCTTAGGTAGCTTTATTTGGTTTTGTCCAATGTTCATAGTTTACCAGTGGCAGAGGTGACCTATGAGGAGTGGAAGATCTAGCAACCATATCCAGTTGG
>NW_006921716.1:9013566-9016885 GCF_000298275.1 Orycteropus afer afer | reverse complement strand
CTCAAGCAGCAGGAAAAGCATAGGGAAAGGGAAAGGAAAGCCAGGGTGTCCAGGACAGGACAGGCAAGCAGATGAGGGATTCAGGTAAGGGGAGGGAGCCAGGCCCCACCACACCCCAGTGGCAGGAAAAGTGGAGGGGAAAGGAAAGGAAAGGAAAGGAAAGCCAAGGCATCCAGGACAGGGTGAGCAAACAGCAAGGATCCAAGTAAGGGAGGGTGGAGAGGTTTCTAACAGCTAAGGAGAAAAATTTGTCTGTCAGTTTGTCATAATGTGGTTGCATGATGATGTAAGGCTTGAGGCTGTGCCATCAGTGTTTCAAACACCAGTGGGGTTGCACATGGTGCACAGGGTTTGGTGCAGCTTGCAGACTGAGACAGACTAGAAAGAAGGAAGAGGTCATCCACTTCTCAAGAATTGGCCAGGGCAAACCTTACATGTAGCAGAGAAACACTGTTACATTACTAGGCAACTATATGAATAGCCCAGAAACACTGTCTGATACAGCAGGAGGATGAGCCACTTAGGTCGGAAGGCTCTCAAAATACATCTGGGAAAGAGCTGTATCATCAGAGTAGAATCAGCCTTACTAATATGGATAAAGTAAAGCCTTTGAGACCTCCATTGGCTGATGTGACACAACTCAAATTGAGGAGAAACAGATGCAAACATCCATTTATAATTGGAACATGCAATGTACGAAGGATGAATCTAGGAAAATTAGAAGTTGTCAAAAATGAAATGGAGCATATAAAGATTGATATCATAGGCATAAATGAGCTGAAGAGGACTCATTTTGGCCATTTTGAAACAGACAACCATATGATCTACTATGCCACGAATCACAATTTGAAGAGAAATGGCACGGCATTCATCATCACAAAGGATATTTCAAGATCTGTCCTGAAGTACAATGCTGTCAGTGATAGGATAATATCCATATGCCTACAAGTAAGACCAATTAATACAACTATTATTCAAATTTACACACCAACCACCAAAGCAAAAGATGAGGAAATTGAAGATTTTTATCAACTTCTGCAGTCTGAAATTGACTGAACATGCAATCAAAATGTGTTAATTATCACTGGTGACTGGAATGCAAAAGTTGGACACAAAGAAGAATCACCAGCAGTTGGAAAATTTGGCCTTGGTGGCAGAAATGATGCTGGAAATTGCATGATAGAATTTTGCAAGACCAATGACTTATTCATTGCAAACACATTTTTTCAACAACACAAACAGCAGCTATATATGTGGACTTCACCAGATGGAATACACGGGAGTAAGACTGACTACATCTGTGGCAAGAGGCAATGGAAAAACTCCATATCTTCAGCCAACACAAGGCCAGGAGCTGATTGTGGAACAGACCATCACTGTTCATATGCAAGTTTAACTTGAAGTTGAAGACAATTAAAACAAGTCCATGGGAGCCAAAATATGATCTTGAATATATCCCTCCTGAATTTAGAGACCATCTAAAGTGTAGATTTGATGCATTGAACACCAATGACCAAAAACATGATGAATTATCTCCTCCATAGATCCCCCCTGATTGGTTGACAGTAGTAGCTGGGCAACATCTAGTTCTTCTGGTCTCATAGTCATATAGGCTGAGAATCACATGGTGTACCAGTTGAAATATCAAGAACATGATCCACAAAGAAAGCAAGAGGTCATTAAAGATGAGAAAAGAAGAAAAAGACCAAAATGGATGTCAGAAGAGACTCTGAAACTTGTCCTTGAGTGGAGAGTAGCCAAAGCAAATGGAAGAAATGACAAGACAAAAGAGCTTAACAGATTTCAAAGAGCAGCTCGACCAGACAAAGCCAATGAATGTGCAAAGACCTGGAGTTAGAAAACCAAAAGTGAAGAACATGCTTGTCATTTCTCAAGCTGAAAGAATTGAGGAAAAAATTTAAGCCTAGAGTTGCAATACTGAAAGATTCTATGGGCAAAATATTGAATGATGCAGGAAGCATCAAAAGAAGATGGAAGGAATACACAGAGTCACTGTATCAAAAAAAAGAACTGATAGATCTTCATCCATTTCAGGAGGTGGCATATGATCAAGAACCAATGACATTGAAGGAAGAAGTCAAACTGCACTGAAGGAATGGCCAAAGAACAAGACCCCAGAAATTGATGGAATACCCATTGAGATGTTTCAACAAACAGATACCCCACTGGAGGCACCTGGTTATGCCAAGAGATTTGGAAGACAGCTACCTGGCCAACCGACTGGAAGAGATCCATATTTGTGCCAATTCCAAAGAAAGGTGATCCGACAGAATTTGGAAATTATCAAACACTATCATTAATATTGCACACAAGTAAAATTTTACTGAAGATAACTCAAAAACAGTTGCAGCAGTATATTGAGAGAGAACTTCCAGAGGTGCAAGCTGGGTTCAGAAGAGGACGTGGAACAGGGATATCATTGCTGATGTCAGATGGATCTTGCCTCAAAGCAAAGAATACCAGAAAGAAGTTTATGTGTGTTTTGTTGACTATGCAAAAGCATTTGATTGTGTGGATTGTAACAAATTGTGGATAACATTGAGAAGAATGGGAATTCCAAGACATTTAATTGTACTCATGAGGAACCTGTACCTTGACCAGAAGGCTGTCATTTGAACAGAACAAGGGGGGACTGCATGGTTTAAAATCAAGAAGGTAGTGTGTCAGGGTTGTATCCTTTCCCCATACTTATTCAATCTATGTTGTTGTTGTTGTTGTTATGTGCCGTCGAATCGGACCCGACTACGGAAGTAGGATTGCCCAACCTTCCTTCCGAGGAGTGGCTGGTGGGTTTGAACCGCCAGCCTTCTGGTTAGCAGTCAAGTGCTTTTAGCCACTATGCTACCAGAGCTCCTTATTCAATCTATATTTTGGGCAAATAATCTGAGAAGCTGGACTATATGAAGAATAATGTGGCATCAGGATTGGAGGAAGACTCATTAACAACCTGCAATATGCTGACAACAAAACTTGGCTTGCTGAAAGTAAGGATGACTTGAAACACTTATGAGGAAGATTGAAGACTACAGTCTGCAGTATGGATTACATATCAATATAAAGAAAACAAAAATCCTAACAACTGGACCTATAAGCAGCATAGTGATAAATGGAGAAAAGATTGAAGTTGTCAAATACTTCATATTGCTTGGTTCTACCATCAATGCCAATGGAAGCAGCAGTCAGAACATCAGATAAAGTATAGCACTGGGCAAGTCGACTGCAAAGACTCCTATCAAGTGCTGAAGAGCAAAGATGTATCCTTAAAGACTAAGGCGCACCTGACACAAGCCATGATATT
>NW_006921716.1:8975357-9013191 GCF_000298275.1 Orycteropus afer afer | reverse complement strand
CAGTGTTTCGTTCTGCTTTGCATAGGGTTGCTATGAGTCAGAGATGACTCAACAGCATGTAACAACAACAACAAATATATATATATATATATATATATATATATATATATATATACCATCCTAGTATTATTGTTCACTTTACAGGGGTACTTTCCTGGTATTATTGTTTACTTTATAAGCCTATTTATTCTTTGGCTGAAAGTTAAGCCACCAGATTGAGTTCAGTTTCCAGCTTGAAGGGTGTCTAGGGCCATAGATTCAGGGGTTCCACCAGTCTCTATTAGCCCTTCTTAGTCAAAACCAATACCTTGAGGGGATGAGTTGCTGGGGATGAGGGTTCAAGACCATCGTCTCAGGGGACACTAAAGTCAATTGGTACAAAACAGTCAACAAAAACAATATTCTACATCCTATTTTAGTGACTAGTGACTGTGGCCTTAAAAGCTTGTGAGTGGTTACCTAATGTGCAACTATTGACCTCTTCTCATCCAGATCAAAGAAAATTAAAGACGCAAGGAACCAATTGGTCCAAAGGACTAATGGACCACATGAGCCCTACCCTCTAAGACTCTGAGACCAGAGGAACTAGATGGTGCCTCTGTTGACTTCTCTGAAAGGGATCACAATAGGATGTCCCAGATAGTGTGGGAGAAAAATGTGGAACTAAATTCAAAACCATAAAAATAAATTTTAAGTATATTATTATGTTTGGTCACTGATACTTTTCCTGTGCTTCAAAGCTGTAACAGTTGAACTTAGAATATGCCATACTAATAATAAGACATGAAGCACTGGGGCATTTTTTCTCCACCCAACGCTAGGAAGTCTGCAGCCACTGATTACCTTCCCAAAACTATGCTTAAGGCACTTTGAGAGAAAATAGGTCAATGGGATAATTTTTTAAATTATTTCTGAAAGTTTCTATACTAAGTTTCTCCTTAGGTCTATTTCTGATAGTATGGCTAGACAGGAGTAGAGGTTGTCAGATTTTACAAAGGAACTAAAAGAAATTCCTCCTATGATGTCATTCAACAGCTCACTACTCAAACTCTCCCAGGACTTTTGGCGTCATCTTCTGAATCTCCTGCTTGAAAAAAATAAAGAAAATAAAGACCCAGCTATGTATTTCCATAATGGAAATGTCTTTGTTGGTCTTTATCATTATTAAAGGAGTTGTCCTCACAGAGAGATAGCTAAAACTGAGTTATGGAGTTACAGTGTTTACGTATTTATGACTGCCAGAAAAGTTTATCTAAAACTTTCTAAAATTTGGTTAGATTATATTTCTATTCAACTTTTACCAACTCAATCTGAAAATTTTCATATTTTCTGTAGCATTTTCTGCATATACATGAGAGACAGAGGTATTGGGTCTCTAATGGATGCTTAAGAAGCCCTGTTTGCACAGTGGTTAGGTGCTCTGCAGCTAACACAAAGATTGGCAGTTTGAACCCACCAGCCTCTCTGCAAATGAAAGATATGGCAGTCTGCTTCTATGAAATGCAGCTTTAGAAACCTTATGGAGCAGTCTATTCTGTCCTATAGAGTAAGTATGAGTTGGCATTGGCTCGATGGCAACATGTTTTTTACGGATGCTTGGGAAATTTGTAAAAATGCCAATCAATCAGGAATTTTTCAGATCCAGAACAGTTCCCAGATTCTACATCCTTCCTCATTCTCAAATCAGAGACCAAGCTTCTGCTAAGAACAGTCTTTAGCTCTACCTTAATTATCTGGGATATTAGCATCATTGTTGCTATAAAAAATAATCTTAAGGCAGGGTTTCAGTTCTGCTAACTGTGTTTCTCTCTTATTCCCAAGCACGTTAGCTCTTGTGTCTTCATTTCTTATGTCTGTCTTTCTATCTAAGTTGCTATTTCTGAATTCCTCTCCTGGTAATTTCTTCCATACCTAAACACTTAATAAAAAAAACAGTACTTTTCTTAAGATCCAGCCCAGTATTTTCAGACCATTTTGTTGTTTTTAGTTGCCATCACATCAACAGAACCAAAGCACTGCCCTGTCCTGCACTATCCTTACAACAGTGGCTATGCTTAAGTCCATCATCACAACTGCTCTGTCAACCCAACTTGTTGAGAGTTTTCCCTTTTTTTCTCTGACCTTCTGCTTTACCAAGCATGATCTCCTTCTCCAGAGATTGGTCTCTTGAGTTTTGTGTTTTCAATATTCTTCCCCAATGCCACAATCTAAATGCACCAATTCTTTTTCAGTCTTCCTTATTCAAGACCCTTTTACTCAATGACATAATTTCTGATGCTTGTTATAGATATCACTTATGCCATGTTTTCATTTTCAATACTCACCCTCCCAATGGACTAGCCTTCCTTTCCATTTTGATCTTTTTTCCATTTCCTTTTCCAATTGCTTATTTGAAATGTATCATTGCTAGCACATCTCACAAAAGGCCAAATTAGGGCAGTTCATTCCCATAGTTGATAACCCATAGGATACAATGAAAAATTCATTGTTGATGCCAGATGCATATAATTATGTGTCTATGTACATATATCTGCGTGAGAAGTAATAAACTCTGAGCATTTCATTCAAAAAAACCAAACCAAATCCACTGCCACTGAGTTGACTCATAGCAACCTGTATTTGGACAGAATAGAACTCCCCTATAAGGGTCCCAAGGCTATGGATCTTTACAGAAGCTGTCTGCCTCATCTTTCTCTCACAGAGCAGCAAGTGAGTTCAAACCACTAACCTTTTGGTTAACAGCTGAAGACTTTAATCACTATGCCATCAGAGGTCCTTGTCATTTCATTCACTTCCCATATATTTACCATAATGGAAAAGGATTAAGGTTTGCCTGACCCAAGTCATCATATCTTCAATTGGCTCATATGTATGCAAAACAAGAGAATGAATAAGGAAGACTGAAGAAGAATTGATGCATTTGAATTATGGTGTTCATGAATATTGATTATATCATGGACTGCCAGAAGAATAAATAAATCTTTCTTGGAAGAAGTATAGCCAGAATGAATGTTCTTTAGAAGTGATGATGGCAATACTTCATCTCACATACTTTGGACATGTCATCAGGAAAGTCTAGTCCCTGGAGAGGTACATCATTCTTGGTAAAGTAGCAAGCCGTGAAAAAGGAAAACCCTCAACCAGAAGGATTGACACAGTGGCTGCAACAGTGGACTCAAGTATACTAAAGATTGTGAGAATTGTGCAGGACTGGGCAGTGTTTCATTATGTTGTACATAGTGCTGCACTGAGTTGGAACCAACTCAATAGTACCTAACAAAAATAACAATAATAGTTATGATATAGTAGCTGTTCACTTATTCAATCTGTATGCTTAGCAAATAATGCAAAAAGCTGCACTATATGAAGAAGAATGTGGTATCAGGATTGGAAGAAGACTCATTAACAACCTATGATATGCAGATGACACAATCTTGTTTGCTGAAAGTAAAGATGATGTGAAGCACTTATTGATGAAGGTCAAAGACTACAGTTTTTTTTAGTATGGTTTACACCTCAACATAAAAAATATGAAAATCCTCATGACTGGACTAATAAGCAACATCACAATAAATGGAGAAAGGACTGAAGTTGTCAGGGATCTCATTTACTTGGATCCACAATCAACACCCATGCGAGTAGCAGTCAAGAAATCAGATGTCATGTTACACTAGGCAAATCTGCCACAAAAGACCTCTTTAAAGTGTTAAGAAGCAAAAATATCACTTTGAAGAAAGACTAAGGTGTGCCTAACCCAGGATATGGTATTTTCAATCACCTTTATATGCATATAAAAGCTGGACATTGAATAAGGAAGACCGAAGAAGAGTTGATGCTTTTGAACTGCGGTGTTGGCAAAGAATACTGAAAATATTATGGACTGCCAGAAGCATGAACAAATCTGTACTGGAAGAAGTGCAGCCAGAATGCTCCTTAGGTGTGAGAATGGCCAGACTTCATCTCACCTACTTTGGTCATGTTGTCAGAAGGTACTAGTCCCTGGAGAATGTTATCATGCTTTGTAAAGTAAAGGGTCAGTGAAAAGGAGGAAGACCTTGAATTAGATGGATTGATACAGTGACTACAATGATTGGCTCAAGAATAGCAAGGATTATGAGCATGGCTCAAGACTGGGAAGTGTTTGGTTCTGTTGTACATAGGGATCACTATGAGTAGGAGCTGACTTCATGGCATCTAACAACATAGTAATTGTTGAATAGATAGTCTTTTATTTAAACTTCATTCACTTATAGCAATATCAGTAACTGGAGCTTAGAAAGAAAACTTTAATCTTCTTGTACATGTCTTTCTTTAGGCAATAAAATGTTTCTCATTCATCCTTCATTTTTAATTCACCGTAAGTCCTTTCTACTCCATTCTTTGTCTATTGGATTACCCCTACCACAAATCATCTCAGTTTACCAGAATCAGCTTTGTCTTCCTAAAAAATTCTGGGATTTAGAATTAATGCTACTGCAAAACTTACAAGACTCCTAATAGAAGTGGTTAATTTCATTTGTGAAATGAAAGAGTAAATATTACTCAGAATGTCTACTATGGTACTTTGCACATGACAGGCACTCAATAAGTATTTTCCAATAAATGTTTTTGTAATAGATCTTGAAAGAGTTATTTCTGAAAGCTTAGCACTCTAAATATATTCCTCATAAAGAGGGAAATTAGATTTAGCTACAAAAAAAAAAAAAAAAAAGAAACAAAAACTGAACAATGTTGTCTCAATGCTCCCAGATTGCTGTAACAATCCTCTTAGCAACTTATGTCTTGATTTTATCATTTTAATAAGTTCATTATTTTCTTAGTTTCATCTTTTTTCACAAAGTGTGTTTTTCCATAATTTCAAACATTTCCTCTAAACTTTTCATATTTTTAATAATATTTCTGATGGCAATTTCATAGTACTTGTTAAGTAAACACACAAAATTTAATAAATGAATAAATTCTAAAAATATAGAGTAAAGCTTTATGCTCATTTCAACACTTCATTTGTGAACATAGATATTCCTTAAAATTCAATATTAGAGTAGTTTTACTTATTTACTTATAGGGTTGCAATGAGTCAGAATTAACTTGATGGCACACAACAATAATAACTTATTTTCAGGGTAAATTGGCACAACTGAAAAATACCTTAGAAATCTAAGTATCTAAATGGTAAACCCTAACAAAGTGACACTAAACAATTTATCTTAAGCAGTGTGAGAATTAGAAATTAGAAAGTAAAGTGGCTGGGTAATATAAATCTCTACCAAAAAAAAAAAAAAAAATTCTCCAAGAGCTATTCTCAAGCATGTAATCAGGTAATAGAGGAAACAATAATACTACATACAAAGGCTAGAAAGTTTTCATTTTTAATTTTTTTTTAATTTTCATGATTCAGGTTACAGCAGTTATGTGTGACACATAATTTTATTTTACTAACCAGCAATGATCATTTTTGCAGAAGAGTTCTGTACAAGGTTAAAATCAGTGTGAATGGTTCTATAAAGTTCCTTGAACAAAGTTAATTTAAGACTACTTTCTACCATAGAGGTAGAAAACTGTTTCTATTATCCACATGAGCCAGTAGTAACTGTAAGTCCCAAGCACAGTTGCCAAGAGTGATGTGAGTCATTAAGCTTCAAGCAGATGTTAAGACTCAGAAGGTCCATGGTATTGCATGCTGTTCCAGTATGCTGCAGCCCATAACTTCAGGGCAATCAAAGGTCAAGTGAAGAGAGCACAAGTATGCTATTATGGAAGATTATTGGCACATACTCTCAGTTTTCACTGTCTTCCCCAGTGGTCAATAGCATTAACCTGAAATACGATCAATTTGATATAGAACTTGCCATAGGAAGCATGATTCCCTTAGATACAACTAGAAAATGAATTGCCTATAACATGAGTAACTTGCTATTTGTGGTGTTGTAAATTATTTAGTGTGGCTTTTCTACCCATAAGTCTTTGTAAACTCCAAGGTGGGATTTTCTATGAGCAACTGAGGAGCTCCTGATTGCTGAAGGTGTCCACCTGGAGTATTTCTGTTGGGAGTGGCACAAAACAATATTCTGGGAGGTGCCCACTCTCTCTTGGGTGCTTAGAGTTCTGATGCTATAATTGGCTAGTTTGGCCACCCTGCGGGCTCAAAAGGAGACCTCCTGGAGGCAGAACTCTCTCTGACTGCTGGTTGAAGAAGATGTGCTGCTGAAAGAGACACAGGCTCCTGAGACACGCGTTGCTGGCAAAGAGACGCAAGAGACAAGCATCGCTGAGTGAGACACCGAGGGACCAGCACTGCTGGGAAAGAGACTGTGAGAGACTCTTGGCTGAGGGACGGTGGGCTGGGAGAGAGACTGAGCGTTCTTCCTGAACTTGAGTTGTAGCCTGGTGCTTCCCTAATAAACGCTGTAATCTGTGAGTTCTGTGTGGCCACTGCAGCAAATTATCGAACCCAGGAGAGAGGTGGTGGGTGCTTTGGGAGGAACGGTTGGTGAAAGGGCTGGAGGGAGGCAGCATGTTTGGCCTTGCAGTAACAGGCCTTGGGTTACTGCTAGTAATCCTGTCTTCCTCTTGTGAGATAAGAGGAGGTCAGAACATGTGGCCTCCTTGCCATTTTTGCACTATTGCATGCCAATTTACTCTTTTGATGCCCAAATGTGAGTGAAAAGAGACTTAATAATTTCATTAATACCAATCTTTATAGCACCACACTTTAGTCTCTGCACAATAAAAATGAAAACAGAGAATGTTTACTTTGGAAGAAGCACAGCAACTGGTATTTGCTCCATAAACACACAGCCAAAAAGAGTGGAATACAATAAGGAGAATCATAGACTTTTCTTGGCCAGCCATATCTCCATTATTCTCATCTTAAATATGAGCCAAAGTAATAAAATTATATTTAATTTTTTTTTCAACTTTTTATTGTGATTGGGGTGAAAGCTTACAGAGCAAATTCGTTGTCCACTCAACAGTTCATACACATTTTGTTTCTTGACATTGATTACAATCCCCACATGTAAGAGTTCTCTTCCCACTTCCTCCCTGTGGTTATCTTTTCCCTCTGTCCTTTCCTGTGCATTCCTGCCTTTTGAGCTTTCTCCCTGTGCAAATGCCACGATTTTGATCTCTTGTGGTTGATTGTTGTAAGAAGTGCTCATTCCTGGTGTAATTGTTCACATCCTGGCCCATCTACTGTTTGGCTGAAAGTTAAGCCATGGGAGCGAGTTCAATTCCAGGCCTGAAGGATGACTAAGGGCCATAGTCTCAGGGGTTTCACTAGTCTCTATCTGACCAGTAATCCTGGTCTTTTTATATGTTTTACATAAAAAACAAAATTATTCTACATTTTTCTCCCACTCTACCAACAATCTCCCATTTTGATCCCTTTCTGAATAGTTGCCAATGGTAGTAGGACAGGTGGTTGTTCTGGTCTCAGAGTTGTGTGAGCTGAAGTTCTCATGAACATAACATCCCTTGAACTGTTTCCTTGCTTCTGATTTTCTTCACATTTCTTTGCTGTGGATAAGGAGAGACCAATAGTTGCATCTTAGATGGCTGCCTGCCAGCTTTTAAGACCCCAGTTGCTACTCATCAAAGTAGGGTATAGAACAATGTTTTTGTGTCCTATGTTATGCCAACTGAGCTTGATGTCACTGGTGACCATGGTCCTGAGCCTGCAGGCCCAGTGACTCACTCCCTCAATGTGCTCAGTTGTGGGTAAAGTTATCATAACTTTGCTCCCTGTTGTATTACACATATGGAAATTTTTAGAGCACACACAAATATGTATGTAGAAATATCGTCTGTCAAACCTATTTATGGTCATGGGTATATTCCTGTTCACCTACCCATACTGATCATCTTACTTGTCGACTTATGTATTGACCCATAGACTAATGTTTGTTATTATTGATAATACAGTATTGTATGTGTAGTATGTACTCTTGTTGTTTATACCTCTTATGGACCTCTCCTTGTATTCCTTTTCTTTAGTTATAATATGCTGGTAACTGTTTTTCGGTCTATTGTCTTTCTCTTCACCCAAATCAATGCTTGTCTCCTACCTAGAATGCAATTTTCCCTCCCCTCCCATCCCATGCCTGGTAACCAATAAACCTTGGTTATTCATTCATACATTGATAGGCACTTAGGTTGTCTCTATCGCTTTGCATTCTGAAGAGTGCAGTGAAGAACACGGGTTGCATATATATCTATTTGTGTCCAGGTTCTCATTTTTTTAGGAAATATGACTAGTAGTGGGAATTGCTGAATCAAATGTTATTTCTATTTCCAACTTTTTAAGGAAGCACCATACCATTTTGCACAGTGGTTGTATCATTTTAGAGTCCCACTAGCAGTGTGTGAGAGTTCTAATCTCTCCACACCCTCACTAGCATTTGTTGTTTTCTGTCTGTTGAACTTTGCTATTATTGCAGGGGTGAGATGATGTTTCATTGTTGTTTTGATTTGTATCTCTCTAATGGCTAATGGGGAGCTCTGGTGGCGTAGTGCCTAAGGAATTTGACTGTTAACCAGAAGCTGGTGGTTCAAACTCATTCAAACTCACCAGCCACACCTCAAAAGGAAGGTTGGTCAATCTACTTCCATAGTGATACCACCTTGGAAATGCAAAGAGGGGTCACTATGAATCAGACCGGACTCGACAGCAGTGAGTTTTTTTTTTTTTTTTTTTAATGGCTAATGACTGCGAGCATTTCTTCATGTGTTTGTTGGCTGCCTGAATATTTTCTTCAGTGATGTGTTCATATCTTCTACCCATGTTTGAACTGGATTGTCTTTCTTCATGATGTAGAGGTATTGAGTTTTCTATAAATTTTAGAGTAAATTCCATTGTTGGATACATCGTCACCAATTTTTTTTCCCAATTTGTAGGTTTACTTTTTACTCTTTGTAGAATTCGTTTTATATGCAAAAGGGTTTAATTTATTTTTCTGAAGGTCCCAGTGATCTAATTTATCTTCTGCTCTTTGTGCATTTTTGGTTATATCTGGTAGTCTATACCATAAAGTAGGGCTCCTAACTTTGCCCCTATTTTTATTTGATGATATTTATAGTTGTAGGTTTTACATTTAGGTCTTTGATCCATCTTGAGTTAGTTTTTGTGTATGGTGTGAGGTATGGATCTTGTTTCATTTTTTTTTTTT
Organism: Orycteropus afer afer; assembly: GCF_000298275.1. NCBI lineage: Eukaryota > Metazoa > Chordata > Mammalia > Tubulidentata > Orycteropodidae > Orycteropus > Orycteropus afer. The sequence goes on along the minus strand of NW_006921716.1, from coordinate 9,004,024 downwards.
TTTTTGTAAATGGATATACAGTTTTCCAGTACCATTTGTTAAAGAGACTACCTCTTCCCCATTTAATGATTTTCAGCCCTTTGTCAAAGATCATTTGCACATAGATGGATGGATTTACTTTTTGGTTCCCAATTCTGTTCCGCTGGTCTATGCATCTGTGTTGTACCAATGCCAGGCTGTTTTGACTACTGTGACTGTATAGTAGGTTTTAACAACCTGTGATATGAAGACAAAACAACCTTGCTTGCTGAAAGTGAAGATGACTTGAAGCACTTACTGACGAAGATTAAAGACTATAGTCTGCAGTATGGATTATACCGCAAGACAAAGAAAACAAAAATCTTCACAACTGGACCAATAAGAAACATCATGATAAATGGATAAAAGATTGAAGTTGTGAAATATTTGATATTACTTGTACCCACTATCAACATCAGTGGAAGCAGGAGTCAAGAAATCAGACATATCATTGCACTGGGTAAACCTGCTAAAACAGACCTCTTTAAAGTGCTGAAGAGCAAGATGTCTCTTTGAAGACTAAGGTGCACTTAACCCAAGCCATGGCATTTTCAATAGCCTCATATGCATTTCAAAACTGGACAATGAATAAGGAAGACCAAAGAGTTGATACTTTTGAGTTGTGGTGTTGGTGAAGAATATTGAAAGTGCCATGGACTGCCAAAAGAACTAACAAATCTTTCCTGGAAGAAGTACAGCCAGAATGCTCTTTGGAAACAATAATGGCCAGACCTCATCTCATCTACTTCGGTCATGTTGTCAGAAGTGAACATTCCCTGGAGAAGGATATCATGCATGGTAAAGTGGAGGGTCATAGAAAAAGGGGAAGACCCTTAATGAGATGGGTTGACACAGTGGCTGCAGTGACACACTTAGGTATAGCAAGGATTATGAGGATGGCACAACAACTGGGCAATGTCACTAATAGAGATGACTTGATGGCCCCTAACAACAACAACATAGTGGGTTTTGAGATCAGGGAATGTGTGACCTACTTTGTTGTTGTTCTTCAGTAGTGCTTTGCTTACCCAAGGCCTGTTTCCTTTCCATGTAAAATTAGTGATTGGTTTTCCATGTCCTTAAAGAAAGTTGCTGCAATCTGGATCAGGATTTATTTGAATCTATAGATTGCTTCGGGTAGTATTGACTTTTTCACAATATTCACTCTTCCTATCCATGAGCATGGTATGTTTTTCCATTTAGCTAGGTCTCTAAAAGTTTCTTCTACCTTGTAGTAGTGTTTTCTAGTTTTCTTTATATATGTCTTTTATGTCTCAGGTAAGATTTATCCCAAAGTATTTTATCTTCTTCGTAGCTATTGTAAATGGTATTGATTTCCTTATTTTCTTATCAAGAACTCTTTGTTGATGTAGGGGAATCCAATTGATATTTGCATGTTGCTCTTGTATCCTGCCACTTTGCTGAATCTTTATTAGTTCTAGTAGTTTTCTTGCTGAGTCTCTTGTATTTTCTAAGCATAGGATCATATCATCTGCAAATAGAGATAGTTTTTACTTCTTCTTTGACAATTTGGATGCCTTACATTTCTCCTTCTTGCCTTATTGCTATCACTAGGATGTATAATACAGGCTGGAATAGAAGTGGGGATAGAGGATATCCTTGTCTGGTTCCTGTCACAAGATGAATGCTTTCAGTCTCCCTCCATTAAGAATAATATTGGTTGTTGGTTTTGCATATATGTCCTTTATTATGTTGGTAAATTTGTCTTCTATTCCTATTTTGCTGAGAGCTTTTTATCAGGAATGGGTGTTAGATTTTATCACATGCCTTTTCTGCATTTATTGATATGCTTATGTGGTTTCTTTCCTCTTTTTATTTATGTGATGGAATATGTTGGTTATTTTTCTAATGTTGAACCATCCTTGCATGTATGGTATGAATCCCACTTGGTTATGATGTATTATATTTTGATAGAGTGTTGTATTCAATTGGCTAGGATTTTGTTGAAGATTTTGTGCCTATATTAATTATGGATATTGGTGTATAATTTTCCTTTTTAGTGGTGTCTTGGCCTGGTTTTGGTATCAGGGATATGCTTGCTTCATAATTCCATCCTTTTCTATGTTCCAGAATAGTTTGAGTAGGACTGGTGTCATATTTTCTTTGAATGTTTGGTAGAATTCTTCTGTAAAGTCATCTGGGCCAGGACATTTTTTCACTGGGAGTTTTTTTTATGACCCATTCAATGTCTTCTTTTGTTATGGGTCTGTTCAAATTTACTATCTGTCTGCATTTTTTTAGTTAGGTAATGTGTTTCTAAAAATCTGTCCTTTTCTAGGTTTTCAAATTTGTTGGAATATAGCTCTTCATAACTCACCAAAACAAACTCACTGTCATCAAGTTGATTCCAACTCATAGCAACTCCCATTGAGTTTCCAAGGCTGTACATCTTTACAGAAGCAGACTGCTCCATATTCTTTCTCCCATGGAGCAGCTGGTGGGTTCAAACCAGTGCCCTTTTGGTTAGAAGCCAAATGTCTCAATCACTTGTTGTGGTTACCTCTTGTGCCGCTCTAACAGAAATACCACAAATGCAAAGATTTAGCAAACACATTTATTCTCTTACAGTTTTGGAGGCTAGAAGTCTGAATTCAAAGTTCCAGCTCTAGGGGTTAGGTGAAAGCCCCTCAACCTTGGGCTTCTGCTCTGCCTCTTGTTCCCAGCCCTCAAGAGCTACAGGCATCTCTTCCCTCAGGCAGCTGCTGGCTGCTGAGACTGACAAACCCAAGATCGACAAAGAAAATAGCACCATTCCAAGGTTACCAAACAATTTGGCAGGCCACTAGTTCAAGTCCAGAGACAGTCCCAAGATCAGCTGCTGCTGTTCATGTAGTGCAATTGAGGGTAGGTATAGGTCACTGTCTATCATTGATCAGTTAGTGCTGAAGCAGTTGGTGGTCCTCATGCATTGAATGAGGCTGCACCACCAGTGTGGTTTCCCATGAAGTCCTTAGCTAGTGGAGCCAATTATCAGATTGCTGCACCAATCCAAATGCTGCCTGAAAATATTCAAACTGGCCACACTGGCAGGCCCAGTCAACAGTCCACAGCTTCATTTGTTTCCTTATTCACTATTTTCATTCAGTTTTTTTTCTACTAGTCAGTATTTAACATACTTCTTTATCCTTCCTTTCTAAGTCAGGGTTCCAGGATTATCCTCTGTGTCTGTTTCAGTCAGTTTTTCGTCTCTTTGTTATAAAGGGTCTGGGCAACTTGTCTGCCTATTTTGCCATCTTGCCAGAAGTCCTCAAGCCAGGAAGGTAAGTTTGTATTCTCTTCATATGGGTTACCAATAGAACCACAGCCCTTGCTCATTTCAGCTTTAGGTACCTTCTCAGCTGCCTTTCTTGTGATCTTGCCAGTGTTCAAGACTTCTTACTACACATGTCATTTTAGTGACCCATGTCCTGACCTCTGAATCCTACAACCTAAGCAGGCATGGGGTCTCTCTCCTGCCTTGGCAACCAGGAGATCAGAGAAAGTCAGTGAGCCAAGGATAGTTTCCAAAATCCAAGGACTTCTTGCAGGATGCTTTCTCCCTGATTTTGCTGAATTCCAGATGTCTTAGCCTTAAATTTTAAATTTAAGAAGAGATGATATAGAAATAGAGCAGCAAATATACTAAAATCCATCAGATAGTTTAATAATTTTCCAACATCCCAAATTTCTCCTTTATAACTTCTCCCTTTCTGCCTTCAAGTGTGTTAATTTTTATACTTTATTTTTTAAAAAAGAAAAATCAATTCATGCTACCAGTAGCACTAACTACTGTTTTATCTCAGTTTTTAACTCTCAAATTTTGTCTTCTTTTGTGCCTTCAGTCCTCACTGTTTTCTCCACACTCTCTTAGAACTCCATGGTCCAGCCATACTGGACTAGGAACAATTTCCCAATGTGGCCCTCCCTTTCATTCCAGGCCTTTGTCAATTCTGCCCTCCGCTTGAAAAGTTATCCATGACCATCTTCCTTACTTAACCAATACTAATCTAATCACTCCTTCTGCCAGACTTATCATGGCCATCTAAACCAAGCCAATCCAGTGTTGTCAAATCATTTCCAATTCAAGGAAACCTCATGTGTATCACCACAGAACAGTGCTCCATTGAGTTTTCAGTGGCTGATTTTTTTGGAAGGAAAGCACCAAGAAGCCTAAGTTTGTACTCATACCATCAATCTTTTGCTAAGCAGATAAGAGTTAACTACTTATGCCATTCAGGACTTTCAGTTAGGGTACAATTTCTCAAAGCTTCTGTTATATCCTCTTCTTATCTATTTCATCACTTTTTATGCTGTATTTTATTGTCTTACTATTTTATTCAAGACTATATTTCCCTTGAAGAGAGAAACTCCATCTTTTATTCCTCTATCTCTGGCAGCTAGGCTAAGTACACATCACTCAATAGGTATTGAATAAATATTTTTTGAATAACCAGATACAATAAATACATAAAGTTGTATTTAAAAAGCATGACTTCATGGTACTTTTGATCTATAAATTCAGGCTCTAGAAATATATCTGAAGTAGTAATCCAGAAAACTATATAAAGATATCAGATATATGTTGTTGTTATTGTTGTTGTTGTTAGGTGCTGTTGAGTGAGCTGCAACTCAGCAATCCTATGTACAACAAAACAAAGTACTTCCCGGTCCTCTGCCATCCTCGTACTCTTTGCTATGCTAGAACCTATCATTGCAGCCACTGTGTCAATCCATCTCATTGAAGGTCTTCCCCTTCCTTGCTGACCCTCTACTTTATAGGGGACCCAATTCTTATCTTGAGGTTGGTGGTAGATACATTGGTGTCTGTTACATTTTTCTTCATATCTCTTTGTATGTCAGAAATCTATCATAATGAATTTTAAAAATTAAAACAAAAAGCTAAAGATATATGTATGGAACCATCCATGAAAATATTATTTATAATACTGAACAATTAAAAAAAAAAAAAACACTACAGTATACAGTCATCCCTCAGCATCCATGGGAGATTGGGTTTAGGCACCCTGCAGATATAAAAATCTGCAGATGCTCAAATTCCTTATACAAAATGTTGTAGTATTAATATATAACCCACACACATCCTCCTGTGCACTTTAAATCATCTCTAGATTACTTACAATATCTAATACAGAAAAAATGCTATGTAAATAGAACTTTAGCTCCCTCTTAGCTTTTGACAGATTGTGTTCATCTCTTCATTGTTGTCCCCTCCTGAATATGTTCAATCTTTGACTGGCTGAATTTATAGATGCAGAACCCATGGATATGGAGGGTCCACCATATTTCAAAAGAACATGGGTAAAAAATAAACCGCGGCATACAAATATAAACTGAAGTCTACATAATCATTGAAAACAATGGTTTAGATAGTCTCTTACATAGAGATATAAACACAATATGTTGTTCAGTGGGGATAAAAAAAAGATTGAAAAATACAAATTATAGTATGACCTCACTTATGTTAAATTATGTATTAATACAAGAGATATATAAGATTTTTTCAAACAGTTAATTGCAGTTAATACTGGGGAGTAGTTATGTATCTCTTCCTTTATATATGATGTAAAGATTTTTTAAGTAATTTACTATATTGATAATACGAAGAAAAGTTTTAAAATAACTAATGACCTAAAGTTAAGTAATAAACCAAGGAACACATAACAACATAAATTACTTTTTAGACAGATAAAAACATAAAATTTTTCATTCTTTCCTCTTTGTGCTATAATCAGAAAGCAAGTTTTCCATGTTCATAAAGATATACTTTGCATCAATATTAAGAGGAGAGAGACAGAAGTGAAGACAATAGAGAAAATAAAGAGCTGATGAAACAAAAATAAGGGTGACATATAAAGATGGAACAAGGAGTCTCAAATTTACTGAATCTTATTACTTGTTGAAATTTGATGCAAAAAAAATATACGTTCACCAGAAGGAAATGCTTATTCATACAAACATTTCATACAATGTTAATGAGTCCCTAGATTCCATGAAAGATTCCATTCCAAAAAATGATGACCCAAAACAATGCTGTTGTTGATGTTGTTATGTGCTGTCGAGTAAGACCCAACTCATAGCAACCCCTCCTCGGGTTTCCGAGGCAGTATCACTACAGAAGTAGATTGCCCATCTTCCTTCTGAGGAGTGGCTGGTGGGTTCGAACAACCAGCCTTCTGGTTAGCAGTCAAATGCCTTAGGCACTATGCTACCAGAGCTCCCAAAACAATGCAGAAACTATCAAAAAATATCATTAATATTACACCCAAGTAAAATCTTGCTGAAGATAATTCAAATATGGTTACAGAAGCATATTGACAGGAAACTCACAGAAATGCAAGCTGGATTCAGAAGAGGACATGGAACAAGGGATATTATTGCTGATGTCAGATAGATCTTCCCTGAAAGCAAAGAATATCAGAAAGATTTTAACTTATGTTTTATTGACTATGCAAAGGCATTTGACTGTGTGGATCCTAACAGATTATGGATAACATTGCAAAGAATGAGAATCCCAGAATGCTTAATTGTTCTCATGAGGAATCTGTATATGGAACAAGAAGCTGTTATTCAAACAGAATGAGGGGATACTGCATGTTTAAAATGAGAAAGAGTGTACATCAGGGTTGTATGCTTTCACCATACTTATTTAATGTGTATGATGAGCAAATAATCTGAGAAGCTGGACTATATGAAAAAGAATACAACATCAGGATTGGAGGAAGAACCAATAACAACCTGTGCTATGCAGATGACACAACATTGCTTGCTGAAAGTGAAGAAGACTTGAAGCACTTACTGATGTAGATCAAAGACTACAGTCTTCAGTATGAATTACACTTCAACATAAAGAAAACCAAAATCCTCACAACTGGACCTATAATCAACATCATGATAAATGGAGAAAAGATTGAAGTTGTCAGGGACTTCATTTTACTTGGATCCACAGTCAACAACCATGGAAGCAGCAGTCAGGAAATGAGACCTCATATTGCACTGGGCAAATCAGCTGCAAAAGACCTTTGCAAGTGTTAAGAAGCAAACCTGTCACTTTGAAAACTAAGGTGAGCCTACCCCAAGCCATGGTATTTTCAATCACCTCATATGCTTGTGAAAGCTGGACAATGAATAAGGAAAACTGAAGAAGAGTTGATGAGTTTGAATTGTGGTGTTGGCAAAGAATACTGAAAATACTTCCAGAAGAATGAACAAATCTGTCCTGGAAGGAGTGCAGCCAGAATGCTCCTTGGAAGCAAAAATAGCCAGACTTCATCTCACCTACTTTGGTCATGTTGTCAGAAGGGACTGGTCCCTGGAGAAAGATATCATGCTTTGTAAAGTAGAGGGTCAGAGAAGAAGGGGAAGACCCTCAAGGAGATGGATTGATACAGTGGCTGCAATGATGGGCTCAAGCATATCAAGAATTATGAGGTTAGTGCAGGATGGTTCAGTGTTTCGTTCTGTTGTACACAGGGTTGCTATGAGTCAGAGCCAACTCTACAGCACCAAACAACAACAATGGCTAATGATTGTGAACATTTTTTCATGTGTTTGTAGGCTGCCTGAATGTTTCTTTGATGAAGTTAATATCCTCTGCCTATTTTTCAACTAGATTGCTTGTTGTTTTTTGTTGAGATGTTGAAGTTTAATATAAATTTTAGAGATTGGTCCCTTGCCCAATACGTCATTGTCAAAATATCATCTCACCCCTCACCCCCCAGCATTAATAGCAAAGTTAAAAAAAAAATGCTGATGAGGATGTGGAGAGATTGAAACTCTCATATACTGCTGGTGGGCTATGAAGTGGTAAAACCACTGTAGAATATGATATGGTGCTTTCTTAAAAAGTTGGAAATAGAAATACCATTTGATCAAGCTATTCCACTACTAGGTATGTTTTCTACAGAAATAAGAACCATGTCACAAATAGTATATGCACATTCATGTTCACTGCAGCACTATTCACAATAGCAAAAAGATGGAAACAGCTTAAGTGCCCATCAACAGATGAATGGATAAACAGACTATTGTCACCATGAGTCAGAATCAACTCAGTAGTAACTGATTTGGTTTGATTTGGGATTCATTTTCAAAAAGATGCAATGTTGAGAAGAAATAAATGTTTACCCATACAAGGTCCTCATTCTCACCAGTTTGTTTTGTTTTGTTGTGTTTTTTTCCTAGTGGGCACTGCGGTGGCATAGTACTTAAGGCACTTGACTGCTAAGTAAAAGGCTGGTGATTCAAACCTATCAGCCACTCCTCAGAAGGCAATCTACTTCTGTAGAGATACTGCCCTGGAAACCCAAGGAGGGGTCACTATGAGTCAAATCGACTTGATAGCAGTGAGTTTGGTTGTTTTGAGGGGGAGCATTAAGATGTCCTTGTTTAACCTGAGGTCAGTATGAAACATCTTAAGCAGTTCCTGCAGCATCTGAGAGAAGAGCTACCAGAGTGATGAATGCATGCTATTAAATAGACAAAAAAGAAAAAAATACTCATCAGGTTGAGAGGAGTTTTTGGCAAACTGATAAAATTCTCAAAAATTGTTTCTTTTTCAAAAGTTAGGTCACCACAATGGTTTGATGAAAATGCCTTACCTCAGGTGGAGGGAAAGACAAATTATGTTTCACATTCACCTTTTCTTCCACACAACTGAATAGAAAGTTCTAAAGCCTTAATACATATCACCATTTTAAGTCCTATCCTATAGGATTATATTTTCACACTTTAGTTCTTTTTCCAATTAATGGCCCATTTGAGGAATGCATATGCAGTTATTTCAATTCTATATGGCTCATTAGAGAGTCTTCTTAGTGATGGGCTTCATTCCCCCTGGTCTTATATGAATGTATTCATTAAGGACATACTATAAAATAACTAATAAAGTAAATTTTGAACATTTAAAAAGAACTAATAAAGCACAACTTACTTTAAAAAAACAATGCTTTAATCCGCTGTGGCTGTTTTTAAAGATTTGAAGTTGAAGGAAATTCCTTACAAGTGTTTTTGATTATAACTCAGACCTGACTCCTCATTCAAATTTTCATATTAGCATATAATACATACCAGAGTAACTCCAGTAGGAAGGATAAATATATTGGACTGAACAAATATAAAGCAGTAAGAATAAACATAAAAATGTGCAGAGGGTTGGGTGGGAGGAGCTTCCGTTATGTCTATCCTTTCCTGAGTAATTTCCCAGTTTGCATTAAGCAAGATGACCCATTTTTTAAAAAATGAAGCTAATCATGATTTAATATCACTGGTCGCAAACTGGGTAAAATCTTATATAAATGTGCTTTCATGTTAATCTGTTCATTTTTTTTTTTAGCTTTTACTTTCTGTTTTTTTCAAGAAGGGGCTCGGTTATACCTTCTTGATTAAGGAGTTATTTATTTAGGAAAACTAGGAGCTCTGGTAGTGTAGTGCCTAAGGCACTTGACTGCTAATCAGAAGGCTGGCAGTTCAAATCCACCAGCCACTCCTTGGAAGGAAGATGGGGCAATCTACTTCCGTAGTGATACTGCCTCGGAAACCCAAGGAGGGGTCGCTATGAGTCAGGCCGACTCGACAGCACATAACAACAACATACCACTTCAGACACATTAATACTTTTACATTGAGAAATAAAGCCCTAGAATTTCATAGACAAGCAAAATAACATTTTTCCTCCTCTGCTGATTTGAGATCCTCTGTTGACATTGGCAGGGAAATATTGAATAGAAAAATTAAATAACCTAGATGCAACTATAAAGATGACTTGTATGTGACACAAGTGAAAAATAAGATTAATAATTGTACTGTTAATTGACAAAAAATATTTGATCACCAGCATTATAACTTCTCCCTCTCCCCCCCAAAAAAAAACTCACTGCCATCATGTCGATTCCAACTCGTAGCAACCCCCTTTATAAATCAATTGTGTATTAAGATCTACAGATGCATTTGACTGCTTTAGACCTTAATATGATTATCAAGAAAATGTCATGTGCAAGGCAAGTTCTCTCAAATTTACCCACATGCTGTTAGATCAAGCTCCTTCTCAAGATCGTTTCATAGCCACATTTAACATTCAAGTTCAAAATCATATACACATAGTAAATAAAACCAATGTATTATCCTTAACTTTCAACACTGATAAACTCTTTTGGAAACTATTTTTTCTCTTGTATCTCAACTTGCAAAGGCTAGATAAGAACTATCTAAATGAATATTTTGCTATTGATGATAGATGACATCATAACTCTCTTTTCAATATTGCCCAACTAATATGTAATTAGGAGCTCTGGTAGCATAATGGCTAAGACACTTGCCTGCTAACCAGACGGCTGGCGGTTCAAACCCACCAGCCACTCCTCGGAAGGAAGGTTGGGCAATCCTACTTCCGTAGTGATACTGCCTCGGAAACCCAAGGAGGGGTCACTATGAGTCGGGGCCGACTCGACGGCAAACAACAACAAACAACAACATATAACTGTAATAATAAAATGTAATACATTGCGAATTTTATGACTTTTATAAGGAGCTCTTTTGGTGCAACAGTTAAGCACTTGGCTGTTAACCAAAAGGTTGGCAGTTTTAAGAGGCCCCATGGGAAAATGGCCTGGTGATCTGCTTCTATAAAAGTTACAGCCTAGAACATTCTATGAGGAATCTCTACTCTGTCACATGGGGTCACTCTGAGTCAAAAATTGATTCAGCAGCATCTCACAGCACAATTGACTTTTATGAAATACACATCAAAACTTAGAACTTCAAAAGGGCTAAAGCAGAGTAAACAAATGACATGAAACAGTTTCCCAGGGAACATTTAAACATGATTAGGTAGAATTAAGTCTAACTGGCAGAATGGTGAGTTAAACAATCAACTTAAAAGGAAACTAAATCAGCCACTTGAGACCATTCTCATATTTTTTAATCTCTAAGCTTGTGAGTGGTTTCTCTGTTTTAAACAAACTGACTCATCGTGAAGAAACTGTGCTCCTAGCAATGTATGTATACAACTCTTGCATGGAAGCATAATTACTAAACTCACTATTGTAGAGTTGGTCCCAGCTCAAAGCGACCCCTCCTTAGGTTTCTGAGGAGGTATCACTACGGAAGTAGATTGCCCATCACTAAATACTTAAGATATTCATATTATGCTCTGGAAAGAAGGCCAATTCATTGAAGTAAGGGGCAGGGTCATCTGATAAAGTGGAGTCATTCATATTACTAATCAACAAGATGGAATGCAATAGGGAGAGTCCTTGTTAAAAAGTAAATATGATGCACACTATCTTGATATTTTGCTTGTAGAAATGGGAAAGGAGAGACAAAAACAAAAAAAGGAAAAGAAAGAATAGCAAAATGATCAAGAACTTGTCTGTGGAGTTGAACAAACAAGATCCCATACCTGACTTCTTTCCCTGGGAGCTGTGTGACCCTTCCAAGCTTAATATTTCTATAACATTTGTCTATAACAGGTGTATAAAACTTACAATAATCAAATTTGCCCCTGTTAATGTGCTAGTGTTACAAGTGTACATAGCTGTATTTACCCCACTTGAAAGGAAGTCCCCCAAGTAGAGGGATGTGCTTCCCAAGCAGGGAGCATGATTTTTAACTCCAATATTTTTTACTGACAAATACAGAGACTTGTGATAGGCAAAGGGAGTGTGAACAATGAAATGATAAAATAAAGCAAGTCTAAAGGCAAAGTCTGTGTCTTTTCTGCTGGAAAGTACCCAGAGAGATCCTGAATGATAATGAAGCAAAGCCCCCATGAGAGAGTGACAGGGAAAACTCCTAGGATAGTCTCTAGGTCCATGCAGTCCATGGAATATGCTTGTGCATGTGAAGGTGGGCAGTATGCAATGGCTCAGTTCCTAATGTGGATCCAAAAACCCAACACTGACCCTACACTGATCATTTGTCAGGCTTACCCAGGGCTCTTCCCAGACATCAGACTTTCTTTCTTGGGAAATATCTTCTGATCAACTCTGAGATACTTGCTGTCTTTCTGAAAACCTTCTCCTTTATATTTCCTCTTGTCCTCAATCCTTCTCTTTAATATGAGGAGATATTTTCTTTTGCCCCAAGAATGTCCTACTGCTGTCTACTCTACAGATTATCTTCCCCTTTCTAGTTGCTAAGCAAACCTTTTGCTATCTTCTAATTTGCAGTCATCAAAAACAAATCTATTGCTCTTGAGTTGATTCTACCTCATGGTGACCTTATGTGCATCAGAGTGGGACTGCACTCCATTGGGTTTTCAATGGCTATACTCTTAAAAGTAGATTGCTAGACCTCTCTTCCATGGTGCTGCTGAGCAGATTCAAACCTTTGACCTTTCACTTAGCAGCAAAGAGCAAACTGTTTGTACCACCCAGGGGCCTATTCCATCACCCACCCAAAACCCACTGCCATGGAGTAGATTCTGACTCATAGCAACCCTAGAGGACAGAGCAGAAGTGCCCCGACAGGGTTTCCAAGGTTGTAAATCTTTATTCAAGTAGACTGCCTCATCTCTCTCCTGCAGAGTAGCTGGTGGGTTTAAACTGCCAACTTTCAGTTAGCAGCCGAATACTTTAACCACTGTGCCACCAGAGTTCCTTGTTCTACCACAGTGGCACTTAAACTCAGATTTGAATCAAGAAATTATAAATTCCCTTTGGCTTTAATCTTCAAATCTACCTAGTACTGAAATAAGGACATAGTTGCATTCTTCTAATGCAACCACAAAACAGGAATGAGAGGAAGGAAGGAAGGAGGAAGGGATGGATGGAGCAAAGGCAAGATCTTTCATCTCTCTATCTCTCCCACTGCTGCTTGATCAAAGTAAACCCATCTAGAATACAGCACTACAATATTCTTGACGAAACAAAAACATATCCTCAAGTCTCGTAAACATGGTGGTGGCAGGAGTAAACATAGTGGATTTTTAAAACTTCCAAAGGGTAGGTAAAACTTAGGAGACTGAAGCAAGGGCCACTAGATTCCTTCCAAATTTGAAGGACTCCTTCTGACCTGTGCTTAAATTTTGTGCATTTTCTTCTCAGCCAGAACCAAAGAAGGACAACTTATCAAAGTCCATGATCTATCAAATAGCAGTTAGGGAAAAACCTTTGTATACCCTTGATATTATTTCTCTTAATTTTAAAATCATTTGTATGTATCATTGGAAAGACAGGACACTTAACCTATAGTTTCTGTGCTTCTTCAATGCAAAGGTTTCTCTGTTTTCTTTGGCCTCCAGAGTCCTGGAGCTCTAATAGTCCAATCGCCCACATCTCTGCTAACCTCTGAGATGGTTTACTGGCACATTCCTTTTTCTCTCCTCATACCAGCTCAGATAAATTTTCACAGGTCTTATGCTGCATTATCTCCCAAAGCCACCATCTCCCAAAGCCAAAGCCACTTCTCTACACCTCCTGTTGCAGTTCTCGGAGTCTCAACATCCACTAGAAAAGAACTGGATTTGAAAAGGCCCCTGATTGAACTTGGTGCGTGATAATTTTGACCTTTGAGAGCACTACACTTCACCTTATCTCTCCTGTATAATTTTTATTGCTTTCCATTAGCTCTTATTCCTTACTAGGTCCACATTTGTTTTCTGGCATAGGAGCTAATGCTGACATGAATGTCTTAGTAATAAAGAAGATGTGACAGAAGCTGTCATTTCCTTGGTTTATATTTTCACATTCAACCCTCAAGTGGTTTAGTTATTCTTCAAAACATTCCCCCAAGATCTGAAACCAAATAGTGTAAATGCCTTGGACACTTGAATATATATGAAAATTAAAATTAAAAATATGTGAATCACACAGATTCTTAACTGGTTTTCTATATCAGCATATTATAAACAATTATCAACTTATTTTTACTAACAATTCATTAATAAAAAGTCTTCCTTTTTTTAATTCACCATGAATCCCATCTTGGTAATAAGCCATCCCCTAAATTTTAACATAGATACTTTGGCTTCAGAATCTTGTGACTTTATATCCCTCTATATTTATTCCTCAGTGAAAATATCTTGCTGGCCTACTCTAAGATCTTATGATGTTGCTATTCCAAGGGGAGAGGTAGAAATATATACACTATAATTTTAAAAGATTATTATGTGCAGTAGTTAAGTGTTAAAAAGAAAACTGAAAAGCCTAATAGAATAGATTGAAAAGCAGAAGTGGGTTGAGAGAGGTGGGGTGAGAACATTTTAGCCCAAATGGTAGGGAAAGGTCTTTCTTAGGAGCTGGCATTTAAGCTGTGTCTGCAGTGCAAAGGCCCTAGCCATGCAAACATACAAAATAATAGTTTTCAAGGTAGTAAGGTCATCTTAAAGGGGAAAAAGTTTGTCCTGTTCCAGGACAAGTTGAAGTCCTGTGCACTGAAGCATAGTGGCTGGGAAGGAAGGTAGCAGGATACTGGATGGATGGGGAGGCGAGGGAGATCAATTAGAGACTATAAAATATTCCATGTAAGAAATGATGGTGGCCGGGGCTCAGGTTGTAGGTGAGGAGATCATAGGTAGTAACTAGATTCAAGGTCTGTTCTAGAACTGGAGTTGAGAACATTCCATGGTGGATTAAATTTGGGAGGTGATGAATAAGAATTATCAAGAATGACATCCATATTTTGGTCCAAGTAAGTGGATGAAAGGTAGGGTTATTTGCCAACTTGAGAAAAAGCATATTCTGGGGTGGGAGACAAAATAGAAAACAATGAATAAAAGATATACAGTAAACCTATGGAAGCCAGAACTGTGTAAGGTTGAAATATGTCAGAGAAAGAAAACTCAAATATATTACACTAATAAAGAGTGATAGAAAAGTGGTAAGACTGTACCCTGCCAAAGGTGGAAAACTTGCAAGACCCAGAAAAACAAAACAGTCTCATGGAGTTCTGGCTTTCACAGGCTTCACTGTACCTGATACATAGTGAAGTTGAGGCTGTTGGAAAAACAAGTCTTAGCTAAGAAAAAAGTAATGAATGAAGATGTGCTAGTTATTTGCCTGTTGACTCTCTGTTCCAAGTCCTCCCTTCTCTACTCTGCTCTCTGAGGCTAGGCTGGTTTTCTGCAAATTACATTTCCCATACTCCCTTGCCTGCTGATTTTCTGTTTAGGTTTTATTAATTATTTATTAGGTTTTATTAGAAGGAGATTGGCGAGAGGGGAAAGAGAGAAGCGTCTTCCTTCATGTTTTCCACTTCCTGACATTGTTCTCACAAGAGCAAACAGTGGCCTCCCAACTTCAAGCTTCCTCAGCACTTGCAGCATCCCCCTGCCTTTCACCCTCAGGGGAATCTGCAAGAGTCACCCTTCCAGAGTTCTAGGCATCCCACCTCACTCTTTCTATATGGCAGCCTAAGTAGACTAGACCTTGTCTATCTCAGCAGTCTGAGAAGCCACTTGAAGAAGTAAGCACTCAGAAAGCTAAGTACACAGAAGACCATGTCCATCTCAGCAGTCTCATATCCAAGCACACACTAGATCATGCCTCCTACTCAAAGGCCTGAGCAACTTCAGGGATCCTTCCTCCTAACTCCTGGTTCCTGGTATGCTCTCGGCAAGGGTAGTTATTCTTTCCTATACTTGCAAATTCCTTAGCCTCCCTGTTTTTCTTTTTAAGCCTTCCAGTATGTGCATACAGAATTTCCTTTATTAAATTATCTCTCTTTGAAATGCTAAATTTGTTTTCTGTTTTCTGACTGGACACTGACTGATTCAGGATATAAACAGATACAGGTAGTTAAGTAAGTAGGTAGGTAGGTAGATAACAGATTGATAGATGATGACAGATAAGTGCAAAAGGGACATGGAGGTGGTATCACCTGACCTTCTCTAACTTCACAAGAGACAGAATCACCATCAGCAGTCCAAGGCTTATTTCTGCGAGGCCAGACATGCCTCCACCCTCCAACCTTTTTACCAACTTGGACATCAACTGTTGCTTCCACGCACTTACTACTTCTCTGCTGGCTACGATACTTTGTTGCAATGGCCACACAGAATTTACTCCCGATTATGAGGTTTATCAGGGAAGTAACAGGCTACAATCCAGGTTCAAGAACATGCTAAGGATACAGTTCTTCCATTAGGACAGTCTCCCCTCTGCTGTGCCCTCAGACGCTCTGGCCATGAGCCTCTCATCCTGGTCTCAGCCTCTGTGGGTCAGGTAAGCCTGCTGCTCCATCTTGTGCCTCTTGGTTCCACTGCCACATCTCTGCACCTGGGTGGCTCTCTGCTGGGGCATCTCTCCGCTGGGGTGTTTCTCCGCTGAGGTGTCTCTCTAAGCCATGGAAATCCAGCACAGGGATCTCGGGTCCAAGGACGCGCTCCACTTCACCTCCAGCTCTTCTCTCTTGAAGGCAGTGAGATCCTCTCTCTGACTCTTAAAAAAAAAAAAAAAAAAAAAAAAAAACCTCACTGCCGTCAAGTTGGGTTCAAGGCAATATCACTACAGAAGTAGATTGCCCAGTCTCTGACTTGAAGAGGGCTCATTTTAAGCATGGCAGAGTGACAAAACTAACAATCCCAACATCAGAGTTCTACACACCTTATTTGCATGCTCCTACTCAGTAATCGATGGCAGTATGCTCACAGGGTGGTCACTCAGTTATCTGGTGGAAGTTACAAAGACTAGGCTAGAAAAGCCATACCAAGTAATTCACTGCACTGTAGATAGATAGACAGACAGGTAGATGTGTGTGTGTGCGTGTGTGTGTGTCTCCCTTCTCTGAACAATAAACCAAAACCAAGCCACACAAGTTGCTGTCGAGTTGATTCTAACTCATTACAACCCGGTGTGTGCAGAGTAGAGCTGCACTCCACAGGGCTTTCAAGACTGTGCTCTTTGGGAGCAGATCACCAGGCTTTCCTTCTGAAGTGCCCCTAAGTGGATTCGAACCACCAATATTTCAGTAAGTTGTCAAGAACTTAACTGACTGTGCTACCTAAGAAGTCCTTTCTAACAATAAGTGGTCTATCAACCCTGAACTGACACTTAAGCTAATCAGAAGGAGAATCTTAGATTGCCAGTCTAGGACCACTAGCTAGAAAAAAATACCAGTATTAAAGTATCTTTATTATTCATTCACATCTCCTTGTTCTATCACTGCTTGTTCCCCGATGGATATATAACAAAACAGTTTTCTGTTTATAATGAAAATCCTTCTTCACCTTGTAATAAAATCTCTCTACCATTTTTATCTATCAATTTTGGATAGACTAGAGGAGTTAAAGCTCATTCAGGTAATGAATTGAAAGTATATTAAGTGATATATTTTATCCATAAGAAAATAAGATATTTAAATGTTTATGATATCCAGAAGTTTCCCATATGTGTCACTGAAAAATCAGAAGAAAGTAAAATCAAGGAGGAAATAATACTTAGTATATTTAAAGAGCCTTTAAGTCAACTTAGAAGAACACTACGATTTTTATTAGTGTAATAAAAAATTCAGAATCTATGTAAATACACACACATGCCTACAATAGAAGGTGTGAAGAATTTGCAATCAAAATGTAAAAAAGAAGTTTAAGCCAATTTTTTTCAGAACAATTATTGAAATAATCCTGGGGCATGTGATTTTTACTTAGTTTTCTAACACTGATTAGCACACACATATACTTACATACATAAAGAAAAAGGGAAGTTAAAGTTCTTATGTAACACTTACTTTCTTTCCATTATAAAATTTTTCTATCCTATCATATAGGCTGAGATAAAATAAAATAGAAATATGATACATTAAAATTTCAAAAGAATATCACCACTCCTGTCTTTAGCTAGAGATTGAGTGGAGGGCACAGCATTTGCAGGGATACATACAATTACATGTACAGAAGAAATACAGGTGCTACCAAATATTAGTGCAACAAAGTATCAATTTTAATAGTATCACCTGCAGCCATATGAATGTTACTGCTTTCTAGTAAGCAAACATTTTTTTTTCAATTAATCCTACATTGGATCATAGTGTGTTGATGTTTATAATGAAGGTGATTACAGGCAGTCCTCATGTCATGAATGGGATTCTTTCCCACGTCTTTAAGACATTGTACAATAGTCAGACCAGGTCCATATGACTCTTATTTAGTCCAACTTTGTTGTTGTTGTGAGCCGTCAAGTCAGACCCGACTCACAACGACCCCTCCTTGGGTTTCCAAGGTAGTATCACTATGGAAGTAGATTGCCCAATATTCCTTCCGAGGAGTGGCTGGTGGGTTTGAACCACCAGCCTTCTGGTAAGCAGTCAAGTGCCTTAGGCACTATGCTACCAGAATCCAATTTTAGAGCAAGAAAAGGCTTCAAGCCTTTTCAGTGACTTAAAGCTGTATATGTAGGAAGTGGAGGTGATTGTGATAAAGAATTTATTCTGAGTTGATTTGTTTAGTCATTTAAAAGTGACAGAAAATTTACATAACATTAAAGCAAGCCTTCAAAGATGGCCACACCTCCCTCAAAGATGGCAGCTGACAACATTGCTTTGAGTGTATGTGGCTCTTCACAGTCCTTGCAAATAATCCAATCTCACATTGCACGCTCCTCAAAGGCCTCATTACACCTCTTCTGAGTTTCCCATTCCAGGGTTTTGACTTACAATTTTTCCTGCTCTACTTACTATGAGGAATCACCCAAATTGTAAAAATTCTGCTGTTTCTTCATCAGCCATGACAGAACCGATTTGAAGTTCTGCATAAAAGGGCAGTTACAAGTTATGTGTAAATCGTCAGATATTTGTAAGTGAGGACTGCCTATACTTTGTTTTTTGCCCCAGGACATATTGCTAAAAATACAACGTACATCTTCCACATGCTTTGGGAAAGCATTTAGACATCTGTACGTTTTAGATAGTCTTTCCCATGTTGCAGTGGAGAACATCACTTTTCTTCTTTGGTAGCTCTGGCTAATATACAAAGCTGGTTGGTATTGAATCATGGAATGGCAACTGGAGATCCCTCAAGAAGTAGGTGTTCTCAAATATAATTCAGTCCCTTTGGAAATAAGAAAAATCAGTTCTTCTAAAAATGATTTAATTATGCACTTACAATAAAATGTCATCATCCTAGAACACTTGACATTTTAATACATATTCTATTCTTGTCATCTGTATCAATGACAAATGACAGAATAAAGGCAGGCCTAGTTAAAAACTATATCATCTGAGACATTTTATATAATTACAGGCAATTAGAATTTGTAAAACATTTAAATGAATTTCACTCTTCTTTTAAAACCAGTAAGCGCATAAGAAAACTTAAGCAAGCACTGAATATTCAATCTTTCAATCAAAAGGCATGATGGGGAAAAACAGGCACTGGGCTGAGTCATCAGTACTTCACCTTTGACTTTGGGTGAGAACGTCACCCTCCCCAAGATAGTTTGCTCATCACAAAGGCTGGAGCTTTAAGTTAGAACATTTCTAAGACTTTTTGAAGCCACAAATTCATAATTTCTTAATATATATTGGGTATCCATATGTCCAGAACTTGCTACATGTCATAAGGGATTTAGACACAGCTCTTACCTAGAGAATATTATAGTTTATTTTTGTAAGAAATAGGAAAAATGTTTACAGCACAATAAAATGCAATAAATAACCAATTACCAAAGTATTTACTACAATATGTGATATAAGGGAGAGGTCTATAATAGATATCTCTGTATTTAAGTTTAAAAAGAACCTACAGATTATTATAGTTTTGTTGACTACTGTGTGTTGTCCCTGGGAACTTTTTGTTAGAGGAAATATATCCAATTCAACATGTATTTATTAAATCCCTTCAATACATCTAGTTAACAACTTAATTCACCACATGGATTTCTGTTCCTGTTTAATTTAATCATTGTCAACTCTTCTACTAAGTTTTGAATCGCTAGTTCTCTGAGATTGTTTTTAGTCCTGCTCTCTCAACCCAGGAAGTCACTCAAGATTGCCCAGTGATGTAGTTGTACAGAGGTTAGAATGCAGGTTTCCTGACTGTTGTGTAGTTCACTTCTCCTGAGCACCTTATCACCTCTATTACAACACGCTTCTGGTTGAGCTCCCTCTCAGGAGTGCCTCCTACACACACTGATAGAATAAGCTTCCTCACATCATTCCTTGCCCATAGATCCTAAGCAACACAGGCAGTTAGAAATCATCTACTTCTATTTCTTTCTACCATACTCAAACACAACTTTTAGCAACCACAGGAATACCAGCTCCAGTCCTGTAAAGTGATTAATTAGTGCAATGACACTAGCAGGATTTCATCTCAAACTGAGACTTTTCCAACCAACTTCAATTTCCTCACTTAACAAATCAAAACCTAAGGCCTATTTTAAGGTTTGTTATAAGAATTAAATGAGACAAACTCTGTGACTAGTACATAATAAGTACTTAATACATACTAGTTTTCTTTGTTCTGGTGCTCCCTAAGTGGTGGATATTCTAAAACTTAAAATTTAAAACTCAGCATCCCCAACTGTCACTGCTATTCCTCTCTCCCAAGTGACAGGCCAACAGAGATACATTATCTTTTATTTACCTATGGTGTGGCTTTCTGCCCTGTGACTCTGGATATATATCATCAGTCTTGGGCAGAGCTCCAATTTCACAAACAGTTTTGACATATTGAGAGTTCTTTCTTTCATCTAATGTTCTGGCCTTCCTCCTCCCCATTTTCTAATGTGTTTTTCCCTAGAATAAAAAAAAAAAAAAAAACTTGGTTTCGGTCTCAGGTCTAGAAATAATTTCTTTTTTGGGGAGAAGGGGGCTATAGATTTTTTTATATACTTTGTTTTATTCTTGTTATTGTTGTTGTTGAAAATATGCACAGCAGAACATACACCAATTCAACAACTTCAACATGAATAATTCAGCGACATTATATGCTTCAAGTTGTACAACCATTCTCAACCTCCTTTTCTGAATTGTTCCTCCACACTAACATAAATTCACTACCTTCTAAGCTTTCTATTTAATCTTTCAAGTTGTATTTGTAACTTTGAAAGTTTGATTGGCTATACATAGTTTTTAAAATAGCACAATGCCCAAGGCAGACATTCTTTATTAATTAGCTTTGGTGGAGTAGTGGTTAAAGCATTTGACTGCCAACCAAAAGATCAGTTGTTCAAACCCACTAGCTTCTTTGCAGAAGAAAGAGGAGGCAGTCTGCATCCATAAAGATTTATACCTTTGGGAACCCATTGGGGTAGTTTTACTTGGGCAATCTACTTCTGGAAACCCAAGGAAGGGTTGCTATGGTTGGATCCGACTCGATGGCCTTGAGTTTGGTTTGTTTTTTTTTTTTTAAAGGATTGCTCAACCACTAGACTGTCAGTTTATTGTATTGTGATGGCTTTTGTGTTGCTGTGAGGCTGGAGGCTATGCCATCAGTGTTTCAAATACCAGAGGATCACCCATGTTGGACAGATTTCATCAGAGCTTCCAGACTAAGACAGACTTAGAAAAAGGAAGGGGCCATCCACTTCTCAAAGAATTGGCCAGTGAAAACCTTATGAATAGCAGTGAAACACTGTTTGATGTATTACTGAAAAACTTTATGAATTGCCCTGAAACATTGGCTGATATAGTGCTGGAAGATAAGCCCCTCAGGTCAGAAGGCACTCAAAATACGAGTTGGGAAGAGCTGCCTCCTCAAGTAGAGTTGATCTTAATGATGTGGATGGAGTAAAGTTTTGGGGACCTCCATTTGCTGATGTGGCATGACTCAAACTGAAAAGAAACAGTTGCAAACATCCATTAATAATCAGAACATGGAATGCTCAAAGCATGAACCTAGGAAAACTGGAAGTTAGCTGAAATGGACTGGTTTTGGCCATTTTGAATCAACCATATGACCCACTATGCCAAGAATGACAAACTGAAGAGGAATGGTGTGGCATTCATCATCACAAAGAATGTTCCAAGATTATAGTGCTGACAAGGGACAAGGTTGTAGTCACTTCTTGGTCACAGCCAGCTACCCAGAGGGAGTGAGTAGTTGAACTTAAGGGCTCGGGACCATAGTCAACAGGGGACATCAAGTTCAATTGGCATAACATACTACACAAAACATTTTTCCACCTCCTACTTTGGCGAGTAGTGACTAGGATCTTAAAATCTTGCAAGCAGCCATCTAGATGCAATGATGGGTCTCTCCTTATCCAGAGCAAAGAAGAATGAAGAAAACCAAAGATTCACGGAAACAATTAGTCCAAGTGACTGGTACACCATGTATCTACAACCTATACAACTATGAGACCAGAAGAACTAGATGGTGCCCAGATACCACTGTCAACCACTCAGAGGGGGATCTATATAGGAGATCCTGAATAGAGAGGGAGAACAATGTGGAACAAAACTCAAAATCATTTGGAACAAAAAAAGGGGGAAGGACCAGGTTTGCTGGTCTGATAGAGCCTGGTGGAACCACTGAGACTATGGTCCCTAGCTGCCCTTCAGGTGTGAAATTGAACCCACACCTGTGGCTTCCAGCCAAACAAAAGACAGGCATATGAGTTGAACATTAACCCAAGGGAGATACGCTCCTTGGAGAGAACAATCATAGGAGAAATAAGGGCTTTTTATGCACAGGGAGACAGCTTGGGGGCAGGACTGCATGGAAGGATGGACAAGGGAAGAGGTCATTATCAGAAGGAAGTGGGAGGGGAGCTGTTGCATTGAGGTAAATTGTAGTCAATGTCATGAGACAAAGTGTATGTGAACTGCTGTATGGAAAGTGAATTTGCTCTGTAAACTTCCACAAATCACAATTTAAAAATAAATAAATAAATACAATGTTGCCAGTGATAGGATAATATCCATAGGCCTACAAGGAAGACCATTTCACACTATTATTCAAATTTATGCACCAACCATCAAAGCCAAAAACTACAAAATTGAAGATTTTTTACCAACTTCTCCAGTCTGAAATTCACTAAACATGCAATCAAGATGAGTTGACCATTACTGGTGATTGGAGTGCAAAAGTTGGAAACAAGAAGAATCATCAGTAGCTGTAAAACATGGCCGTGGTGATAGAAATGATGCCAGAAATCACATGATAGAACTTTGCAAGACCAATGACTTATTTGCAAATACCTTTTTTCAACAACATAAATGGCATGTATACATGTGGACTGCACCAGATGGAATACACAGCAATGAGATCAACTACATCTGTGGAAAGAGGCAATGAAGAAACTCAGTATCTTCAGCCAAAATAAAGCCAGGAGCTGACTGTGGAACACTCCATCAACGGTTCATATGCAAGTTCAAGTTGAAGCTGAAGACAATTAAAACAAGTCCATGAGAGCCAAAATATGACCTTGATTATATCCCACATGAATTTAGAGACCATCTAAAGAATACATTTGATATACTGAACACCAGTGATCAAAATCCAGATGAATTGTGGGATGACATCAAGAACATCATCCATGAAGAAAGCAAAAAGTCATTAAAAAGACAGCAAAGGAAGAAAAGACCAGAATGGATGTCAGAAGAGACTCTGAAACTTGCCCTTAAATGGAGAGTAGCTAAAGCAAATGGAAGAAATAGCAAGATAAAAAAGCAAACAGAAGATTTCAAAGAGCAACTTGAGAAGACAAAGTCAGTTATTATATGACATGTGCAAAGACCTAGAGTTAGAAAACCAAAAAGGAAGAATGCTCTTGGCATTTCTCTATGACATGTGCAAAGACCTAGAGTTAGAAAACCAAAAAGGAAGAATGTTCTTGGCATTTCTCAAACTGACAGAACTGAAGAAAAATTCCAAGCCTTGAGTTGCAATAGTGAAAGATTCTATGGACAAAATATTGAATGATGCAGGAAACATCAAACGAAGATGGAAGGAATACAAAGAGTCACTGCACCAAAAAGAATTGCTCGATGTTCGTCATTACAGGAGGTAGCATATGGTCAAGAACCAATGGTATTAAAGGAAGAAGTTGAAGCTGCACTGAAGGAATTGGCAAAAAACAAGGCTCTGGGAATTGATGGGATACCCATTGAGATGTTTCAACAAATGGATGCTGCACTGGAGGCACTTACTCATCTATGCCAAGAAATTTGGAAGATGGCTACCTGGCCAACTGACTGGAAGAGATCCATATTTGTACCCATTCCAAAGAAAGGTCATCCCATAGAATGTGGAAATTATTGAACAATATCAAATAACACACGCAAGTAAAATCTTGCTGAAGATAATTCAAAAATGGTTCCAGCAATATATTTACAAGGAATTTCCAGAAATGCAAGCCAGAAGAGGACACGGAACAAGGAATATCATTGCTGATGTCAGATGGATCTTGGCTGAAAGCAAAGAATACCAGAAAAATGTTTACTTGAATTTTATTGACTATGCAAAGGCCTTCAATTGTGTGGATCATAACAAAGTATGGATAACATTGAGAAGAATGGGAATTCCAGAACACTTAGTTGTGTTTGTGAGGAACCTATATATAGACGAGGAGGCTGTTGTTCAAACAGAAAAAGGAAAAACTGCATGGTTTAAAATCAGGAAGGGAGTATTAGGATTATATCCTTTCACCATACCTATTCAATCTTCATGCTGAGCAAACAATGGGAGAAGCTGGACTATCTGAAGAAAAACGTGGCATCAGGATTGGAGGAAGACTCATTAACAACCTGCGATATGCAGACGACACAATCTGGCTTGCTGATGATTGAATACTACAGTCGGCAGTATGGATTACATCTCAACATAAAGAAAACGAAAATCTTCACAACTGGACCAGTAAGCAACATTACGATAAATGAAGAAAAGATTGAAGTTGTCAAAGTTCTCATATTACTTGGTTCCACAATCTGCACCAATGGAAACAGCAGTCAAGACAACGTATTGCACTGGGCAAATCTGCTCCAAAGACCTCTTTCAAGTGCTGAAGAGCGAAGATGTCTCTTTGAAGACTAAGGTGCACCTAACCCAAGCCACAGTTTTTTCAATCATCTCATATGCATGTGAAAGCTGAGAAATGAATAAGGAATACTGAAGAAGATTTGATGCTTTTGAGTTGTGGTTTTGGCAAAGAATACTGAAGGTAACATGGATTTCCAGAAGAACTAACAAATTTGTTCTGGAAGAGGTAGCCAGAATGCTCCTTGGAAGAGAGAATAGCCAGACTTCCTCTCACCTATTTTGGTCATGTTGTCAGAAGGGACCATTCCTTGGAGAAGGATATCATGCTTGATAAAAAGGAGGGTCAGTGAAAAAGGGAAAGGCCCTCAACAAGATGGATTGACACAGTGGCTGCAATGACGGGCTCAGGCATAGCAAGGATTGTAAGGCTGGCACAGGACCAGGCAGTGTTTCATTCTGTTGTACATAGGGTCACTATGAGTCAGAGCCAACTCGGTGGCACCTAACAACAACAAAGGGTTGCTGTGAGGCTCAACTTGATGGTAATGGAATTGATTTTGGTTATTGTTTGGTTTAAAGAAGACTCCAGGGCATATTTTTGGTTTAAGGTTAAAAAATTACCTGAGGCCAAGAGTTTCCAGGGTTCATCCAGCCTCAGTAGCTCCAGAAATTCTAGATACCATGTTGTTGTTGTTATGTGCCGTCGAGTCGGCCCCGACTCATAGCGACCCCTCCTTGGGTTTCCGAGGCCCCCTACCATAAGACTTTGAAAATCTGTTCTCATGTTCCCCATTTTGATCAGGATTATTCTTTGATCAAAACATAGAAACTTTATCTTTGTAGTTAATTCAGAATCCTCATCTTCCTACATCTGTCACCACACACAAAAATCAAAAGGCAAAATTGTACTAACAGTGAAAAAAATAGATTGACATAATTGATTTTAAAAACTGAGTGATATGCATAAGCACAGTTCTTGGCAAATTACTTAGCCTCAATTTTTTTTAAATGTAAAATGAAGACAATAATAGTACCTATATCGTAGGGAAAAAAAAAAAAAAACTACTGTGGAATGCCTTAATAAAGATGAAATAATATATGTTAAGTCCCTGGTACAAAATATGCTCTAAAAATTATACCTCTTATTGCTTCTATTTTAAGTTTTGGTGATGATGATGTTTATGGTGGTAGTTATAAAAATAAGTTAATCTCTGAAATTAAACTTTAAAATGTTCTTATCTGTCACTCTAGAAAAGTATGGTAAGTGGTATCCCAGATTCTATTCCTGCTCTTCCATATTTTATTTCTCCTAGAACAGTGTGTTAGACTGGGTTCTCTAGAGAAACAAAATCAGTAAAGTTTATATAGAGAGAGAAAGAGAAATTTATCTTAGGAAAATGGCTGACACACTTACAGAAGCTGGCAAGTCCCAAGTTCTTGGATCACACGTCAAGCTGGAGGCTTTTCCCAACTCACGCTGCAGGGGCTGAGGAGCTCAAGTTTGGCAGGCAGTATACTGGCTGTTGACTCCACCGAATGACAAATCCAAGATCTCCAGGCCGGATTGTTCATTCACAGACAGCTGTAGACAGAACAACAGAATCCCAATCCACAGAAGAGTGTCTCTTTTCCCAGAATGTCCATAAATATACTGGAAGCAGGCCACACCCCTAGGGAAACGCCCTTTCAATGGATTGGCTGCTGAAAACATATACATCTGATCCCATCATTGGAACCCACATCACAATTGCTTAAACCACACAGAATTGTGGTCCAGCCAAATCGACACACAGCTCCAACTATCACAAACAGTAAGAGCAATCTTTATAAAACATACATTGAATCATATCACTTATCTGCTTAAGTCATCAAAAGGTTTCCCATTTTATTCAGAATAAAATTAGGTTCACTACCACAGGTGAAAAACTATGTTTCTTTTCCACCTCTCCATTCATTTCTAGTAAGCTACTCCTCTCATGACATTGCAACCTGTGATAGTTGAAGATGTGTCAACTTGGCTGGACTCCACTGGTGAGTGGTGGTTCCCATGATGGATCACATGACTGCGTCCTAAGCGGCCGGTCAGTCTAGAGAGAGTTTCCCCAGGGGTGTGGCCTACCTGTAATACTATCCCAGGGACAAACTGGAAGAACTGCATTCCGAAATATATGCTTCCTGGAGCAAGCAGCTCGCTGCTCGCCCCGGAGGAGGCTTTCGGATTCTTTCTTTGTTGGGAACTGCGACCCTGCGTGTCAGTTTGATTCTCCTGGCTCTGCTGCGTTTGCGGGAACCAGACGACTCCGGGCCCCATCTCTCGGCGACCCTGCGTGTCAGTTTGATTCTCCCGGCTCTGCTGCGCTTGCGGGAACCAGACGACTCCCCCCATCTCTCTCCAGAGACGAACTTTGTGACTTGAACTCCTCTGCCGTGCATGTGAAAGCCAGACGGCCCTGGGCCCCATCCCCCCCCAGAGACGAACTTTTCAGCTTGAACTTGTCGGCTTCTACACGCTTGTGAGCCATTTATCTAAGATAAATTTCTCTCTCTCTCTCTCTCTCTCTTTCTCTCTCTATAAATATATACATATATACTTCGCTGGTTTTTGTGTTTCTCTAGAGAACCCAATCCAACACACAACCACACTAGATACTTGTTTCTGTTTATTAAATTTGTCAAGATTGTTCCCAGTCAGGATTTATTTTACAGATTGTCTCTTCTGCCTATAATGCTTCACACCCAGAATTTCAAATGGTTTAGTCCTTCCATCATTCTATCATTCAGATCTTTGGTTACATGTTGTCATGGATTGACTTGTGTCCTCCCCAAAATATGTGTCAACTTAGCTGGGCCATGATTCTCAGTGGTTTGGTAGTTATGTAATGATGTAGTTTGGCAGTGATGTAATGATGTAATCATCCCCCATGACGTGATCTGAACAACCAATCAGTTGTGAAAGGATTAGGGTTGGATGCAATACTTTTACTCAGAACACAGCCCTAATATTATGTAAGGGGGGTTTTCCTGGGGTGTAGAGCTATCTTATAAGAGATAAAAGAATAAAGAAGTGAGCAGAGAAAGAGAGAGAGACTAACAACCACCAAGAAAGAAGAGCCAAGAGCAGAAGACATCTTTTGGACCCAGGGCCACTGCACTGAGAGCCCCCTATACCCAGGGAAAGACTGATGTCAAGACAGATGGAGATCTCCAAGGAACACCTGGCCCACAGATGTTGAAATGAGACGAGCACCTTCCCCCAGAGCCAATAGAGAAATCTCCTATAACTGGCAACCTGAAAACAACAACAACAGACTCCTAAACTGTGAGAGAATAAATTTCTTTGTTAACATGATATTCTGGTATAGCAGCACTAGATGGCTAAGACTCATGTATACACAGGACTTAAAACCGTGCCTGGCACAGTTCAATAAATATGTGTTGAATAAGGGGAATACATGAAAAACATGTCACCTCCTTGGGGAGATCTTCCCTGAGTATCTGAAGTACTCCCAACGAAGTAGCCACCTCATTCATTCTCCAGTATTACACTGTTCATTTTTTAAAATAAAACTTATTACTGTCTTAATTTATTTGTGATTTCCCTGTTTATTATCTGCCTATATTACAAGAATGAAGTGCCATGAGAATGAGGATTTTACCTGTCTTATTCCGCACTGTAAGGTTGGGCAATCCTACTTCCGTAGTGATACTGCCTCGGAAACCCAAGGAGGGGTCGCTATGAGTCGGGGCCGACTCGACGGCACATAACAACAACAAC
>NW_006921716.1:8956513-8974807 GCF_000298275.1 Orycteropus afer afer | reverse complement strand
CTCGGAAGGAAGATGGGGCAATCTACTTCCGTAGTGATACTGCCTCGGAAACCCAAGGAGGGGTTGCTATGAGTCGGGTCCGACTTGACGGCACATAAAAACAACAACCTAGCAACATAAGGCATCCCAAGTAGCTTCACTCCTCCTTCATATGTAATGGGAGTCCCGTTGACAACACCAGGAGAGCCCAGCACCATCATTAAAATAGATTGATAGGAAACTCCACTCTTAATAAGCTGTAAAGGGAAGCACTCTCCTTCCCTTCTGGGTCTGAGATTCTTCTGTTCAGCCCCGTAGGCCTGAGGTTTCTCACGCCAACACAGAGACATCAGCTCCTCAACCTCAGGAAACCCTGCCCACCCCCTAGGACAACACCAGCAAGGACGAGTAGCAGCCACAGCAAAGCCTAATAAATCAGTAGGCCAAAATAAAATTGCAAACACTCTGAAAATTAAACTGTTATTGCAACCACATCCCAAAACAGTAAGCCAAGGCCTCTGTGCTAAACCTACATAGGGTGACTGCTTGCTAAAATAAAAGATTTAAATAGAACCAAGAGTTTTCTCATATAATAGACAAAATACATAAATACAATCAAAACTCCTATCGTGCAAAGGGTCAACAAATTACAATTTGAATGGTAAAAGACAATCAACCAATGTCACAGCGAAATGAATCAGATGTTGGCATTATCTGAATAGGATTTAAAAGGAACCATCATAAAATGCTTCATCAATTTGAAACTCTCTTGAAACAAATGAAAAAGTTTTAAAATCTCATCAAAGAAATGGAAACAATAAACATTGACCTGATGGAAATAATAGAACTGAAAAATATAATAACTGAGATAATAAAGTAGTTGGATGGTCACAATAGCAGAGAAAAAATGACAGAATTGGTGAACTTGAGGAGAGATCAGTTTATTTATTTATTTATCAAGTTATGATCAATTTATTAATTTATTCAATATGAACAACAGAAAGAAAATAGATTTTAAAAAAATGAACAGAGCCTCAGAGACCTATGAGATACTAATAAGAGCTTTCATATAATTGGAATCCCAGAAACCAAGGAAAAAGGAAGTGGTGCTGAAAGAGTAGTTAAAGAAATAACAGCTGAAAATTTGCCAAATTTAGCAAAGGACACAAACTTACAGATTCAAAAAGCTGAACAAACCCCAAACAGGATAAACCCAAAGAAATCCACATCAAGATTCATCATAATTAAATTTCTGAAAGCTAAAAAAAAAATTCTTAAAGACAGCCATAGAGAAATGAAATGATGTGTTAACTACAGAAGAACATCATTTCAATGACGGTGGATTTCTCATTTGGCCACGAAGGCCAGATTGAAGATGCACACATTTTTCAAGTGCTAAAGGAAATGAACTGTCATCTTCAAATTCTACATCTGGCAAAACTATCTTCGAGGAATGAAGAGGTAATGAAGACCTTTTCAGATAAAGGAAACCTAGAAGAATTTGTCATTAGATGGCCTTCCCTTAAAGATTGACTAAATAAAAAGTCTTAATCAGGAAGAAAGTATAATAATAGAAAGAGTAGAAGAATAAGAATATACAATAGACTATCCTTTTCCTCATTAATTTGAAAAGTTATATTTAACAATTAAAAGAAAATTATAATACCATCTGCTGCTCACACCAATATTTAAAAGTGGGAAAGGTAAAGTGAGCAAAATGAAAGTAAGATTTCCAGGTTTCACTTGAAGTGGTAAAATGTTCATTGCAGTAATATGTGTCAGATTAATATGCCATGAACACCTCTTAGAAATATCGAGTAAATACGTAATGTGTATGTAATACATGCAATATCTGTACCTAGTAAGTACCATGGGAGCTCTGGTAGCATAGTGCCTAAGGTATTTGACTGCTAACCAGAAGGCAGATGGTTCAAACCCACCAGCCACTCCTCAAAAGGATGATGGGGCAATCTACTTCCGTAGTGATACTGCCTTGGAAACCCAAGGAGGGTTCGCTATGAGTCGGGTCTGACTCGATGACACACAACAACAACAGTAAGTAGCACAGCCAATGCTAGAACCCAATTTTTTGCACTCCATAGTATAGCTTGTTACACCTTATAATGGTACCTCTCAATAAATTAAAAGTAATATAAATGCTTTCATATCTGTAGGTAAGAAGTACTGGGAAAACTAGGATCAGTTCAGCCTATATGACTACGAGACCAGAACTAGATGTTGCCTGGCTACCACTGTCAACCACTCAGAGAAGGATCTATATAGGATATTATGGATGAAGTGGGAGAACAATGTGGAACAAAACTCAAAATCATTTAAAAAAATAAAGGACCAGGTTTGGTGGTCAGATAGAGCCTGATCCTGAGACTATGGCCCCTAGTTGTCCTTCAGGTCTGGAATTGAATCCACTCCTGTGGCTTCCAGCCAAACAAAAGACAGGCATGTAAGTATATTAAATAGACACACTCCTTGGAGAGACCAATCATGGGAGAATAGAAGGGCTGTGTATGCACAGGGAGACAGCTCCGGGGGCAAGAGTACATGGAGAAAAGGACACAGGGAAGAGGTGACTATGGGGAGGAAGTGGGAGGGGAGCTTTTGCATTGTGGTAAATTGTGGTCAATATCATAAGACAAAGTGTATGTGAGCTGCTGTATGGAAAGTCCATTTGCTCTGTAAACTTTCACCCAAATCACAATTTTAAAAAATGTATAAAGCAAAAAAAAAAAAAACTTATGGCGCACTGACACACATGGGGGACATGGGGTGCCATGAGTTTGAATTGACTTGAAAAAAACTGGTTAGATTTTGTAAAATCACTTCCTGATGGGGTGGCTGGAGTAAAATGGGGTGAATCACAGGAGATTGTTTCAGAAGTGGCAAGGATGACTACTATAGCCAGGAAGGAAGAGACCAGTCAATTATTTATGAGTCATGTATCACGATCCTGACAGTCACACTTGCTTCTCATATTGAAAAGCAAAACTGAGATAAAGACCACTAGGAAATCTGATGCTCAGAGCTTCACATTTTTGCACTCTGTCCTTGGGTAAGAGATGATATACTGCTATGTTTGATGAGCACAGGTGACAAGGTAGTTAAGATGGAAGCTACTGGCCATCTGCTGAGGAAAACCAAACTCACTGCCGTTCAGTTGGATCCGACTCACAGCAACCCCTCTTTGGGTTTCCAAGGCATTGTATCTGCCCTCCAGTTCCAAATGTTATGTATCTTAAACTGCGGAAATTTGGAAGTCTCCACACCCTTGCTACTTCTCTAATCCCCTTAAAGATACAAATTTATTTGGAATTGGACTTTGTGTGTGTGTGTGCTTTAGGTGCAAATTTACAGAGCAGAATTTGCTTTACATTCCACATTTCGTGTACATTTGGTCTCACTCCTCAAATGCCATCCCCAACCCTAACCCACTCTTCTCCTCTCCATTCCCAGTAACTCTGCCCTCTATGTGCCCTTCTTAGCTATGCACTCCTTTGTGTCCTGCTTTTCCTCCATGTGAATGGAATTGGACTATTTTGAATGACTATCTTCCATATTAATGTGAACTTTTTGTTCAAGATTTTAGTAACAGTTCTTTAAAAAAAGAAAAAACTAGGATCAGTGATGTTTTATATTGTATAATTTGATAATGAACTCTCAAAATTCACTTATATTAGACTGATGGAATTTCAGAGATGATGAAACTTGGTACATTTAACAGCTAGAGTTAATATATCAATAATTCTATATTAAGAAAGCTAAAAAACTGGAAACAAACTCATGGGCATGGAGTCAATTCTGATGCATAGGGACCCCCATGGGATTTCCAAGGCTGTAAATCTTTACAGAAGCAGATTGCCTCATTTTTCTTCCATAGAGAGGCTGGTAAGTTCAAACCACCAACCTTCTGGTTAGCAGCCAAATACCTTAACTGCTATACCACCAGATCTTCTTTTATTAAGAAAGTAGGAAATAATAATTCATTATATAAATCAGCATTCTGATAATTTTGTTTAATTACAAAGTGAAATCAGCCAAGACTTAAAAATGATTGTGGGTGATGGCAAACCAAGCACTAAATTTCAATACACCTATTCCTCACCAACTACCTCATTATCCAGCATTTTGCATTTATGACAACAGTAAAATACATATATCCAAATTTTTGCACATTAATGCCATACATCTGGCTGTAAGAAATGTCAAGGTGTGAGGTGAGAATAACACTGGCTGGTTAACATTATGTGTCAACTTGGCTGGACCATGATTCTCCGTTTGGCAGTTATGTAATCATATAATTTGGCAATTATATAATAATGTAGTCATCCTCCATTTTCTGATCTGATATGGCCACCTTCCATTTTCATATAACACTGATTTTCATGTAACTACCTGCTCTTTGGAAACCAACCATGTCAATAAGTGAGAAATGAGTCTATTGTGGTTTCATCTAATTAAAACCAGAAGAATCAATTACTACCACTAAACAAACAGATAAATCCTGGTTTTACTTGCCTAGAACCAAACTGATCAAATTGCAGTGTAAGAAGCAGCTCTGTGCAAATCAATGTCTGAAGTCCCACTACAGGCATCTCTTTGAGGGGACCCCGGGTCTTCTCTAAGTGACTATCTTATTTGATACACAGCCTATGTTTAAAGTCAAATGATCCTAAGGCAGCTTTCTGAATTTAAGAAAAATCTATCTCCTCATTTTCACTATATGCAGTAACATTCAGAGAGAAACTAAATTTTGCATAAATATATATATATAGAGAGAGAGAGAGTAGGATCCAACTCATAGCAACCCCTCCTTGGGTTTCCAAGGTGGTATCACTATGGAAGTAGGTTGCCCAACTTCCTTCCGAGGAAGTGGCTGGTGGGTTTGAACCGCCAGCCTTCTGGATAGCAGTCAAATGCCTTAGGCAATACACCACCAGACTATATATATATATATATATATATATATATATATATATATACACACACACATATATAACATCCACTAAAAAAACTGCAAATAGTCAATTTTTTAAATGGTAGGTAACTACTAGAAAACAGGAAAAATTCAATTGCTGATTATAGTTATTAAAAATATTAATATTATTATTTGGACTTGGCTTATTTATGCTTATTTTATATACACAAAAATTATTTTGAAACTATGATTAGGCAGTTGTCACGTCTTTTGAGAACCAAAGGCAGTCTTTTAAGTTTGTAAGATATGTCAGCTTTGCCTGAGAGTATATCCTCAATGAAATGTAACTTGAAAATGGATTTTCTTATCATCCATGAAGAAGTATAAACTTAATCTAGTTTCTATTTCTTTATCTCAATATCCTTTTAATTGACACTTTGCTTCTCCTAATGAAAAACCACCCTCTCCACAATCACAACTATTAGAATCTTATTTTGGCCTTGTCAGTACTAACTGACAGCAAGTTGAAGCTTAAACACTGATAGTTGAAAATCTTCTTATCCAAAAGCCAGTAAAAATCTGCAATATCCTGACTAAATATATATCATTATTCTTTATACCTAACTTCAAGAGGATTTAGAATGACAGATAACAAAATTCAAGAAAACCTTAATACACGTTAGTTCTAGCTTTAAAAGTATTAGGTACTGTGATATTTCCATCTAAAATATATTTAAATATAGAAAAGAAGTTAAAGGCAGGTTATACAGACTTCTTAAGCATACCGTTTCCTTCCTTTTAAGAAATAATTCAATTTGTCTACCATCCATGAAAAAAATTATAAGCCTAAAGCTATAATTCAGTATATCAAAATCCCAGATCCAAGGGAATATATTCCAAAATATACAGCATATTCACTGGTATATGGCTGATCATACTCTGCATTAGCAGCCAAAAGGAAGTAAATCCACAAACAAGTGAGTCTATAAGCTTCAGAAATGCCCGACCCTACTTTGTTAAATAGTAGAAAATTGTGATACTAGTCAATAAATCAGAGTTTTGAATGACACAGTAACATAAAACTCATCTACATAATGTAATACCACACAGACATTAAGAATTAGGCCCTTATAACGTATATCTATAAAGGAGCTCTGGTGGTGCACTGCCTAAGGTATTTGACTGCTGACCAGAAGGCTGGTGGTTCAAACCCACCAGCCACTCCTCAGAAGGAAGATTGGGCAATCTACTTCTGTACTGATACCGCTTCAGAAACCCAAGGAGGGGTCACTATGAGTTGGATCTGACTCAACAGCAGTGAGTTTGGGTTTTGTAACATAAGAAAAGGCAGAAAAGTGCTTACTCCATATTGTTAAGGAAAAAAATAGTATTATTATATGATAATTCTATGCTTAACTTTTTGAGGAGCCACTGAACTGTTTTCCACAGCTTCTGTAACATTTTACAATCTCATGAGTAATGGATCAGAGTTCTAACTTCTCTCTATACTCACCAATATATGCTTTTTGTTTGTTTGTTTGTTTTTGATTATAGATACAGCAATTCCACTCCTAGGTATACACATACAAGAACTGCAAGTAAGATAAAAAAGATACTTGTACACCAATGTTCATGGCAATAGTACGCACAATTGCCAAAAGGTAGATATAGCCTAAATGTCCATCAACAGATGAATAAACAAAATCCGGTATCTGCATACAATGGAATACTAGTCAGCCATAAAGGGAAATAAATCATGGTATATGCTACAACATGGATGAATCTTGAAAACATATTGCTGAGTGAAGTAAGTCAGCAACACAGTACAACATAGTATGATTCCATGTATATGAAATATCTAGAATGGGCAAATACATGGGAACCAAACTTTGTTAATGGTTACTAGGGATCGGAGGGAGGGGGAAAGAATGAATCATGATTTAGTGGCCACTGAGCTTCTATTAAGGGTGACGGAAATTTTTGAAAATGTACAATGGTAGTAGTTACACAACGTGATGAATGTAATTAATCGCACTGAATGGAGAAGCATGCGTGGCTAGGAGGTAGAGAGCCAGTGCGATAAGCAAGTTCTTGGCATTCCATAGCGAGGAGTTTATTCTACCTTATAATGATACCTCTCCATAAATTTGAAGTAATATGACTGCTTTCAAATCTGTAGGTAATAAATATTGAAAAAACAGGGCCAATAATGTTTTATATTATTGTGTAATTTGATAATAAAATCTCAAAATTCACTGACATTTGAATGACAGAATTTTAGAGATTATCTAACTTGGTAAATTTAATAGCAAGTTTACTTTCTTAAAAAATTTTGAATGGCAGTTATTTTGTTATATGTATACTTACCACAATAAAGAAATATGAAATCATATTTATGGCAACATTCAGATTTTTTATATCTGTCTCTCTCACTCTTGCTCTTTTATTTATTCCTGTGTATCTTTATATGATGCAAATGTATGTATGTAAATATCTAGGTAAATCTGAATTTTCATCAGTTTATGCCACACTGACCAGCTATCTCATTTTCATTGAGCTTATCTGCTGTTACTCTTGCCTGAGGGTAAGATGATGCATAAATCATCACACTAACAAGCCTTTGGGCAATTAAGAAGGCTGTCTTTCAAGGTTAGAAGTATAATATAGTTTGTCCAGTATGGCCACATTGTTATAAGTTAATAAACTAGAGAAACACTTACTCTTAAGGAGTAAATTTAATTGGTGATTATAATTAAAGATAGGCTTATCCTCAGAGAGATGTAGGAAAATTTTCGTATCCTCCATCATTTCAGATCTATTAAAATAAGCATAAATGACAGCCTTGATTAGTGATGCCTAATGCATAAGAATCCTGTTCTCTAATGAATGACTAGAACATAGCTGGGAAAAAGTTTGGCTTCATATGTGAAAAACTGTACTATGTACCCAGTGCCCCAATACACACATTCATTTTCTCATCTAATGCTTAAATTACAAGTAACATGGGGCAATCTACTTCCATAGTGATACTGCCTCGGAAACCCAAGGAGGGGTTGCTATGAGTTGGGTCCGACTCGACGGCATATAACAACAACATACAAATTTCCCAATGGCCTACAGTTGGTAAAGGGAAGAGCTTAGATCTTTTCATTTCAACTTTTTTCATTACACAAGAATGATTTTGGGATCTCATGTCAAAATGCCTGAGAGAATTACCTTTGAGTAAAAGCACCATCACCCCCCAATGGCTCAAGACATAAATGTTGTATGCTTCCATTTCCCTCAATAACCAAATCCATTCTATCAGAAGTCTTGGCTATTTTACCTCCAAAATATATTCAAATCCTTGCTTCCCTCTGTCTAAACTACCATCACTCTAGTCAAGGTATAGCCACACCTTGTATGGTTAATGCAATAGATCCTAACTGGGCTTCTTAATTCCACTCATGCTTCCTTTTAGTACATTCTTCAGAAATCTATAGATTAAAGTAAATAATGCCACTCCCTGCCTAGAAGTATTCAAAGCCTTAAATTTTACTAAAAAACACAAACTTTTCTCATAGAAACAAAAATAATTTGGAACAGAAATTCAGATTCTCATAGAATCCAGATTTACTGGACCCATAGAGGCTGGAAGAACTCCTAAAACTATCCCTTAAAGTCATCTTTAAACAAAAATAAAATTAGTTTAACTCAAAAAGTAAAGAATGTCACCCTTAATTATTGTGATTTTTAAAAATATACTTCTATATGACACCAAGGGACAACAGAAATTCTAAAACATAGGTAAGAAGTTTAAGGGACAACGGTCTAAATTAAGGAGCTCTGGTGGCACTGTGGTTAAGGCATTGGCCTGCCAACCAAGAGGTCGATGGTTCAAACCAACCAGCCTCTCCATGGGAGAAAGATGAGGAAGTCTGCTTCTGTAAATATTTACAGTCTTGGAAACCCTATGGGGGTCACTGTGAGTCAGAATCAACTTGATGACAGTAGATTTGGGGTTTAAATTAAGGGAAGTGGACAACTAGACCATAAATAATGAGAATGTTGACAAAATGTGAAGAGTGTAACAATATGTGTAGAAATTGTTATATGGGAGCATAATGTGATGTATATACTTCTACCAGAAATAAAATTTTAAAAAATACACATAAAAATAGAATCCAACATATTAAAAGAAACCCAATTACAATGCTATCAAATGTTATCAAAATATATTTAAAAACAAATTTATGACATATGTGTTTCTTTATCAACAGGAAGGCCTGATGGTATGTGCAATAGCCATAATTTCAAAATAGTGATGAGTACAAACTATATTTCAACATTTCTTCAATAATTATAACATGATATGAAAAAAATACAAACTTCTTATCTCAGTTACAATTAAGTCTTGTAAAGTACTACAAGATTTAGCTAGCCCCTGCTTACATCACCTTCCACTGCTCTTCCCTATCATCTACTACTCTCCTTACACAAGGACCTTGTCTTGGTTCTTCAAAAACACCAAACTTGTTCTCAGATTCAGGTCATTTGCACTGAACTACTCCCTCTTCTTTGAATGTTGTTCCCCAAGATCTTTGCATAGTTGTCTTCTCTTTATCATTCAGCTACTTGATTATGTGTTATTATCTCAGTGAGGTCTTCACCAGATGAAAATACAAAGTTACCACACTGTGCCCTTCTATCATAACATGTTCCACAAGATAGAAAATAGTAACGATAATATTTACCATTATCTCTGTCTCCCCAGGCGTATGAGTCTGATCTACAAGAACAAGGACCTGTCACTTTTGTTAATCACTGCATCATCAGGACAGTCTGTATAGACTAAATCCAAAAAACCAAACCCACTCCCATCCAGTCGATTCCAACTCATTGTGACTCCCAGAGGGTTTCCAAGGCTGTAAATCTTTACAAAAGCAGACTGCCTCATCTTTCTCCTGAGAAGAAGCTGGTGGGTCCCAATTGCCAACTTTATGGTTAGAAGCCAAGTGCTTTAATCATGCCCCACCAGAACTCCTTTGATTTAGAGTTGTTGTTGTTGTTGTTATGTGCCATCAAGTCGGCCCCGACTCATAGCGACCCCTCCTTGGGTTTCTGAGGCAGTATCACTACGGAAGTAGGATTGCCCAACCTTCCTTCCGAGGAGTGGCTGGTGGGTTTGAACCTCCAGCTGTCTGGTTAGCAGGCAAGTGTCTTAACCACTATGCTACCAGAGCTCCCTGATTTAGAGTAAGTGCCCCAAAAATAATTGTTGCATTAAACAATGATCTTAATTATCTTGCAGGCAAAGGTGCTTTTGTTTCTTCCTCATCCTGTAATCCTCTGAAAACATGCAAAATTCATAAGCAGCTCTGATTGCTAATGTTTTATCTATCAGAGTATCTCCTATTGTCAGAAAAAATCAATCTATAGGATTTCTATTTCTGTGTGTGATTTCATAATTTCTCTTCTGTAACTTTCAGTAAACCTATTTGATTCTTCTTAAGGAAAATAAAAAGCCATTTATAGTTAGTGAAGAATAATTAATGTAGATCAAGGTAAATATATCAAGTACTTAAGCTCAGGAATTAAAAAATAACAACTCAAAACAGCAATAGAGTGGGAAACTGACATATGTTAAAATTACTCTAGTTATAATGATAGAACTCTAGTTATATATGCCATCAACACAGTAACACTGCTTTCTTGGCTCAAAATAGATTTGCAAACAGAACAAATAGCAAGCCAAATGCAAAATAATGAATGAGACAATATTACAAAAAATAAAAATAACTGTAAATGACAGGAAAAAAAATCATCATAGTCAGTTGACATGTGAGAAAGTTATCATAATCCCTGCTCTTGTTTCCAAATTAGAATCACCTGGAAAGCATTTTAGAAACACATATTCTTAGGTTCTAGTCTCTAACATTCAGATTCCAAAGACTTGGAGATCATAAGTCTGTATTTTTAATAACTGTCCCATGATAATCTGAGTTTAGAAAACCTCAGATCTAATCCTACAACCTTCATTTTGCAGATAAGGAAACAGTGATCCACAAAAATCCTTGATATCCAACCCAATAATCAATGACAATCATACTCTCATGGATTTTTTTTAGATAATTATCTCACATTAGAAAAGCAGACTAATAAAATGGGCAACTGGTGCACTTAATGGAAGATTGAAGATGTTCTATGGATCTACTGTTCAAACAATATTTCCTTGTTTCAAAGCATTTCAATTCAAACCAGTGACATTCTATAAATTGAGTTTTTGTGTCCTTTACTTGCTTCAAAATATAAAATCAAAGAGAGGAAATTCATTGAGACCATTCATGGAGCTATAGCAATAAGAAATAATGATATCTTGGACTGATAATGCTGCTATGTGGGGTCACAAAATCATAGCACAGCATAACTCTGGTGACTCCACTCACATAGACTAGTGAATTATCTACCAGAAATGATACAGTGGGACAGAGCTTTGGATTAAGGTGGTAGAGGAAGGAAGTAAAGAAGAAAGGTGGGGAGGTGGGAAGTAGTATGGAGGAAAGAAGAAAGAGAAATAGTTGAAATTAAGATATATTTACAAAGGTGAAATTCACATGAGTTAGATATATAACTTGATCATGAGTTCATGTGAATTTGTATTTATGTAGTTGTCACTTCTAATATTGTGTTTTCTTAGGATTTATATTCTCTATCCTTTCACTTAAATTTCTCCATTTTCCCTTCACTAATCATATCCTACATACCAAACTCAGATAGTAGGAATAAAGAAGGAAGAGATTATTTTCTATTTATTAAAAACTCTTATGCTCCTCTTTGAATAAATGTTCTTCCACACATTTTCCAGAATTCCTGTAGAAATAAAGATAGGTAAAGGAATGAAAAAAGGCATCTGCATCCTACCATCTTCAATTCTAAAATAGCTCAAAGAGAAAGTTATTAGTAATGAACTAATAAATAATGTATAAACCTAACCTATTATTATTATTATTATTATTATTATTATTATTATTATTATGAGCTTTGTTCCATATTTTCCCCTTTTCTTTCCAGGACTACTGTGATCCCTTTCAGAGTAGTCCAAAATAAAAAGTTAAAAAATAAATCAACAAATAATCAGTAAACCCTACAGAAATCAAATATTTATTTTAAAACAAAAAGAGGTTTATAACGACTTAAAAAAAAAAGGAGTATCTGCCATCTAATCTCTTTGCTGAATTCCAAACTACTACTAAGCCTGATTTGATAAAGGAAAAAAAAAAATGATGCTAGAAATAAGTCTCCTTTTTGAAAATTATTGGAGAATACGGCATTACTGTTTAGAAAGTCAGAAAAGCAAGAAGAAAAAAAAAATAGTGTCACATAGGAGTGACCACTATTTAATTTTGTTTATGAATCCCCTGCTAATGTAGACTAGCTAAAAGAGAAAGTTCAAGTTTAGTATACACAGTGCGGTCCTTGCAGGTCCTAATTTAGAATCTCTAGGAAAAACAACAATCAGGTTTACATTCATTGATTTTTTCCCACTAAAATCTGTAGTGGATCCACTAAAATGTGTATTTTATTGTTCATGACTTAATTATCCATAGTTCTATAACCAATAAAACCTAACTCAATTAAGGAAGTTTAAATATATTCCAAATCACGTTGTACGTCTTACAGAAAAGAGTTTAGGAGGGGAGTAGGTCAATTAAAAGTCTTTTGTAGAATAAATAACCAAGGGAAATGTTTTGATGCTTGTGAGAGTAAGAAAGTATTACTTATAAATGACTAGTTAATGAAACATTCTTATAAACAGAATGGATTAACTTTATAGTTTACTAGCAGCTGCATTCAAAGAGTGGCCCTACCAGTTATATTTTTGAAAGTATTATCATCCATCCAGTCAGTTTGTCACAAATTTGAGTAATAGTTTACTAAAAAGAACACCAACTATTCACCAGGTACTGTGTCAGGCCTGGATTTACAAAGATAGAAAAACTAGTGTACTTGGTCTCAAGAAACTCATGGGATGGATTTTTTCCCTTTACCCCATCTTACATCTGATCCCTTTGTCCACATTCCTATTTCCACAGTCCTAATAGATAGTCTGTCTCATCATGTCAGTACCAGAATTCAACCCCAATCTAACCACTTCTATTCTATCCTCCACTCTGTCCTAATTCCTGTCTCATCTCTATCAAGTTTTTCAAACAGGATAAAACTTACAGTCATTAGAATAGATTGTCCCAAGTTTAAGCTCCTGCTGGAAAATAAAAGGTTGATAAAGTACTACTATGAAAGCTTTTAAAGGCCCACACACCAAAGCAAAACAAAAGCTTTGGTATTAGGGGTTCAAGGAAACTTAATAAATTCACCATATTAAATGCTAGTTGAGTCACTAGAAAGACAACACCTATTTCTCCCAAGTAGCTGTATCAGTGTTTGTACTCAGTAGGCATTTTATTTCTAATATCAAATTAGTGAAGATTTAAATAAATGATTTAAATAAATAATGCAGCATTACTATTTTGCTTACTACTGTATTCTAGGGCCCAGAATCTACAAAAAAATCATCAAACGGCTCTTATACATTCCTGATAGGAGTGCTAATGATACAGCCCTTTAGGAAAACAAGTTCCTAATATCAATTCAAAGCTTTAAAAATTTTTATTGAACAAGTAATTCCAATGAGATTCTATACTAAGGATATTATCTGAAATATGAAAAGATTTTGCACAAAGATATTTATTGCTTCAGAAAAATATAATCCTGAAGAAAGGAGTTATATATATATTTATGGGCATATAATATCATGGATAAAATAATAATAGCTGAATAATGGACCACTTACTATATGTCAGGCATTAAGCTAAGCATTTCCCAAATATTACCTGATTTAATCATCACAGCAACACTTTGAAAAAAATATTATTACTTCTGTTTTACAGATGGAAAACCCAAGGCTTACAGAGATCAATTAACCAGTCCGAATTCAAGTCACTACTTAGCAATGGAGACAATTTACAACTGCAAAATGTAATCAGGGGTTCATTGACCCTGATTTCCCACATTTCCAAGACCACATTCTTTTTTAATTTTTGTTGTTCTCATTCTTCCCCTGTCTACCATTCAGAACTCAATAATCTAATAAATGCATCCTAAAATGTTAAATAACTGTAGTATCCTTTTCAAACTTTGGGAGCTCTGGTGGCATAGTGCCTAAGGCATTTGACTGCTAACCAGAAGACTAGAGGTTCAAACCCACCTGCCCCTCCTCGGAAGGAAGGGTGGGCAATCTACTTCTGTAGTGATAACACTTGGAAAACTTAAGAGGGGGGTCGCTATGAGTCGGATCCGACTCAATGGCAGTGAGTTTTGAGTTGTTTTCAAACTTTGAATTTTAAAGATGACAGCTGAAAGAAACAACAATAAACCTTTGTCAGTGGTTCTTAAAGTGTGAGCCAGGAAGGAACCCACGAGGGCCTCAAAGATCTTTTCATGGGATCTACAAGGCTAAGATCAATATAATAACAAATTTAAGATATTAATTATTTATTTCACTCTCATCATTTTACAAGCATGCAATGAAGTTTTCCAGAGGCTATATGATAATGGGTAATCTCACAACAGATTTAATGCAGAACCAGTTATGAGACTCTAGCTAACTTCTATTGAGCCAGACATTAAACA
This sequence comes from Orycteropus afer afer, assembly GCF_000298275.1. Classification (NCBI taxonomy): domain Eukaryota; kingdom Metazoa; phylum Chordata; class Mammalia; order Tubulidentata; family Orycteropodidae; genus Orycteropus; species Orycteropus afer. The sequence goes on along the minus strand of NW_006921716.1, from coordinate 8,960,229 downwards.
AATCTGCAAAAATGGAGGAAAAAGTCACTCTTCTCAACACTTTCCTTTTCATTTTGAAAAATTTATTGTTTAATGAAAATATTATATTTTTAACATAGAGTGGTCTTACAATATTTTTTAATTTCTCAGATTTAAATTTTAATACAGAACATATCATTAGATATAACTCACATAAACAAGAGCTTTCTGGGGTACCATCATTTTCAAGAGTCTAAAAGGGGCCTGAGACCAAAAAACCTGGCAAATCACTGAACTAGATAAATTATTCAATAATAATAAAGTTTCTGTTAGTGACTCCTGATCAGTTAAAAAATAAAATAAAATAAAATGTTTTGGAGGATTTGCCATTTCTAGCAGTCTCAATCTATTCCAGAGATTGGACACCTATTCTAAGTTTGCTTTCAAGTAATCATCACTCTCATCACTCATTCAAGAGCTTCAAAAGAAGCAAATAGTGAAGGTTACTGAAATTGTATCCAATCCAAATATTCAGTGACTAATAACTCATCTGCCTTTATATATAATAAACAATTATTGGGCATCTACTTGAATCAAGTTATTTAATGAAGTCAGTGATTGAAAATGCTGAGATACAAACCTAAGTTTTGTGTTCCAACTTCATTGTTCCTTCCCCTACACTTTCATTAAGCAATGTTTCAAATCAATCAATTTATGTATATCCATGAAGGGCCATCACCACCCATCATCCTTTCTCATTTTCTGTCTCTCTCTTCTTCTCTCCCTCTCTCCCTCCCTTCTTCCTTCCTTCTCTCTCTCTCTCTCTCTCTCTCTCTCTCACACACACACACACACACACACTTCTCTATTAATAAACATGGACGAAAAGCTAGACTCACATTTTCTGAAATCACTGTTTTGACCTTAGCTCTCTTATAGCAAAATAGTTCTTCGATTAAACACAATGGCAGAAAAAGTGTTATGTCCTGCTTGGTTTTCATTAATAATAGCATTTACTGAGCCATTGAGCTATTATCCTGTACCACTTACCCTTGATGTTTTATATTCAGTGTCTCAGTTAATTGTTACAACAACCTGTGAGTTAAGCATTATTATATTCATTTTATAACTGAGGAAATTAATGCTTAGAAAAGTTAAATAACTTGACCCAGGTAACACAGTTATTAGATTACAGAGTTGAATTCATACCCAAATTTCTCTATGTGCGATGTCTTTTATTCTCAACCACAGCTCTCTCCTCTGGTGTTGTTTTTATTATTATTAGTTCTCTCTGTGATATGTGCAATGGAATTACTTCCTTGGTTGTTACATGGTTTGATGGTTCACAGTAAAGAGAGGGGCTAGATATGGCATACAAAGGCATAAGAAAAGAAGATCAAGTTTTATTCCTATCCCAGTGTGTTATGGTTCCTCCAAAAGTTTAAACAACAGGTCATGAAGCAAATGAAATTATTAGTAGCAGTATTTATCCACTCAGCTATTCCAAGTTCAGTAAAAAATAATAAATTGACTTTCTCTTTTTAATGTTAACTGAACCACTAAAGAGACCTCATTGCAATCGCGGGAGTATGGAAAGAAATATGGACAGTGGCAAGTACAGTTAATTGAACATTTTATAGAATGTTGAGAGAGTTCAGGGAGAGTGCATTACCCATTTTTTATCTTCCCATGTTTAATGAAAATCCACCTATTACAACTGCATAGAAAAAAAGAAGAAATAAAAGAGAATTATCATTTTTATTCCTACTTAGTAGCTCATCCAAGCATTTGAGTTTGCTGGGTTCAGAAGCAAAACATGTGAAGATCTGTTTTAAAATGACAGGAGAAAGTGAAGATATCTGCCTTCAACTTCCCTCTCCCAAAGTGAAACCTTCCTTTCCTATACAGTTTGGCCTTTAAAGTAAATTTTGAAGCAGGCAGAGATTTTCTTTAATGCCCAGTGCTCCTGTTTTGCACTTTATCTCTTCTAACTTTCCAGTAGTATGCTTCGTTGCATTCTCCCTGGGGTTTTAAGTGTCCAAATGAACAAATATATATGCTTGATCAGAGTTTTGGTGGAACATGGTACCAGTACCTAATACCACTTATATTATACTGACAATAAAAATCAATGAATTAAAGGACTGAAGCTTTAAAGATTAAATTTGAGGAAAGAAGATTATTAATTAACTGCTGGGCTTTTGAAAAGGAAATCTAGTCCTAGTGACTACCTTTGAAACCTAATCTTCATTTTTTAAAAAAAACCATAATTTCAGTAAAAATTGTGGATAAATTTTATTTCTGATGCATATATAACTATTCCATTAAACATTTTAGAGGACATCTTGTTTACATTATTTTTATTGCTTGTATACAGGGGACCCCAAGTGCATATTCAAAAGGAAGAAGAAGAGAGGAAGGACTGAGTAGGAGAGATAATAAGGAAAAGAGAAAAGTTGAACTTTTAACAGGAAATGAAGCCTTCAAGGTATTGCATTATTAAAGAATATTGAAAGACCCCCTACCCTCAAGGGTAATTATATAATGAATAATAAGAATAAAAATCTGGCTAGAATAATGTTCTGAATGTCAGGCTATAATTTAGGGTCATATAGATAAAATCATGGAAAAAGTATATTTTACTAGTAGAATTCTGTCAAAAAACATAAGATGTTGAACTGAAAGGAATCACAAAGATAATTTTTCCAACACTAAATTATACCATTGATAGAAGAAAGGCGGCAGGGGGAAGATGGAAGGATAGAAGAAAACTAATGCACAGAAATTTAAAGATTTCCTTGAGAACAAATAGAGCACTGCTGAATCAGTTCTAGAACCTGCTGTTCCTTCCAAGTCCACAATGGTTTTCTATTTTGCATTCCCTCTGCTTCAGTTTCTTCAATAACAACAACAAAATCATATTCTAGTTGAACTCTCTTGAGAAGTTTGGCAGTCCCCATATTTATCTTCTAGCCTAGCATATACATATGTGTATGTGTAAAATTTATTTTTATCAGACAAGATATCTGCATCTCTGTGATGTTTGATTTTCAAGTAGAAACAGAAGTGTCAATACCACATGTTCTAGTCATTTTCCTGTTTACTCTTTGATCCATTTTGTGCCATTTTGCTGCTCTGTTCTGTATGTCAAGGAAAAGCCCCACAAACAACCTGGACATCATTGCTAACTTGCTCCCTTCAAGGTTTGGCTAACAGAAGGAAAAGGTAACAAGGTTGGATGAAGGGAGAAACAATATTCCTTTCCACTGACACACCCTTTCCCACAGCCAAGAGTGTCATCTATAGCTTCACATCCCCATACTCCAGTCCATCCCTTCATAAACCCAGCACCCACAGAACAGCCCCACCATGACTGTAGCTCACATCCATATCCCTGGGGTTTGGGGACTTTGGTAGCATCATTTCCTTATGTTGCTTCCTCTGCCTAGTTGAGAGTAGCTTCTTTTGTTAGTAATATCTAGATGACTCACTTATTTGACTTTTCGGCTCTTTCATCATCATCATCATCATCATCATCATCATCATCATTTTGTACTAAAATCTCTGTTTGAAATGCCTAGAGGATTTGATGCTTCCTATCCAAACCCTCATGTCACACAATTACTGACCTAATATTTTCTTCCTTTAAAAGATATTATCAAGTTCCGGCAAGATGGCGGACTAGGCAGAAGGACTGCACAGACCCTCTTCAACAAAGAAAAGGGAAACCAATTAACACAGACACAGAAGATAATCTT
>NW_006921716.1:8943708-8950788 GCF_000298275.1 Orycteropus afer afer | reverse complement strand
AAAGAGTTCCTTCGCAGCTGACCTGCCCAGTGCTACACGTCGTCTAATGTCCTGACTGCTACAAACAGTACTGTTTTCGCTGAAATCATTACTCAGGTTAATGTAGACTAAATCACTTGGTATTTGAGTTATATCCTACTGCAAACCATTATAACTTAAGAGTTTCTTCTAAAATAATAGAGATTCATGCCATGGAGTTTTGAAGAAGATGGTGTTCTGGAACAATGGGGTTGCCCTAATGTCTGGGAAGCAAAGTTAGGACCCACAGACCAGATTCATTCACTGCACTAGAAAGGTGTTTTCCCTTACAGCAAGGAGATAGAGGAAGCTATGGCTGAAAGGATTTGCTTTCCCAACATAATAAACATTTTAAAATTCTCAGCAATTCCATTAAGTTTGATACACATGTATTATTTTTATTGACAATGTTGGGAAAACAAAGGAAAGAGGCAATATAGAGAAGCCTGGAAGAAGTGCAGCCAAACACTCCTTAGAAGAGAGAATGGCCAGACTTCATCTCACTTACTTTGGTCAAGCTATGAGAAGGGGAAATTCTCTAAAGAAGGGAGGGTTAATGAAATAGGAAAAGCCCCTCAATAAGATGGATTGACATGGGGCCACACAATGGGCTCTAGTATAACAAAGACTGTGAGGATGGCTGAGGACCGGGTGGTGTTTCATTCTGTTGTACATAGGGTCACTATGAGTTGGAGCTAACTCAACAACACCTAATAACAACAACGTTGGCTCTACTGAAGTTGAGGAGACTGCATCCAAAAATATTCAGCAACAGCACAGAGGTGGATAGTGGACCACAGCAGGGCTGGGAAGGACTCTAGAAGATCAGCTTCACTGAGAACTACTCCTAAGTGAAGATGAGACAAGACTTCTTATCACTCAATAAACATGAGGGTTAGAGGAATAAAATGGGGCCAGGAGGCTGATAATTAATTAACATAAAACTTGATCATATTTATGCATTAACATTAGCATAATCTTATTTTTCCATACTAGACAATCTGTTTCTTTTTTATCAATACATTAACAGTAGAATATTTTCCAGTGTAATAAGGAGAACATTTGGCATATTTCTTTATCAGAAAACCAAAGATATCAATATTTGAAAAGGCAGTCTAATGCTATTTGTTCACTGGAGAAGATCAGGTTATTGTATAATTACTCACAAGTCTGAGGACGCATGCAGAGCTGGATATTTCCCCCCTTCTTCTTGAAATTAGTTTCTCATATCATAAATTATATAGTTTTTCAAGGTTTGATTACACATACACAATACCTACTATCTATCTATCTGCCCACCTATTTCTAAAATTTGTTTCTTGTGATAAAATTGACCTAGACAAAAATCTGGTTTACAAAATAGAAGAAGATATCATTGTATTTTTCATTACACTTACTTCTCTGTCAATATTTAAGTACTAAAAACTATGCTTTTGTTATTGTTCTGTCATTTTTCATTATCCTTTAGAGATGATTAATTTTATAAATTAATTTAAAATAGAAATATGGAAGACTCAAAGAGAACAGTTAGGGAGCAAGCTTGAAGCTATGAGGTATTGGTGATAATGAAAGAAATTCAGTCATTATCTGGCTTTGTCCCTCTAGCTTCATCAAGTGAATATAAAAAGAGATGATAGTACTAACCAGCCATAACTTGTACATTGTTGTTGTTATTTGCCGTCGAGTCAGCCCTGACTCATAGTGACCCCTCCTTGGGTTTCCAAGGCAGTATCACTATGGAACTAGGATTGCCCAACCTTCCTTCCGAGGAGTGGCTGGTGGGTTTGAACTGCCAGCCTTCTGGTTAGCAGTCAAGTGCCTTAGGCACTATGCTACCAGAGCTCCTAACTTGTACATTAGTAATAAGTAAATCTAAAACATGTATATATACTTATGTATTTATTTATAGTATTGTTTTTATTATCATGGAAGTCACATGTCTTAAATCATGTATATTTGTACATGAAAACCCTGCATCAAAATGGCAGGAGCATCTTAAAACATTTAAAATCCATTAAGCAAACACTGTTGAAAGAGATTAAAGAAGACTTAAATATATGCTAAGATGTTCTGTGTTCATAGATTGGAAGGCTTAGTATTGTCAAAATATCAATACTACACAAAGTGATCTATAGACTCAACCCAAGTCCAATCAAAATTCTAACAGCTTTCTTTACAGAAATGGAAAACCAGTTCTCAATTTTATGTGGAATGGCAAGAAGCCTTGAAAAGAGAAAGCAATATTGAAAGAGAAGAACAAAGTAAGAAGACTCACACTTTCTGATTTTAAAATATATTATAAAGCTACAGTAATGAAAACAGCCCGGTACTGGTATAATAAAAGACACATAGAACAGCAGACTAGAATTGAGAGTTCAAAAATAAACCCATATCTATGGTTAACTGATTTTTGACAAGGTTGCTAAGTCCACTCGATGAGGAAAGAAGAATCTCTTCAATAAACATTGGGATAGTTGAATTTCCATATACAAAAAAATGAAATGGGATCCATATCTTACACCATAGACAAAAACAAATTCAAAATCGATTAAGGATTTAAATGTGCAAAGTAAAATCCTAAAATTCTTAAAAGAAAATACAGGGGCAACGCTATAGGGCTTAGTGTTTAACTATGGATTATCTAATATAATAACAAAAGCACAAAGAGCACAAGACAAAATAAATAAATGGGGCCACATAAAAATTAAAAATTTTCTTTCAAGACTTTATCAAAAATGTAAAGAGACAGGACTTCCAGTAAGATGGCAGTATAAGCAAACAAGCTACACAGACCCTCTTCAAAAAAGACAATAGAAATCAATTGGCACAGATACAGAAGATAATCCTGGAGCCCTGAGCTTTGAAAGGAAGGATACAGAAGTAGATTAAACATCAAGCAGCAGAAGAATCTGATTGAAAACAGTGAATAAGGAGACAAATGGAGCTGTGAACTGTCAGCTGTCCTGAAGGCACAGACAGCCTGAATATTTCCAAGTGGTGTTAGGAATGAGAATTAACCTAAAAACTGGCCCTGCTCACCAATGGCTACATGGACTACTGCATAGGTAGCTGGTAAGTGAAAAGGGAAACAGCAAAGAAGGAGACAGACTGAGCTGTGGACTTCCAGCTGTCAAGAGGGCAGGGGCGTTTTGAATGTTTACAAGTGGCAGCTGGGCACAGCCATTTTGCATATTTACAAGTGGTGGCTGGGTATAGCCATTTTGAATGTTTACAAGCAGTGGCCATTTTGGATATTTAAAGTGACAGTATTCTCCTTCAGATTCCAGGGACCACACTTGACTGCTAACCAGAAGGCTGGCAGTTCAAACCCACCAGCCACTATTCAGAAGGAAGATGAGGCAATCTACTTCTGTAGTGATAGTGTCTTGGAAACCCAAGGAGGGGTCGCTATGAGTCGGGTCCAACTCGATGGCACATAACAACAATAACAACAACAACATGACTAGGCTCCACTTGGCAAAGACCACACAGTCATACAGGAGGCTGATAAGTGGAAGAGAGATAGGTGGTAAGTGCTTAAGTACTGCCAACTAGAGAATAGAGTAGAACAGTACCCTGCTTATTCAGATACATCCAAACTAAACAAAGAAAACTAAAATCTTGGGTGAATCACTCCAACATACAGTCACTAATTAAATATTAAAATTAAAAAAAAGTCACAATATCTCAGAGACAACAGAGAATCACAGTCCACACAAAGAAGCAAGATAAAGCAGTAGAAACAAGGGACCAAGATATAGACCCAGAACATATCCCTGAGGAAGAAGCAGCATTGGAACTCCCTGACAAGGAATTCAAAACAATTATATTTAGGTACCTTCAATGGATTGAGAGACAAAATTGAAGAAAATATAGACAAAACCCTAGAAAAATTTCAGAAGAAAAAACAAGAACAAAATTACAAAATAAATAAAAAATTAAAAATGATTGAAAATCTACAGATAGAAATCCAGAAGATTAATACTAAATTTTCCAAAATAGATAACACATTGAATGGGCAAAGAAGTAGAAATGAATCAAAGGAAACGAGAATTAATAAGATTGTAGACAAATACATCAATACCTCTTTGGAAAGGGATCAATCAGAAAAAATCTCAAAGCAAACTGAAGAAAGCCTAAGATTCATGTGGGATACCATCAAAAGGTATGCATAATTGGAATTCCAGAACAGGAACAGACAAACAAAACCACAGAGAAAATTGTCAAAGATTTGTTGGAAGAGGATTTCCCTGATAGGATAAAAGACAAGAATATATCCATTCAAGAAGTTCAATGAACCCCAAAACATGATAGACCCCAAAAGAAAATCACCAAGCCATATCATCATCAAACTCACCAAAACAAAAGAAAGAAACTCACTAAAGACAAAGAAAGAATCCTGACAGCAGGACAAAAAAACAAAAAGTTACCTACAAAGGCCAACCAATAAGACTAAGCTCTGATTTCTCAGCAGACACCATGCATGCAAGAAGGCAATGGTATTGTATATATAAAACACTAAAAGGAAAAAAATTTCCAACCAAGAATTATCTACTCAGGAAAATTATCCCTCAAATATGATAGTGGAACCAGGACACTTCCAGCTAAGCAGAAATAAAGGATTTTGTTAAAACCAGACCAACATTACAAGAGATGCTAAGGGGAATCCTTTGGACAGAGAAACAACAATAGCAAACAACAACCAACCACTAACACACATAATGACATAACCCAGAAACCAACCCAGTTATAGAAGTATCCAAAGTAAATATGCCTACAAGAATGTAAACAGGGAACCAGAGATATCAACTGGCAAAGGAGGACAACTACAAACCAAAAAGAGGAAAAAAAAATATGTATAGTTACAGAATTTCTAAATGGTCAGGAAGTCAGGACAATAGCAAGGTAGAACAAACTGTTCTAAACTTGGTGAGAAAATTATAAATCACAGAGTAACCTCAAAGAAAAATGATAAACCTTCACATCACAATAAAAAAGAGTACAAGCACAAATACTTAGCAACATACTAAAACAGAAATGAAGGAAGTGATAACATGACTCATAAACATAATGAGCTTAGCACAGAAGATTATATGGTACAAAGATATCAGTAATAGCATGAAAAAAAAAAAAACCAAATGACAGCAACAAATTCATACTTGTCAATAATTACACTGAATGTCAAGGGATTAAATACACCACTCAAGAGATGGAGAGTTGTAGACTGTGTAAGAAAACATAACCCATCAATATGCTGTCTACAAGAGACACACCTTAGAGACAAAGACAAAAACAGACTAAAAATCAAAGGTTGGAAAAAGATATATCAAGAAATGGCACCCATAAAGGAGCAGGAGTGGCGATATTAATTTCTGATAAAATTGATTTTAAGACAAAAACCACCATAAGAGACAACAAAGGGCATTATATAATGATTAAAGGATCGATTGAACAAGAGGACATAACCATAATAAATATCTATGCACCCAATGAAAGAACTCCAAAATATATAAATCAGGCTTTAACAGAATTGAAAAGACAAACAAATGACTCTGCAGTCATAGCAGTAGACTTTAATATACTACTTTCAATGAAAGATAGAACAACTGGAAAGAAACTCCACAAAGATGCAAAAGAACTAAAGAATACAATTCACCAACTTGATCTTATAGACATCTACAGAGCACTTCACCCAACAACAGCACAATATACATTCTTTTCCAGTGCACACGGAACATTCTCCAGGATAGACCATATCTTTGGCCACAAAGTAAGCCTTAATAAATATAAAAACATTGAAATATGGCAAAGCATCTTCTCAGATCACAATTATAAAATTAGAAATGAGGGGTTCTGGCAAGATGGCGGACTAGGCAGAAAGACTGCACAGACCCTCTTCAACAAAGAAAAGGGAAAACAATTAACACAGACAAAGAAAATAATCCTGGACCCTGAAGCCTTGAAGGGAAGGATATAGAAGTGGACTAAACCCCAACTAGCAGAAGAATTTGAGTGAAAATAACAAAAAAGGAGACAGACGGAGCTGCAGTCTGGCAGCGATCCTGAGCGATCCTGACGGCACAGACAGCTTGGAGATTCCCGAGTGGTGGTAGAACCTAAGAATTAACCAAAAAATCAGCCCTGCTATCCAGGGACTGCACAGAGGACTATGCGCAGTGGCTGGGGAATAAACGGAGAAGGTGAAGAGAAAGGTGGGCTGAGCTGTGCACTTTTGCCAGTCTGGAGAACGCTGCCATTTTGAAGCTTTGAAAGCAGCTTGACTATATTGGATATTTAAAGAGACAGTGCTCTAGCAGATTCCTGGGGCATAAGAACACATTCTGCTTTCCAGCAACCCCAAGAACACTCCAGACCTGCAAGACTGAAAAGGTACGACATTCCTCTTGTTACTCTTATGCCCCACACCCGCTTGGTGAACGGAGGTGCGGCAATTCCCCACTCCCCACTCGCACCTACTTTCTGGGCGCACAGGAACTCCATTACAGTCTGTGTGCTCAGATGGAGCCTGGGTGCCCTGCCCTGTCCTCCACCAATTCCTTTTTTTGTTTGTTTCTCTTTTTTTATTTTTATTTTTTCTTTTATGCCTTCTTTTTTCAGGTGATTAGTTTCCTTGTATTTGTCAGTTTTAAAACAACTATTATTAATAATAATTTTGTCCTATTTATTATTGTTTTTAATCTTCCTCTCCCAGGTCCTAGTTTTCAGCATTTTTTCTTTTCCCTGTTCCTGGTTAATTTTTTTTTTTTTTTTAATTTAAGGGGATGTTTTTTCTTTTCTATTTTTCCTTCCCCCCCTTTTTTCTCATGATTAACCCTGTTCCTTGTTTTTCTTTTTGCATTTTTCCCATTTTCTTCTTTCATAATTCTCCTTCTCTACTTTTTTTCTCTTAGCTCCTATCCCCAGATATTGCAGGTTTTCTTGTTTTTTCTTCTTCTTTTTCCCTTTTTGGCTACTGTTCCTGTGTGATTACAAGGTGTGTTTTAGTCCATGTGATTTCAGTTTTTTGATGATTATTCAATTGTAATTTGTGTCTAACTGAGT
>NW_006921716.1:8938694-8940713 GCF_000298275.1 Orycteropus afer afer | reverse complement strand
ACACTGGGAAGAGGTAACTATGGGGAGGAATTGGGAGGGGAGCTGCTGCATGGTGGTAAACTATGGTCAATGTCATGAGACAAAGTATATGTAAACTGCTGTATGGAAAGTGAATTTGCTCTGTAAATCTTCACCCAAATCACAATAAAAAAAAAAAAAAAATACAAATGAACAACAGGAAAATCAAGGGAAAAAGAACAAACACATGGAAACTGAATAACACCCTCCTTGCAAATGACTGGGTACTAGAAGAAATAGAAAAACAAAATTAAAAAATTCTTTGACTCAACTGAGAATGAAAACACAATATACCAAAATCTTTGGAAAAGCTAAAGCAGTGATCACAGGCCAATTTATAGCAATAAATACACACATCAAAAAAGAAGAGCGAGGCAAATTCAACACCTTAACCTAAAATTTAGAAAAATCAGACAAAGGGCAGAAAAAAGGCCTATAGTCACCAGAAGAAAGGTATTAATAAAAATTCAAGAAGAAATAAATGAAATTGAAAACATACAATTGAAAAATCAACAAGACTAGAAGTTGGTTATTTTAAAAGATTTAAAAAATTGACAAACCACTGGCAAATTTAACAAAGGAAAAGAGGGAGAGAATATAAACAACATGAATAAGAAACTAATCAGGTGACGTCACAACAGAACCAACAGAAAATAAAAAGGTAATATCAGGACACTATGATGAGCCAGCCATTCACCAACAAATATGAAAATCTGGAAGAAATGTACATTTACAACTTGTGATACACAGACAACACAACGTTGCTTGCTGAAAGTGAGGAGGACTTGAAGCACTTACTGATGAATATTAAAGACTAAAGTCTGCAGTATGAATTACACCTCAAGATGAAGAAAACAAAAATCCTCATAACTAGTCCAATAAACAGCTTCACAATGGATGGAGAAAAGACTGAAATTGTCAAAGACTTCATATTACTTGGTTTTACAATTAACACCAAAGGAAGCAGCAGTCAAGACTTCAGGTGACGTACTGCACTGGGCAAGTTTGCTGCAAAAGACCTCTTTCAAGTGATGAGGAGCAAAGATGTCTCTTGAAGACTAAGGTATGCCTAACCCAAGCCATGGTATTTTCAATCACCTCTTATGCATATGAGAGCTGGAAAATGAATAAGGAAGACCGAAGAAGAGTTGATGCTTTTGAGTTGTGGTGTTAGAGAAGAATGCTAAGAGTACCATGGACTGCTAAAAGGACTAACAAATCTGTCCTGGAAGAAGTGCAGCTGGAATGCTACTTGGAAGCAAGAATGGCAAGAGTTTATCTTACCTATTTTGGTCATGTTGTCAGAGGAACCATTCCTTGGAGGAGGCTATCATGCTTGGTAAAGCAAAGGGTCAATGAAAAAGGGGTAGGCCCTCAATGAGATGGATTGACACAGTGGTTACAATGATCGGCTTAGGTGCAGCAAGGATTGTGAGGCTGGCACAGGACTAAGCAGTGTTTCATTCTGCTGTGCATAGGGTCACTATGAGTCAGAACAATTCAACAGCACCTAACAATAAAAACAAAAGAAATGGACAGATTTCTAGAAGTAGTATTACTTACCTAAACAAACACAGACTGAGATGGCAAATTTGAACAGACAAACAACAAAAGAAAAAATTGAATAGGTGATGAAAAAAATTACGAACACAAAAAGGCCCTGGCCCAGATGGTTTCGATGGAGTATTCTACTGAACATTCAGAGAAGAACTGACACCAATCCTATTGAAACTATTCCAGGACACAGAAAAGGATGCAAAACTCCCAAATTCATTTTACGAAGCAAGCATAACCTTGATACCAAAACCAGGCAAAGATAATTCAAAATGCACCAACAGCAGAAGAGAAGCCAGATGATTGGGACCTTCTAAAAATTAAATTTTTATAGGCTTCCAAAGACTTCTCCAAAAGAGAACCTACAGATTGGGAAAAAATATTTGGTAATAACATATCTGACAAGGGACTTATCTCTAGAATTTATAGAACACTCCAACACCTCAA
>NW_006921716.1:8934109-8936689 GCF_000298275.1 Orycteropus afer afer | reverse complement strand
TTGTTTAATGTCATGAGACAAAGTATATGTGAACTGCTGTATGAAAAGTGAATTTACTCTGTAAATCTTCACCCAAATCCTAATTTAAAAAAAAAAAAAAAAAGCAAAACCAGGCAAAGACATCACTAAAAAGGAAAACTACAGACTAATATCCTCATGAATATAGATGTAAAATTTTTCAACAAAATCCTAGCTATCAGACTCCAACAACATATCAAAAAATAATACATTATGACTAAGTGGGGTCCATATCAGGTAATGCAAAGATGGTTCGACATGAGAAAAACTATCAATGTCATCCATCATATAAATAAAACAAAGGAAAAGAACCACATGATCATATCAATTGTTGCAGAAAAGGCATTTGATAAAATCCAACAGCCATTCCTGATAAAACTTCTCAGCAAAAGAGCAATAGAAGGGAAATTCCTCAACACAATAAAGGGTATGTATGCAAAACCAAAAGCCAACATTATTCTCAATGGAGAGAGACTGAAACCATCCCCCTTGCTAATAGGAACCAGACAAGGATGCCCTCTATCACCACTTGTATTTTACACTGTAGGAATTCCTAGCCAGGGCAATAAGGCAAGAAAGGGAAATCAAAGGCATCCAAATTGGTAAGGAAGAAGTCAAACTATCCCTATTTACTGATGATATGATCCTATACATACAAAACCTAAGAGACCACAAAAAAACTACTGGAACTAATCGAGAAATTTAGCAAAGTGGCAGGATACAAGATCAACATGCAAAAATCAGTTGGATTCCTTTACACCAACAAAGAGATTGATGAAAAGGAAATCAATACCATTTATAGTAGCTATCAAAAAAATAATAAAATACTTGGGAATCAATCTCACTAGGGACATAAAAGACATGTACAAAGAAAACTAGAAAAGACTACTTCAAGAAACTATAAGAGATCTACATAAATGGAAGAACATACCATGCTCGTGGATAGGAAGATTGAACATTGTCAAAACGTCAATACTACCCAAAGCAATCTTTACACTCAATGCAATCCCAGTCTAGATCCCATCAACATTCTTTAAGGATATGGAAAAACCAATCACTAATTTTATATGGAAAGGAAAGAGACCTTGAATAAGCAAAGCACTATTGAAGAAGAACAAAGTAGGAGGTCTCACACCCTCAGATCTCAAAACCTACTATACAGCCACAGTAGTCAAAACAGCGTGGTATTAGTACAATGACAGATACATAGACCAGTGGAACAGAACTGAGAACCCAGAAATGGATCCATCAACCTACGGTCAGCTGATTTTTGACAAAGGGCTGAAGTCCATTACATGGGGAAGAGATGGTCTCTTTCACAAATGGTGCTGGCATTTATTTTCAGAGAAATGAAACAAGATCTGTATCTCACACCATACACAAAAACTAATTCCAGATGGATTAAAAACTTAAGTGAAACCTAAAACTATAAAGTTCTTCATAGGGGTAAATTTAGGGGTCCTAATTAATGGCAAAACAGACTATCGAGCATAATGCAAAATACACAAACTGCAGAAGATAAACTAGATGAGTAGGACCTTCTAAAAATTAAGTTTTTATGTGTTTCCAAAGACTTCTCCAAAAGAGTCAAAAGAGAACCTACAGATTGGGAAAAAAATATTCAGCAATAACATCTGACAAGGGACTTATCTCTAAAATTTATAGAAAACTCCAACATCTCAACAACAAAAAGACAAATAATCCATTTAAAAAATGGGCAGAAGACATGAAAAGACACCTCACCAAAGAGGATATTTAGGCAGCCAACCAACACATGAAGAAATGTTCATGATCATTAGCCATCGGAGAGATGCAAATCAAAACAACAATGAAATGGCATCTGGCCCCAGCACTATTAGCAAAGTTCAACAAGACAGTAAATAACAAATGCTGGTGAGGATGTGAAGAGATTGGGACTCTCATACACTGCTGGTGGGACTGTAGAATGGTACAAACGCAGTGGAAAGTAGTATGCCAATCCCTTAAAAAGTTGGAATTAGAAATACCATTTGACCCAGCCATCCCATTACTAGATATATATCCTAAAGAAGAGAACCAGGACAAGAACAGATATAAGCACATCCATGTTCATTACAGCACTATTTACAATTGCAAAAGATGGAAGCAACCTAAGTGCCTATCAATAGAAGAATGGATAACCAAACTATAGTGCATACACACAATGGAATATTATGTAACACTCAAGAATAATGTAAAATCTGCAAAACACCACATAACATAGTTGAACTTGGAGGACATTATGCTGAGTGAATAACACTCAAAAATAATGTAAAATCTGCAAAACACCACATAACATGGTTGAACTTGGAGGACATTATGCTGAGTGAAATAAGTCAATTACAGAAGGACAAATATTGTATTAGTGTATTATTGTAAAAAGTCAAGGAAAGGTTTATGTATGAAGGAAACTTTCTTTGTTGGTTAGCAGAGGTGGAAGGGGAGGAGAGGAAACTGTGAAAATAAAAAATAATAAAAATGTAAAAAGACAAGCTACTGACTGAGAGAAACTATATATCAAATAAGAATCTAATCATATATATA
>NW_006921716.1:8920771-8934009 GCF_000298275.1 Orycteropus afer afer | reverse complement strand
ATCTCTTTTTATGTATAAATATATATATGTGTGTGTATATATATATTTGACCACTAACTAGAAGGCTAGCAGTTCAAACCCACGAAGCATTCCTTGGAAGGAAGGTTGGCAATCTACTCTCATAGTGATACTGCCTCGGAAACCCAAGGAGGGGTCGCTATGAGTCTGATCTGACTCAACGACAGTGCATTTGGTTTTTTGTTTGTTTGTTTGGTGTGTGTGTGTATGTACATAACTTCTACATCTTAAAAAAAGAGACAACCCAATGATAAAGTGGGCAAAGGATCTGAATACACAATTCACCATAGAGGATTTTCAAATGTTCATTGCAGCACTACTCACAATAGCCAAAAGGTAGAAACAACACAAATGCCCATCAACACATGAATGGATAAACAAAATGTAGTATATACATATGATGGCATAGTTCTCAGACATCAGGAGAAATGAAGTCTTAATACATGTTACAATGTGGATGGAACTTGAAGACATTATGATGATTTAAATAAATCAATCAAAAAAGGACAAATATTCCATGATCTCACTTATATAAAAAGATAAAAATAAAGGAAAATGTATAGAGACAAAAGTTTGTTAGTGGTTACTAGGGGTGGGAAGGAGGGAGAATGGTGAGCATAAAAATTGCATTGATTAAGGTTTGGGTTGCACTGCGGATTATTGCAATTGCTGTCAATAAGTTTCACACTTATAAAGAGCTGTGATAAAACAAAGAATTGACAAAAGTTGTGTGATTGATATACTTCAACAACAAAAATGGTAGCTGCTGCTGAAGCTGCTTACATACAACCAAAAATCTCATGGGACTTGGTTTCTTGATTTGGAGGTACAGTCATGGTTTCATGGGACATCACAGTTAATTAGACTAATAATGTGTTTAGTTCTGTTCTTCCTCCTACCTCATTGTGTAGTGTCTGGAGTTGTAAAAGCTTGCAAGTGTCCATCCAAGGCACAAAATTGGTCACTATTCACCTGACCAACAGAGTATGAATGAGAGTCAGACTAGGAGGAAGAAATGTTCATGGCTAATTGCCTTCATGAACAACTGCCTCCTTTGCCATGAGACCAGACGAACTGCATGCTACCCAGCTACCATAACTGAGCATTTTGATCAAAAATGGTATAGAAGAGTCCTTATCAAAAGGGGGAAAGTGCATAATAGAATTTCAAATTCTCATGGAATCCAGTCTTTCTGGAGCCATGGAGTCTGGATGAACCCCTGAAACTACTGCCTAAGATAATTTTTAAAACTTAAACAAAAAATATCCCCTGAAATCTTCTTAACACAGAACAGTTGTTGTTATTATTATTTGCCATCAGACTTGATTCATAGCGGCCCCTCCTTGGGTTTCTGAGGCAGTATCACTACGGAAGTAGATTGCCCAACCTTCCTTCTGAGGAGTGGTTGGTGGGTTTGAACCACCAGCCTTTGGGTTAGCAGTCAAGTGCCTTAGGCACTATGCTACCAGAGCTCCTACCAGTAGCTATAGTATTATAGTATTATACAATCTGTTTCTGTAAAGATTTACAGCCTTGGAAACCCTATAGGGCCATTCTACTCTGCCCTATAGGGTCACTATGGGTTGGAATTGACTCATTGGCAGTTGATTTGTTTTAGTTTTTGTTTTGTTCTGCTTTGTTTTTTGGTATGAACAACTTAACTCAAATGATTTGCTTCTAGATCATCTTGGTGCATTCAGTAAGGTCACTTAAAAAAAAAAAAAAAAAAAAGCCACTGCTATCAAATCGATTCTGACTCATAGTGTCCCCATAGGATAGAGTAGAACTGCCTCCTAGGGTTTCCAAGGCTGTAAATCTTTAGGAAAGCAGACTGCTTCATCCTTCTTCTGTGGAGCAAGCAACTGGTGAGTGTGAACCACTAAGCTTTTGGTTAGCAGCCAAATGTTTTAACCTCTACACTGCCAGAGCTCCTTAAAACTAAAAATAATAGAGATGGTAAATGTGAGAGCAAAACCAGATTGAAATACTCTATGAATGTCTGGTGGCATAGTGCCTTAGGCACTTGACTGCTAACCAGAAGGCTGGTGGTTCAAACCCACCAGCCACTCCTTGGAAGGAAGATGGGGCAATCTACTTCCATAGTGATACTACCTCAGAAAGCCAAGGAGGGGTCACTATGAGTCGGGTCCGACTTGACAGCACAGAACAACAACAACAACATGAATGTCTGCCATATACAAAACATAACATGAAAGGTGAATACAAAGTTTTGCTCTATTATACAAACTTATTCTAAGATTCAGGAAGGCAATGGTCAAAGGTAATGCATTATTTTTTATGTGAAGGAAATAAAAATAAATAATCATAATGTAGTTGATTCATTTGTATCCCTAAAAATAGAGTACTTTCCTTTACATCCTTAATAAAAGTAATTCATAAAACCAGCTCATCAAGCAGATATTTACACAAGGCTGACTGCTTAGCTACGGTCATGCAAAACTTCATGTATTTTTACTGAAACACTGTTAAGGTGAAAATGAATTTTGAGAATTGGATAAAGTCTATTGTAGGCACTATGAATTGTATAAACAATAATGTTAAGAATCTTAATTTTACTAAAAAAAATTGATAATAATCTCTGAACAGTAGGAGAGTCAGAGTTCAAATAAATTTTTCAGCTCACCACATAAAAAAATGTGGCATGTCAATAAGTTAAATAAGGTAAAAATCTCCACCAGTTAGCTTAAAATCTTTGCACCATACTACTTCTTTACAGCATTCTGGGTAGCTCTTTTCAGTGACTAAGAGACTGAAACCTGTTGTTAATTGGGTGAATCCCTTTATAGGAGTTTACATTAATATAGACGAGAAATTGCCTCAAGGCTGACCTTAAAGTGTAGCTTCATCTCTTTGCAATTCAGCCTAAGTCTCAAAAAGTGATAGACTCGGCATAATAGCATCTACAGTTAACTATTAAACTCAGGTAGACTATTGCTTTTCCTAATGGAGAATAATAAAATATCAATTTACATTAAAACATCTCATTTTACAATAGAATTAAATTAATGGTGTTTATATGAAAGAAATAACTTCATATAACTAGTGTGTTTATATTGGGCTCTCTAGGCTAAGTTCACAGGAGCTCTGGTAGCATAGTGCCTAAGGCACTTGACTGCTAACCAGAAGGGTGATGGTTCAAACCCACCAGCCACTCCTTGGAAGAAAGATTGGGCAATCTACTTCTGTAGTGATACTGCCTGGGAAACCCAAGGAGGGGTCACTATGAGTCGGGTCCGACTAGATGGCACATAACAACAACAACAACAGACTAAACTCACAGATGCTGGCTTCCACCCTTGCATTTCTTTGGCAATGAGGAGATATTTTTGACTAAGTTTGTGAAACATTAATGTATTGGATATAAATTTGTATTAATTAATATCCTAGCTATGTTATTGACTTGCTCCCAGCCTTTATAAATATTTGACTTCTCTGAATCTCAATTCGTCCATTGGAAAATATAGATACCATATCATCATAGACGTATGTTGATGACTAAATGTTATGGTGATATAAAAGTGAAGAAGACTTGCTCCCTATTCTTATCAACAGTCAGCCATAGGAGACAAGCATGGAGGCAACTAGTGACTACAGAATATGGTATCGGAAACACTAGGAGTAGACATACGAGTGATAGATGAATTACTACTGGGGATAAAGGAGAAGTTACAGAGCAGGTGCTATACGTAATAAAGGACGTGACCAGAAAGGGAATCCCACAATGAGAAAGAGAAGCAGATTTTCAGGAGGTGGTGGGGACAAAATGGGCAGATAAGCATTACAGATGAAGGTTAGAGATAATCTACAAAAGGCTTAGTGTGTCTTCTGAGGACTTTGACTTTACATTGTATAAAGAAGAGTATCCGTGGATAGACTTGAACAGAGAAATAGAGTATATCGCTTTTGAAAAGATAAGCCTAGCCACGGTCTGGAATATGGTGTGATAGAGAGAAACTCATAGCTGTAGGAAACTACTACAATACCCAAGAAAAGAAATGATGAAGTTATAAAATGGCAATGTATACAATATTAGGGTCAAAAGAATACTTTTCTAAAAATGGCAAACTTGAAAAAAGAAAATTTTCCGACAAAATTCACTAAATTCTAGCAAAGCTATACTGAAAGGCAAATTTACAATAAAAATATTTTCTTGCTTTTTGAAAATGAGTTTATCATTTATCTGGAGAAATTATAAACAATTGTTTTTAAAAAAAATAACAGAGTAAACATAAATTTTAAACAAAAGGAAAATAAGAAAATAAATCTAAGTGCTTATATTTATTTTTAATACATAATAATATTAATAAATTTATAGAAAATATACTCAAGAATAGATGAATGAACTAGCAAGTAAATAAAATTAGACAAGAAAAGAGGGATCTGATAACAAATAAAGAATTTAAAAAAAAATTACCAATGGATTGAATGCAAAGTTGGATGGTAGATAATTTTCTCAAAACAATAAAAAAAAAATCAGAATTGACTCAAGGAAAACTAGAAACTTGAATATATTCAGGTAATGAAATTTAAAATCTGTAAGAATATTACTTTTAAAAACTGCTTAGAAATAGACAATTTAACTAGAACGTCCCTTAAACCTTTAAAGTATTATTTAATTCCAATAATTATTACTAAAAATTTAGCAAAGTCTTGGCAAAATGGATATCTAAAAATCAATAACTGTCTGGCACACAAATAACAAGCAATTGTAAAATGCAATGAATAAAAAAGATTTCATCCATGATATCCGCCAGAGACAATACAAAATACCTAAAAAGAATCCTAACAATAAATATGTGACTCCATCTGAAGTAAACTCCCAAAGGTTACTGTTTGGATATAATCAAAGAGCTCTAATTAAAATCTGAACAAATCATTCTCAAGGCATCTAGTGGTAAAAATGACAGCAGGGAATAAGTTGATTTTGTCAAATTTAACAAGTGATTTAATGCTATTCAAATAGAAATAGTATTAGATTACAATATTTGAAATTTCATAACTTTTGAAAATGGGAAATAATTACAAATAATAAGAGTTAATATGTATATGGTACTTACTATGTGCTACAGCAGTTTTCTACTGATAGCCCATATAATCTTCATCTTTATCTCATTAGGTGCATACCATTCTGTAATTTATACAAGAGAAAAAAAAAATCTCAGAAAAAAAATTGCCCAAGATCTAATAACTACTAGATTTTGGGACCAATAGTTAAATCTAGATAACATGACTTTAAATTCTAAATTCTTAGCTTCTACAATATTCAGCCTCTCAACCCCAAATGTCCAAAAATTGGAGACTGGTCAAATGAAGTAGGACATGTAGAAACATAAAATAGGATGCATATATTAAACATGATGTCTTAGAAAAAACGAGAAATACTTACATATAATGCTAAGTGAAAAAAGTGAATAAATAAACAATACATTATATCATCCCTGTTTTGTTTTGTTTTGCTCTGGTGTGTGTATGGGTGTGTGTGTGTATTGTGTGTGTGTATGAGAACGTTGACTGTGGTTTGAGATAACATTATGTGTGATGTTGATTTTTTATAATTTCCAAACTTTCTGCAAACAATAGGTATTACTTATATAATATGAAAATAAACAATAATGCTGATTTTTTAGAATAGGCATAGATTAAGTTAGTGGCCATGTAAGGTTCTTTTAAAATAATATTTTACTGAGTTGAGACATTCAGATGTTGAAAATTTTCTTCCTTTAAGTCTTCCAAAGTACATGAATTCAGCTAGCAGCCAGTCATAAAGCCAACTTCAGATACTCTTCCTCCCCAGTCCAACTTCACATCATACCCTTCTTCCTGCTCCCAAACCTACAGGAGACTTCTAGCTAATAATAATAAAGCTTGATATACAAAATTTATATTTGTGGGAAATTTTTAGAAACTCACATATTTATATATTTCAAATAATTTAGAATATTTATTTTAGTCTTTTGTTATTCAATTAGTATACAGGAATCAGAAAATTATGCAATAATTTGTCCAACTGTAATTATAGTCCTAGGTTACAAGCATCCTCTAGGCTATGCAATGCTAGAAATAAAAGAAAGTAAAACAAATCAAAATCTTTTTATTATTGTATTCCTAAATAAAAATAACAAATAAACTAACATATTTTGTTTTTTCCAAATACTAGACTTTTGCATTTATATTACAAAAAATTAAATACTAGCAAAATTTTTATCTATATATTCTTCTATTACATGAGCATCGATTTATGCTCCCTTTTCAGTAGCTCTCTTGCCTCAAAAACAAGCCCTCCGAAAACATGGATGTTTAACTATATAATTATCTAGTTGGGTATCTGTTCCAAAACCCACTCTCTTAACTCTCAGGTCTCAAGTTAAACCTGCAAACCACAAATCGTACTGCAGCAATAGAATCTTTCCATAATGAAAATGTCAGTTCCAGCCTCTGTCTGCAACCACAGCCACTTTCAGCTTTCAGTTTTATTTAAAAGCCTTAATTGGAAGTTTTTATTACTCCCAATTAGGCTTTTTAATTAAAAGGAAAAGTTGAAAGAGGCTGCAGGCAAATACTGCTGAAACCCATATCAGCATAAAATCAAAGGAAATAAAAACAAAATTACGCTACTGTAAAACGGCAGTAACAGGCGCAGCTTTCAATAATGTTTACCTCTGGTCATATTTAATGTTATGGTAGCACATTGACAGTGATGAAGTGGACATGACTGATTGGAAAAACCAGACTGCATCTAATGTAACAATAAAATTCATCAAAATGATACTTAAAAGAATACATTAGCATTCAAGACAAAAATCTACCAAAATGCACAGTTGCCAATTCAAGTAGTTAGCAACTAATTCACCAGCACAGCACTAACTCTCCACACTATAGCAGACTCTTAAAGCCTCTTTAACAAGCAGAATACTCCATGTAAACAATGTGGATAAGTGTTTATTGTTTTAAGATGATTAGCTTTTTCTTTTCTGTAGAAAGTCTTAACTTGTCATTATTGTCAACTTTTGTACTAGTGAC
Organism: Orycteropus afer afer; assembly: GCF_000298275.1. NCBI lineage: Eukaryota > Metazoa > Chordata > Mammalia > Tubulidentata > Orycteropodidae > Orycteropus > Orycteropus afer. The sequence goes on along the minus strand of NW_006921716.1, from coordinate 8,926,950 downwards.
AGTTTTTCTAATTCAAAATGAAATTAGAAGTTGAATTCACTTATATTTTGGCACCTTTTAAATTTTGTGCAATATCTTTAGAGCAAAATAGAGCTTCTTATATAAAGTTGAGCCCATAATCAGAGGTAATAGGAATATGTAGAGATACTAGATTTGTACCAGAGACAATTTCATACCTAATTAACCTGGCTATTTATCCAGAATTTTATAAGCTATAACAAGAGGCAGAGGAAGATATCTAAAATGGCTCTCATATAAACTGTAATACTGAAGAAGTCATTTCTGTATACCTTAGCTTTCCAACTCGCGGACTGGGCTAATATTTAACCCCAGATAACCTCCAAATTTGGGGTTGTTATTGTTATTAGATGCCATCCAATAAATGTCATACTGGGCAAATGTCAGACTATATTTGTACTGACTTCTCTGTTTTTAAAACCCGAGTTCTTTCTCCAATGGATTATTTTCAAATAAGACAAAGAGTTTGCAGATTTTTTTTTTCCTTGTTCCATTTTTTACTTGTGTTGTTTCTTTGTTTTTGGTTGGTTTATTTTGTTTTGGAGGGTGTGTTTGTTTGTTTTAAGGGGTTGCCTCAATAGACACACTGTGCCAACTGCTTTTGATTAATTGCAGAATTTTCCAGAGTCAAACTTCCACATCACTGGCCATGATCAAAGGTTATCTGGGACTTTGCTACCATTCTAGCTTCTGGACTAGGGTTGGAAAAGAGGGTAGTCATTGGGAATTTCATAAAGACAAAGGGTACAAAAATTAAATACTCTAACTCCTGAGTCCGATAAGCCTGAGGTTTAATCATAGTTCTATCACTTGGCAGCTATATCCTTAAGCAATTAATACTATTATTGCATTAATTTTCAATTGCTGCCATAACAAATTGTCGCTAAATGAGTGGCTTCAAACAATAAACATTTATCATCTACAATTCTGGAAGTCAGACACAGGTCTCACTGGACTAAAATTAAGGTGTTTACAGGATTAGATACTCTAGGAAAGAATTCATTCCTTGCCCTTTCCTGCTTTTAGAGGGCACTCACATTCCTTGGGTCATGGTTCCTACTTCCACCTTCAAAGCCAACAACGAAGTAGCTCTCATGACCCTTCTGTCATCACAGCTCTCTCTGACGATAGCCAGGAAAGAGTCTCCCCTGTCAAGAACTCAGGATTACATTTAGCCCACCTGGATGATCCAAGATACTCTCTCCATTCCTTGGTCCTTAAACTTAAGCACATGTGCTAAGGTCTTTTTCCATATAATGGAACATATTCACAGATTTCAGGGATCAGAACATGAACATCTTTGGGGAGGCCACTATTCTGCCTACCATAATTCTTTTTCAGCCTCAATTGTCCTATCTGTGTTACAGGAGAAATTAATAGTTCCTACTTTATAGGGTTATCACGATAAACTGTGGTTGGCCCAATACCTGGCATATAATTGTGGCCCTAAAAGAATGTTAGCTACCTTCATAAACAACAACCTGTACCCAATTACTTTTAACAAAATCTACTTTCTACAGCCACAAAATGGTTAGAGTCATTGATTTAGAATCCTGCCCTAGCACAGGGAGAGGAGACCTGGCAGCACAGTGGTAAAAGCATTCAGTTGCTAACCAAAAGGTTAGGTTCAAATTCATCAGCTACTCCACAGATGTGGCAATCTGCTTTCATGAAGATTTACTGCCTTGGAAACCCAATGTGGCAGTTCTCCTTTGTCCTAAGGGTCACTATGAGTCAGAATTGATTCAATGGCAAAGTGTTTGGTTTTGGTTGCCATCACAGATTTTTCTCTGTATTTCTCAGAGGACAAAATCTTCTGTTTCTATAGAATGACTTTTAACCTTTCAAAATCGTTTGTCTCGTTTTCAAATAAGCAATAGGGTGATACTAATGGTTATATCTCCACAACTGAATTTTCCAAACTGCCACTCACTCAAGGCTTTAAACCTCTTCAAAACAGGATAAATCCCTTCCTTCTTATGAGTATTCATGGTTACTTTTCACTCTAAATAAACCCTACCCAGAAATTCATCATAAGCACATACATGTCCTTTCCTCTGCAGCCAGGTTGGAGGTGATGAGGAAGGCAGTCAATTCCCTGATGCTTTCAGAGATCCTGGCATTACAGTATAACCAGATTGTCAGGGTTCACCTAGAGGATTACCTGCTAAATCACAAGTTTAAAGAAAACAATTTGGAGTTATCCAAGAGGAAACAACACATTTACTTATCTCCAGACTCTCCACACAGACTGCATTAAATTTTCCATAACCAAATTTACTTCAGGGCTGAGAACAAGCAGGAGATACTGCTGCTGGAAGTTTTTATGTTTGAAACTGCCTTTTAAAAAAAAAGTTTAAAGTGTTGGTGCAATTCCTTAACTCTTTTGCAAAATTCATTTTACCACTGGGTAAAATTACTTGGCAATCTAATTGCTTCAGAGTTCAAAGTAAAAATAAGTCCAAAACACAGGAGCTAAATTAAACCAGATAACACCTTTCACTGTTCAAGACTTTTTTAATACCATATTTGATATCATCAAACTGTTCAAGAGTTCTTAAATACCAATGTCTGTGGCATTTTCTAATCAATAAAACACATGTAGTCAAAGTGATAGAAGGAAAACAAATGAAAGGTGGCACTACAGATAATTTCTTAACAATTACTAAACTAAATCTATATTCAAGTATAGTGATTGTTGAGTTAAGCAGATAATGAAGTCTTAGAGAGCCATTCATTTAGCATGTTTTCTAACACTTGATCGTCACTTCATTTGGTGTACAGCATAGGAATTTAGAAAACAGATAGGATTCAGCCAAATAGATTTGTTGTAAACAACATTCACAGATGCTAAAAAAGAAAGCATGTTTTGTTTGAAAAGGGCATCTCAATTCCCATCTCTGCCCATCAAGTGAAAGGGAAATATATGAGGATATCAACTGTGAAATGTCAGCATACTAAGTAGGGTATATGGCTTGTGTTTCTTGATATGAAAGGGAAAGATCTTGGTGAATGCTATTTGAAAGTCCATCTGCCACAGAGCTACACTGTACTTTCCTGTGTTCTATAAAGCTGCTCAGGGGGAATGTGCCGAGTGCTGAAGCACTATCTCAATACATCGTTCCATCACCACCCACAGCTGTTCATGAGAGAGCAGGAGAAAATTGGATGTACTAAAGAAAATGAATTTAGAAATAAAAAAGAAGGGCTTCAGAATTTAAACAAGAAAAGGAAAAGAACTGAAGCAAATGATATGGTTACCTTATCCCATGAGACGAGCACTTGTGAATGAATATAGAAGATTTTTCACTAAGCCTAAACATAACTGTGAAATATAAAAAGGGTCTACATCTTTTGCTGTCATTATCAAAGGGGGAAAAATGAATTAGTCCAAAGTGACAGTGCTAGAGGCAAACAATGAAAGCTTGAAATTGAAATGGTGATAAACTCTATGTACAAATCCTGCAGATTAGATGAATATTTATCAGGTTACATTTCATATTCTGCTAAAGAGCACATGCCATCTTACAGAGTAATTGCAGAAGCCCTGGTCTCTTCATCTCAAAAGAAAGGGAAGGAAAAAAAAAAGAAATGTAATCTACATGGATGAATCTGAATTCATGAATGGTAACAGACACAATACCTTAACACATTTACCATACCAAAGAACCTTTAACCACCTCCCAGAATTAGCAAGTTGACATAAAACTATAAACAGGATCATTTCACATGCTACAATAGTGCAGGTACCTCTGAGGAGATGGGAGAGCAACATTACACTGTTTTAAAAGTGCACATGAAAAGGAAAATTGCAACCAAACTTCTCAGAATATCTGAGTGGACATCATTATAAGATTAATAACGTGAAATTTTGCCAAAACCTTGCTGCCCATAGCAGGTATTTCAGCTCTCCTTAGAATGTTAAGATGACTGAAAATTTTTAAAGACTGGATACTGCCATGTAAAATGGATTCGCCTTTATAGGAGATGGTTTTGATATATCACTACACAGCTCCAAAAGTAAATGGGCACCCAAGTGCAACAAGGGCTTTCAGGAAGATACATTTTCAATACTGACTTGGCCAAGTGTAAGACTGTAGAAAATATACTGAGGCTTAATTTGATGGCTGTCTCAAGCAAAAAGAGGAAAAGGAAAAAGAAACAAAAACTAATCCTCTCTCATATCAACAAGATAGTGGCATTTGTTTTTGTATAGTTAGTGGAATGATTACTGAGTTGTACTGTACCCTATATCTCATTAATCCATCTTATTATATCAGTGATAATTTAGAGTAAAATTTACAGACATAAAATGTTGTGGTGTGAGAAATATGACAAATTTACCTAGGAAAGCAATTCAAAACTTTTCTTTTCCCTTAATCATATGGATAATTTGTCAAAAATATTGCCCTCTTCCACTACATCTTTTTAACAATATCTTTTAAAATAAGTCTGTCTGAAGAAATATGTTTTTAATAGTACCGCTCCCACCATCTCATATTAATCTTTCATTCTATTTTTCAGAAGAAAGAAATCGAAATTACACTCCATATTTTAATAATATAAAATGATGGTAGAAAAAGTCAGAGAGAATATTTTTTTCTTTCCTTCCTCTTAACCACTGAAGAGCTTTTAATTCGTTAATCTCCCCAAACAGGTAAATCGGTGGTGCTGTTACATGCTGCTCTGGTTTCAAATAATTACCTGCAAATGAGTGCCTGGGGTTGGATTAACTATTGCCTCATCAGCATTCATCACTTCTACCACAACATGAAGAGAAAGAAAGAGTAAAATAAAATGGAGAGAGGTGGTAAAACCATAGAACAAAAATTATACAATGTTTTAAAAATCTTGGCATTGACCTTCTCTCCCCAGACACTAATACAGTGTACACATCGTGATGGTCATATAAGAGCCACATTCTGGAAGCACACATTAATCTGGCCCAGATTTTTATTTGTTTCTGATTTCCATGCAGAGGCTTTCACAGTTTAGTTGGCACCAGAACCACCTGGGAGCTTATTAAAAGTTAAGATTCCCAGGACTCAAAAGATTTTGATGAAGCAGGTAAATATAGTTTGGGGCCCAGAAGTTTCCAAACACTCCAGGTTGATTCTCAACAGATGTCTATGGATCATACTTGGAGAAACACTACCTAAAGGCTGCACACTACATCCTCCTCTACATACCAGAAGAAGAAAATAAGATTTCCTATACACTTCTCTGCCTAACCCCTGGCAGGCCAGAAATTCAGTGTCACTTCTGAGGCTAGTCCCAAGAATTAGTCCCCTACCTATGCTTGAATCTTCCAGTAACAGATTCTCAGTACTGCTCAAGGTATTTCATTCCAACTTGGAAGACCTCTGACTATTCCCATCTCATCTTCCTTTATTTGAAAACTGGAAAATTTGGAACTGCTCTCTATAACAAATCCAACCCTGTTCTACATGTAGCCCCTCTAACACCTGAAGGCAGTTATTTTTCTCAGTTAGCCCTCAGACTGAGGTTGTAGTCACAGTATAGAGGGCAGTGCCCAGAGCAGGGAGGACAAAAAGATGGAGTATTTAAACTATTTGAGATTTGGAGAAAACTACATATGATTACAAAAGGTACAGACAATGAGAACAGGAAATGGAAATACCAAAGGAAAGATTAGTTTTCCTAAAGACATGGGATATATATGAAAAAATAAGTTCAAACTATGTGGAAGTTAAAAGTGAAATGGTAGTCTCCTTTCCCCAATCTAACCCTCTAGCCCTGTTTTCCTAAAGCAGACATTTCAGTTTTTAAAATTGTAATTAGTTATTTTGCTGGTCACCATTACCAAAACATATATATGTGTCTGTCTCTTTATTTAGGAGCTCTGGTGGCATAGTGCCTAAGGCATTTGACTGCTAACCAGAAGGCTGGAGGTTCAAACCCATCAGCCACTCCTCCTAAGGAAGGTTGGGCAATCTACTTCTGTAGTGTTATCACCTCAGAAACCCAAGGAGGGGTTGCTATGAGTTGGGTCCGACTCCACGGCAGTGAGTTTGGTTTTTGGTTTGGTCTCTTTATTTATAAATTCTGGCCATGCCCATTGCTCCTTCAGTGTGAGATTCAAGGATTTTAGCACCTGCCCTGCTATCCTGTTCCTCTCTCACCTCCACCAGATATATATA
>NW_006921716.1:8915863-8920671 GCF_000298275.1 Orycteropus afer afer | reverse complement strand
ATTATCTTCCTGGTTGTCTTTATGGCTATAAATTATATAATAAATTTCTAGCTCTGGATTAATCATCTTGGGCAGCATCTAACAATACTATGAAAAATGTAGAAATTAGCTTTCTTATCCTTCCTGAAAGTATAAAGGTAAGATGTTAAAAATGTTTTCTTAATCATTAAATTATGTGATAGATGAGACCTGAGACAAAGCTATTGAAATTATTCTCTTTCTCTTGATAGGAAGGAGCCCTGGCAGTGGAGTGGTTAAGGCATTTTGGCTGCTAACCAAAAGGTCAGTGTCTCAAAACCAACAGCCACTCCATGGAAGAAAGATGAGGCAATCTGCTTCCTTAAAGATTTATAGCTTTGGAAACCCTATGAGAGTTGCTATGAGTCTGAATTTGGTTTTGGTTTCTCTTCATAGGCAGTAGTATTGCTGGCCTATATGCTATGAAGAATTGTTATAAAAATTCTTATGTTCAGCATAAATATGAATTTTTAGAACAAAGATAGATTAGGTTGTCCCTCCCTACATTACCCTTCAAATAGGCCCACATATGGAATTATAACTCATACAATGTGACTCTAAACTGTCTCTGAAAACTGTGCTCTATCTTAAGGCTTCATGGGCCCCACACTTTATTTTGAACCTATAAGAACACTCTTTATTTGACAGATTCCTTCCTTCATTGATATCACTCAAAAGCAATAAAATATTTATTGTTAAAAAAAAAATTAAGTCACCAACTAATGTCCTAGAACAAAGCAACGCTATCAATTCTGAAAGAATGATTGCTTCCAACTAATCTCACTGAGTTAGTCTTGGCTGAAGAATAACTGAAAGAGAGTAAGTTATTCAAAAGCTAACATAATGAAAGAAATGGCAGAGCCATAAGAAGATAGTTAATGAATCACAATAGTAAAATATATGGCTTTGTTATAACGTGTTAAATAAGCCACAGTGGCAGACTTGCCTATCATTCAACACTATTATTATGCCTAGTGGGAGTGTGGTTGTTTTTGCTGTTGTTTTAAGCAGTGATATAGACAGTGAATCAAAGACAGAAAAATAGTATATCCAGCACTACAGTTAAAAACTGAAGAATAACGTTTATAAGAATTCTATGCCATATACAAGTAGAGAGGCAACTGTCATTTTTTTTCTATCACACCCACACTATTACAGAACAATTTTCAATATCCTCACGAAAGGTAATGTATGTAGGACAAGCTATGATTTTACTAGAATTGACATTTACATATAGGAAATATTTCTTTAATTTCTCCACTAGGAAGTTAGTGTCTCTTAAAAAAACATACAGCATTAACTTATGGTAAAATGACCTTAAAACAAATATAAAGGTTTTTGGAAAAGTGAAAATAGATGTTTATAAAAATAGGTATGATTAATTAAACCCATAAGTAAATGTGTCCTAATAAGTAAGATATATCCAATGCCACAGTTATTATTAGGAAATTAATATGATATAATATAGCCTTCTACCCATAAAACAAAAATTTAAATTGGTATGTTTATTATGCAAAGAGTATCAAACAGTGTGACTGAAAAAGAAAGAAAAAAATCTAGTGAGGTTGAGGTAAAAAATTTCATAGATATCCATCCACTGGTTATGGGATTAAAAAAAGAAAACAGTTGCTATCAAGTTGAGCCTGACCATGGCAAATTCACATGTGCCAGAGTAAAACTGAATGTCATAGGGTTTTCATGGCTGTAACCATTCAGAATCTGATCACCAGGACTTTCTTCAAATGTTCCTCCTCAAAAAAAAAACAAACAAACTCTACCATCGAGTCAATTCCAACTCATAGTGACCCCCTTTATGTTTGCAAGGTGGTAAATCTTTATGGAAGTCAATTGCCCAGTCTTCCTTCCATGGAGTGGCTGGTGGGTTTGAACCACCAGCCTTCTGGTTAGCAGTCAAATGCCTTAGAAACTACACTACCAGAGCTCCTCTAGGTGAGTTCAAAATTTTCAGTTAGTAGTTGTGCACTTAGCAATTTATGCCACCTAGAGATCCCTATGGGTGTGATGCAATAGAAATCATGTTAGCAAACAAACAACAGCTAGGCTATGTAGGGTATGGATGTCTGAGATAAATGTTGTACTTGATTTTTAAAAAACCAGAACAAGTAGCTCCAAAATATTTTACCAAGCAAAAGGAAGCAATGTTAGATACATTATGTTATATGTATTGCTTAATAGTAAAGCAGGCAGAAACTAAGCAGCAGTTTTAAAGGTTTTACAAATTTTTGTTTCTGTAATTGTGCTTAACTACTAACCTAAAGGTTAGCAGTTCAAACCCATCCACTGGTGCAACAAAAGAAAGGCCTGGTGTTGTATGTCCATAAAGATTACAGTCATGAAGAAAACACTATGGAAATTTTCTACAGGTTGCCATGAATTTGAATCGACTGACGGCAATGGGTTTGGTTTTATTGATTAGTCAGAGCACAAGATTATAATAACTGAATTTTTCAAAGTTAAATAAGAGTGACTTTAAAAGTGAACAACCATTTTTCAAAAGCCAAGATAACCCACACATGATGGTTTGGGAAAATGTATTAACTATGTGACAGAAGTTGTTAAATTCCAGCTTCATCTTGGGTTATAGACTTCCCAAAAAGCAAGGAAAACTAATACCTAATAATTCAAAATTTCTAACCCGATTAAAACGTTTCACCTCAATATCTATTCATTTGCTGATGTGGCACAATTCAAAATGAGAAGAAACAGCAGCAAATATTCATTAATAATTAGAACATGAAATGTACAACGTATGAATTTAAGAAAATTGGAAGCTGTCAAAAATGAAATAGAACACATAAAAATCAATACTCTAGGAATTAGTGAGCTGAAATGGACTGGTATTGGCCAATTTGAATCAGACACTCTTATGGTCTACTATACCAGGAATGACCAACTGAAGAGGAATGACTTCACATTCATCATCAAAAAGAAGGTTTCAAGAGTTATCCTGAAGTACAATGCTGTCAGTGATAGGATAATATCCACACACCCACAAGAAAGACAGTTAATACTACTATTATTCAAATTTACATGCCAACCACTAAAGCTAAACAGGAAGAAATTGAAGATTTTTACCAAGTTCTGCAGTCTGAAATTGACCAAATGTGCAATCAAGATGTATCAATAATTACTGGTGATTGGAATGCAAAAGTTGGAAACGAAGAAGCATCCATAGTTGGAAAATATAGCCTTGGTGAAAGAAATGATGCCAGAGACCACGTGATAGAATTTGCAAGACCAATGACTTACTCATTGCAAATACCTTTTTTAAACAACATAAAAGGCAACTGACTACACACGTGGACCTTAACAAATGGAATATACAGACTACATCTGGGAAAAGAGATGATAAAAAAGCTCTATATCATCTGTCACAACAAGGATAGGAACTAACTGTGGAACAGACTATCAATTGCTCATATACAAGTTCAAGTTGAAGCTGAAAAAAATTAAAATAAGTCCATGAGAATAAAAATGTGACCTTGAGTATATACCATCTGAATTTAGAGACTACCTGAAGAATAGATTTGATACATTGAACATCAATGACTGAAGACCAGACAAGTTATGGGATGGCATCAAGAATATCACACATGAAAAAGGAAAAGGTCATTAACAAGACAGGAAAGGGAAAAAAGACCAAAACGGTTATCAGAAGAAACTCTGAAACTTGCTCTTGAATGCAGAGATAGCTGCAGCAAATGGAAGGAAAGAGCTGAACAGAAGATATCCAAGGGCAGTTCAAAAGGCAGAAGAGAAATTAAAGTATTATAATGAAATGGGCAAAGACCTAGAATTAGAAAACCAAAAAGAAAACACACTTGGCATTTCCCAGCTTAAAGAACTGAAGAAAAAAGTCAAGCTTTGAGTTGCAATATTGAAAGATTCTATGGGCAAAATATTGAATGATGCAGGAAGCATCAAAAGAAGATGGAAGGAGTGTACAGAAACACTGTACCAAAAATAATTGGTCTATGTTCAACCATTTTAGGATGTAACATATGGTTAAGAACCAATAGTGCTGAAGAAAGAAGTCCAAGCTGCACTGAAGGAATTGGAAATAAACAAAAAATTGATTGAATAATCACTGAAATATTTCAAGAAACAAATCTGCACTGGAGGTGCTTACTCATTTATGACAAGAAATTTGGAAGACAGCTACCTGGCCAACTAACTGGAAGAGATAAATATTTGTGCCCATTCCAAAGAAAGGCGAGCTAACAGAATGAAGAAATTATCAAACTGTATCATTAATATCACATGCAAGTAAAATTTGCTGAAGATAATTTAAAAGTGGTTGCAGCAGGATATTGATAGGGAACTTCCGGAAACGCAAACTGGATTCAGAAGAGGCCATAGGAGGAGGGATATCATTGCTGATGTCAGATGAATCTTAGCTCAAAGCAAAGAATACCAGAAAGATGTTTACCTATGTTTTGACTATGCAAATATATTTGACTGTGTGGATCATAATAAATTATGGATAACATTGCAAAGAATGGGAATTCCAGAACACTTAACTGTGCTCTTGAGGAACCTGTACATAGACCAAGAGGAAGTCATTCTAACAGAACAAGAGAATACTGCATGGTTTTAAATCAGGAAGGATGTATGTCAGGGTTGAATCCTTTCACTTTACTCATTCAATCTATTTTTTACTCACTACTGTCGAGTAAGGAGCTCTGGTAGCATAGTGGCTAAGGCACTTGACTGCTAACCAGAAGGCTGGCGGTTCAAACCCACCAGCCACTCCTCGGAAGGAAGGTTGG
>NW_006921716.1:8914307-8915763 GCF_000298275.1 Orycteropus afer afer | reverse complement strand
CGGAAGTAGGAATGCCCAACCTTCCTTCCGAGGAGTGGCTGGTGGGTTTGAACCGCCAGCCTTCTGGTTAGCAGTCAAGTGCCTTAGGCACTATGAATGATATACATGCTCATTTCAACAAAGAAGAGAGGCTATCAGGCCAAATTCATAGCCTTTGGAAACAGCTTGCCTGGGTTTGATTCCCAGCTTCACCACTATCTCATAGAATTTGGTCAAGCTACTTTCCACTTCATTTCCTCAATTGGACTGTGAAGATTGAAAAACAGTACTTGCCTCAAAGTTTGTTCTAACAATTAAAAGAGTTAATTAATAGCCATAAAGCCATAAAATGTCATAAACCCCGGACGTATTTAAATACTCAAAAAATGTTAGCCATTATTAAAATGGCAAGTGACTTTATTAGAAATTAATTTTTCTTTATGGCTCTGGTAGCATAGTGGCTAAGGCACTTGACTGCTAACCAGAAGGCTGGCGGTTCAAACCCACCAGCCACTCCTCGGAAGGAAGGTTGGGCATTATGAGTCGGGGCCGACTTGATGGCAAACAACAACAACAACAACAACAACTGTCGAGTAGATTTGACTCATAGTCAAATGAGACCTCTCCTTGGGTTTCCAAGGTGCTATCTCTACAGAAGTATATTGTCCTGTCTTCCTTCCAACATTTAATCGATATGCTGAGCAAATAATCCAAGAAGCTGGACTATATGAAGAAGAATGCAGTGTCAGGATTGGAAGAAGACTCATTAACAACCTGTGATACGAAGATGACACAATCTTGCTTGCTGAGAGTGAAGATGACTTGAAGCACTTATGGATGAAGTTTAAAGACTGCAGCCATCAGTATGGATTATACCTCAACATGAAGAAAACAAAAATCCTCACAACTGGACCAATAATCAATATCACAATAAATGGAGAAAAGAGTGAAGTTGTCAGCGATTTCATTTTACCTGGATGTACAATCAATGCCCATGGAAGCAGCAGTTAAAAGAAGGATGTCATACTTGTTAAAGTATATGGTGAGCAAAAGTGAGTAAGACTCTCAACAAGACAGACTGACACAGTGGCTGTGAAGATGGATGGGCTCAAGCATAGAAAAGACCTAAGGACAGCACAGGACTGGGCAGTGTTTCATTCTGTTTCACACAGGGTCAGAGCCAACTCAAAGGCATCTAACAACAACAACATCTATTCACAAATCAGAAATTCATTCCAAGAATTGATTCCAGTAGAAAATACTTCTGTGGTCTGGAGACAATGTAAAAGAATGGCTTTTCATTATTCACAGGACAAGCAGGCACCAAATGTTATAGAATTCCTCAGTTCCATACGTTGTTACCAAAAATAGCAAGAAATCACAATTTATAAATATTAATGATTGTGGCTGAGTCTACATCCTATTAGACCAATTGCCATAAATGTAACGGTGCAATGTTGTTGTTGTTGTTGTTGTT
>NW_006921716.1:8903670-8913887 GCF_000298275.1 Orycteropus afer afer | reverse complement strand
TTATTTATATATTATTAACTTGCATGAAATACTTGGTAGATGTAGGTATTTACTGTGTAACGTAACCCTAAAGATTAGGTCACTAACACTTGGTGGTTATCACACATATGTTCAAGCCACTGTTAATTAAGGGTTATTGATAGTTCTTTCATGGGCTTTGACGTTAAGTTCCCACAGAGGTAGCTCTATAAATACTAGTATGCCTTAGTTTCAATTTTCCAATTCTTATTATTTTCAATGTTTTGTCATAAAGGTCAGGAATACACAGAAGAACCAAAGAGCAGAAGGAGAAAAGTAGCATGATTATAATGATAATGGTATTGAATTGGGTTCTCCTAGAAGACTGGGTGATCTACTCTGTAGTGATAATGCCTTGGAAACCCAAGGAGGGATCACTATGAAGCGGATCTGACTCAACGGCAGTGAGTTTGGTTTTTTTGGTTTGGAGTACATATAAAAAGGTTTAACATATGTTTTCCAAAGCTACTTTAAGAAGGAATCCCCAAAATCAGCCTATGTTCTAATCTGATATATGCCACTTTTTATCTCTCAGAACAAATAACAAAGTTCTTTGAGCTTCAGATACTGCCACAACTTTGCTAGTGTCATTTCCTCTTGGTACTACCATTGGTCAGATCAGATCCATCTTTCATAGGTCAAATAATATTTGACTTCTTCCATTAAGTCTTTTTAATTATTTAAGCCAATGTTGATATACTTTTACTTTGAATATTTAGAGTTCGGATAACTCAATTAGCACAGAAATATGTAATCCCTCATAGTGTCTTATTGTTGTCTTTCTAAATAATAATAATAATACAACTTCCAATTTTTAATACCCACTAGATGCCCAACACCATGCTCAGCCAATGACATACATAATGACTTCTTTGCTCAAATAGTGAACATGAACCAACCACAACTGACACAGTGTGAGTATGTACCTAAGTCACATGGTAGAGGGTTTACAATAAGTATTTTAATAAATGTATGACATGGTGTAATGAAGCTCTTGTGGTGTAGTGGATAAGGCATCTGGCTGCTAACCAAAAGGTCAGCAGTTCTAATGCACCAGCTGCTCCATAAGAGAAAGATGAGGCAATCTACTTCAATAATGTTTTACAGACTTGGAAACTTGGGGGTGGTTATGAGTTGGAATCGACTTGATTCTGCAGTGGCTTTGGTTTTTTTGATGTGATGCAGGGAAGAAAAGAATAAAAATTATTTACATTTATTAGCAAGCTTGAAATAAAGGTATGCTGGTAAGATTTTTGTTTATTTTCACTGATTCTGAAAATCTCCACCCTAGCCCAAGTATAATAAACCAAAGCTGTTCTGATTCGAAGCTCTGAAATAATCTAGGTAAAAGCACCTTCAACTTTCCTTCATGGTATCCCAGACGATAGAGATTGCCTCTATCACTTTTCCCAAATCATTTTATTTAAATGGAAGTTGATTCAGTCCACATAGAATATTAACATCTATTCTTAGATGAGTCGGAATCTGTTAGTCAGAATCGACTCGATGGCAGTGGGCTTGGCATTCTAGATGAGGAAACAAAATTTCCTTGTAAAATAGGGTGAAAAAAGGAAAAATATTAATCAAGAAGTATTGTGTGGTCCTGTTGATGGGAACCACTTCTCTGTACCAGATGTGTTTGCCCAATTAACGGCAATTAATTTGCACAACACAGACTTCTCTTTGCTCTGTGACTTAACTAGTTGGTGAGTGTGGGAGAGTAGAAGGACTTGGCACACGCTGCTCCGTTCCACTCAGGTACTCTTGAAAGGAAGTTCTTCTGCAGAGAATACAAATTTTCCTTTCATGCTCTAAGTTTTATCTGGGAAGGCTTCTCCCCTGAGCAAGGCCCAGTTTAGAATAACCTGGGACTGGGTGGTAAACATTTGCTTAATCGTGGGGTTTCATATTAGCAAACCTATTTGGCTAACAGATCTAAATCCACTTATTCCACCTAACCTCTATTAGTTATAAAATATTTTTGTCTTCATTTTTTTCCCTAACTTTTCAGATATGAAAGAAGTATTCTATTTACAGGGATTACTTTGAGAGAACAACAAATCCATTTTCGTAAAAATCCATGTATATGCACATAAAATTCTGGGAAAAAAAGTAAGCCAAAATAATGGAACTAAAGATCATTTCATTTTAGCATCTTTGTATATTCTAAACTTTTATTTTTGAGTGTGATATTGCATGATATTGCATGATATTGCATGTGACTCTTTCTTTTTAAAAAAAATTCTTTCACCCATATCAAGCCTGTCTCTTAATTATCCATCCATTTTCCCTTCCTTCACCTCCCCTCCCATCCCTGGTAACTGACAAAGAAAATTTCCTTCCCTCTGGAAATCTTTCTGTGACTTTTTACAATAATGAACACATAAAATATTTGTCTTTCTGTTATTAACTTATTTCATTCAGCATAGCATCCTCTAACTCAATTAGCACAATAAAGGTAAACTTTCACTTTTTAAACATGAATTGTAATTTTCTTTTTTTAAAAAAAGTATCAAACATAAATATGTGTTTTTTAAATAGAATTCTGGTCTCTTCTAAAACAAACAAAAATTTCTGGATGGTGTAAACTGTTATTCTCCACTACTAACACAAAGGTTGGTCCGTCTCTTCAGGGGTGTAAAACCAGTCTTATAGTCCTTACAATAGGTGTTGTCTTCTGAATGCTCAATGTTCACATTTTAAGCATTACCAGTATTTTAATGATGAGCTCACAAATCTACTGCACAGTTAGGAGATGCTCAAAGGAAGTCTTAAGCCTCCTGTATTATTAAGAACTCTTTCTAATCAGTTAAGGGACTCTTGGAGTAATCAAAGAAAACTCGTCTTCTTTTTTTTTTTTTTTTTTTAGCAGGTACAGATCCACACAGCTTTTTCGAAACATATCACGGTATTACATGCTAGTGGTAGACACAGAATCCCTTTAGTCTAGTAGAAGCTATAATATGTTTTAATGGTGACATTTTCCTCCAAATATCACTAACTTTCATAGAAGCCAGCAGCTTCAAAATGCTGTAGGCAGCAGGCTTAGAATCAGGAGACATTTATTCCCTCTTCTGTCACTAAATTTCTCTTCACTTAGCCTCGCTTCATTTTGCCCATGCACAAAATGAAAAAAATAATTCTTGCTTTTTTTCTTAACAGTGACAGGAAGAAAATAAATGGGAATCTATACATGAATGCTATAATGAGATTCTTAACAGAAAACATACATATGTGTCTGTGTGTATACATATACATGCAGAATTACTACTACTGTAATTAACTTTCAGTAGTCCATCATTTAGGCTATTAAATTTTTCTTTTATTCTATAACTCAAGATGTGCGTAAATATTATTGTGACATTTTTCACCAAATATCACTACCTTTTGCAAAAGGCAATTGCTTCAAGGTGCTAGAGATTGGCTAGGAATCAAAATGGCAGAGAAGCAAGCTCTTTGTCTCTAGGCCTAAAGCTGGCATTCTCCCATTTGACAAGAAAAAACATCACCCTTGAGAGCTTCTCTCCCCAATCAAGAAATGAAAAATCACTTGTATGTGGCAAGTTAACCAAATAATAGTGGAAAAATGCCAGCTCTAGGAAAAGACATTTTGATGGATGTGAAAGGAATCAAATGAGATGCCTGCTTTATTAAACAGCAGCTGATCTGTGTTCTACGCAGAAGAGGAAGTTTACAAAGGAGTAGGACAGTTGTGTCAGGGAATTGAAACCCACAATCATCCACACTAGTTTGAAAGGACAAAAGCACACGCTATATCCAGAGCATAAAGACAAGTGACATCTGAAAAAACACAAGAGACTGAGTAGAAGAACATTATAGCTTGAAGATAGAAAGCAATACATCAGGGTCAAGGAAACAGCTTGTTTTTATGAATCTGAAAATACTGAAAAGACTAGGGAAATAGAGAAAAACCCTTTGCAACTTGGCACATGAAGTCATTGAGAAAAGTCATCTTAAATAGTTCCTTTGTAAGAGTTTTGTTATGTTTTCATAAACAGAGTTAATGACCTAGATTTCAGTGCCCTTTCAAAAAGCAGGCAAAGGAAATCTGTCATTGTTAACATAGCTTTAAAAGATGGCTACAACGTTCTGTCATGGTTATGCTCACAACTAAACCCATTTGTTGGTTAGGGTGACAGCTGCAGAAAGCACAGAGGGTTAAAATGTCATTTGAAATTGGGGTGATATGTTTTGAGGGTTTGCATTCTCTTTTTGAAGTGATCATTTTGCCTGATTACATCAGAGGCTTAAAGGAGATCAAAAGCACCAGATGCTATAACCTGCTTTGTTGGAAAGACTTCTAATTGAATCAGACACGGACAAAATATAATTACGTAAATAGTAGTAAAGTCTCTGATCAAGATTTGGAGCAGCAACCTTTGGACTGCTCTAATTCCTTCACTGCCTCTTTTATGAAAGACATTTCATAAAAGAGGTTAGATTAGAGGTGATTAGAGACCTGCATTTTTGCCAAAAATCCAATAATTCCTGGTTAGGATGGGAGAGAAAAGATCAGGAAGAATTCTTAGAGACACTTTTCTACTTTTTGACCTGAAAGTTAAATTCACATAAGAAGTAAGATGGTGTAACCTGCATATATGGTTATAATGAAAGGGATAAAACATGGCTCCATAGCTGAATTTATGACAGAGAATTTGGACAGATCTGGTGATGCCTGATCCCCAAAAAACCAGATGGAACAACATATCACAAAAAGACAAGGGAGTTTTTCTCTAGAATTCAAATACAAATACCTATTTCTGAATTATTTTTTAAAAAGCATGTAATACATTTGTTCTTCATATCTTGAGCAACACCTTCCAGATAACTTCTGTGCTCCAATTTTGAAAAATATAAAATGATAGAGCAGTTGAGATGTTTGTTTCCAGCTCAGTATTGACAGTCAATCAGTTAAGAGATATTTCTTAACACCCACAGGACTCAACACCACAGTGGGTACTCGGAGGTACATATTTAAAAATAGACATAGTTTTTGAATCAAAGAGAATATGTGATAATGATTCCAATGATACAGGGCATGTACGTTCAGGAATTCAAACCAGTTAGAAATTGGCATTAGGGAAAGACACCAAAATCAGAAGATCCAAGAAGATATTTCTGACAAGAAACTGATGTTGTTCAGAGATCTTGCTCAGGAATTATCACAGCCAACCTCTCCTTGCTACACACTGCCACCTAAAGGACAGCAGGTAATTGCTGGATAATAACTTGCTTGCTTTCTCATGGCTGGAAGTAAAGGTCTTAATTAATTTCATGATGCCCCCATTTTTCATGCAGCATTAAAGTTAAGTATTCAAGTGCACACTGGATCTTATGTCTATAATCATAAAATTAAAATGCTGCCTAGAGTTTGAGATTAGCTCAGAGAAACTGAAAAATTTCCTCCCAGCATATGATCACTTATAGCAAGGCACATTTTCATTCCTGTTGCATTTCATTTCACAAAGAAGACTCTCAGGAGTAGGTGGTCAAAAGATTATGAATAAGCATCTCAGTTCTGCTAATGGTGAAAAATGCAATGTTCAAATACAGCATTTAATGAATGTTTTTGAAGATGGTTGATGGTTTGCTGTAAGAGTACTTACATCTAAATGTTTCATGAACTGTGGTATTATTAGCCACTCCTCAGGGAGAGCATTGTCAATGTCTATATTTAAAAGGTTTAGATTTTTTATACAATATTTTTGGGAAACATAGAAAAAGTAAGTTAAAAACAAAAAAGAAATTTAAAAGTTAATTCAGATCTTAGTATCTCATAAATGCAAATAAAACTACTGAGATTTCATGGTTATTGGGAGGAGACCTTTAGGAATTAAAAAGAAATAGTTTGGTTCTTTCAATTTGGTAACAAGAACATTCTGACATTTTCCCTTTGGAAAGAATTATCAAATTACTTGCTTGAAAAAAAATTGATCAAATCAGGCCAGAGGAGCAGCTTCCATGGCAACCAATGCATTCAGAGATCATAGATGTTCTATATTCTCATTTAGCATTTTGACTGATACAATTCAGAGATATTCAGTAGGCCCTAAATGAAGCAAAAGGTAAATGTGATCACCCCTGATTAGGGAAAGATTACTCCTGAAAATAATCAACAGACTTCAAAAGCTAGATTAAATTTGTGTTAAACGATTTCAACTAGTCTTGAACATGAATTAATCCTAAGTATCATATATTGAAAAAGGGTGTATCAGTTTTTGTTTCATGGTGGATGTGTGACTGGAAGGTTCTGCATATATTACATTGATGTTATTCAATTCACATCTTAAACGCTCTGGAGAAGCTCCCTATTTATAGGAATCATGCGTCATTTCTAAAACAGGATCTTTTTATAGTGCAAATAGTAACAATTTTCTCCATGTATTTGGTAAATAACGATCTTTAGATATTGAATTTTCTTAAAGTAATACAGCCATAATTTTCAAATAACAAAATACCATGAGACACTTTCAGATATTGCTCCTTGAGAGTTCAGAATTCAAAGATACAGCCCTGTGAGAAGGGATTTTTACAAGGTGCTTATCTCTTATTTCCCTGTAATGCAAATAATAAGCATTTCTGAATTAAGGTTGGGAGCTGCCAGGCAATAAGAAACCTCGGATTCAGCATATTAGGGTGAGTTTAGGCCAGCAAAAATCCAGTGGGTTGGTCATATTATGTACTTCTACTTGACACCTCAAAAGGAACAATATATTATATCAACTTATTATAGATCATTTAAATGTTGGGGCTTCTCCAACAATACATATTTTTCTTTAACACTAATTCAAACCTGCAATGCATTGTATTATTTTAGATTCATGTATATATTTTTGTATGGCCTGCCTTTTGCACCATGTTGTTGTTGTTGTTGTAATGTGCCATCGAGTCAGACCCGACTCATAGCTACCCCTCCTTCGGTTTCCGAGGCAGTATCACTAGGGAAGTAGATTGCCCCATCTTCCTTCCAAGGAGTGGCTGGTGGGTTTGAACCACCAGCCTTCTGGTTAGCAGTCAAGTCCCTTAGCCACTATACTACCAGAGCTCCCATAGACCATCTGAAAGATACCCAAAAGAAATAAAGGTTTCATTTTGAAAACTATGAGGAATCATGTTGTACTCCAAATTATTTTTAATTCATATAAAATCATATGAAAGTCTCTACAAGCAGAAAATAACTCTTCCCTGAAATATTGCCATAAAGGGGGGAGGCTTGGCTCTATTTTTGCATTAATTAAAGGTACTTGACTCTTCAGTCCAGCAGAGCCCTGAAATGACTGCAGCCCAGTCTACATCTTGGCTGCAACCTCTTGAGAGACACTGAGTTAGAACAACCCACCTAAGTTGCTCCTAGATTCCTGACCTTCAAAAACTGTGTTAGATAATAAATGCTTGATGCTACAAGCATTTGATATTAAAGTTTTGGGTAATTTGTTACACAGAAATAGACAACTAAATACTAGTATGGATGCATATCTAGATATTTTCTATTTTCTAACAATTGAAGACTTTTACAATAGAAGTGAAATTTTAAAATGACAGAAATTGAACATCTACCTACAGAAAAGGTGATGATCAGGATTTGTTTTTGTAGTTTATGACTCCTAAATCATGGCTATTGGGATAAGTTAGAAATCTAAAAAAAAAAAAAAAAAGCCTGTAAAGAACATATTTTGCTATGATGAAAAAAGCTTCACAATAATATACAAGACATGAGGGAGGGAAGAAACTACCCAGATTAAAAAGATTAAACTAATATTATGAAAAACAAATTTGTCTTAAAAAGAATAATGGGGTTGACACTCAGAAAGGAATCAAAACAGGGGATCCTGGATATAGTGGAAGGAAAATGTAGAACAAAACACAAAATCATTAAAAAAAAAAAAGACTATGCTTACTGGTTTGACAGTTACTGGTGAAACCCTCAAGATGTGGTCCCTAGTTACCCTTCTGGCCTGGAATTGAACACACTTCCATTTTTCTGGACAAACAACAGACAGGCGTATAAGGTGAACGATTACACCAGGTAGGTATACTCCTTAGAAGAATCAAGGAGTTAAAAACAGCAGCAATTACACAGGGAGATAGTTCAGAGGACAGGAACACACAGGAAAAAAGGACAATGGGAAAAGGTAGCCACAGGGAGGGAGTGGGAAGAGAGCTGTTTCATTATGAGAAATTCAGTCAATGTCATAAAACAAAATGTACATGAAACATTGAATGGAAAATGAATTTGCTCTATAAACCCAAATCACAACAAAAATAAATAAGAATAATGGGGTTGATGTTTACTAATTCACAGAAAAAAGTAGCAGAGAAAGATTCAGGAATAAAAGTAAGAGTAAGATCCTATGAGTTTAGTACTGATCTGAACCTAAAGCAGTTAGGAATATGGATGTCTTATAAATTAAAATTCAAAATTTAAGGAAGTAAATTTTATGTTTATTGGGACATGGAATAGATGTCTGGAAAAAAAACAATAGATCTGTAACATAGATACCATTAGGGAGAAAAGATAGAATAGGGTCGTAGGCAAGGAAAAAGTATCTGCAGAAAAATCCACAGACCTAAGAACAGGAAACACAACTGAGGACAAACATGTAAGACCAAGTAGAAAGAGTAAACACAAAGATAAAGATAATATTAGAGATGTGAACTACAGAGCAAAAAGGCACATCAAAATTATGGATTTCAAACTAAGTAGGTGCAAAGATTTCAAGTAAAATAGTACCTGCTAAAGTTTTATTTTTCCCCTAATACAGAATATCTTCTCTTCCTCCTCCTCCCCTTCCCCCTCCCCCTCCTCCAATTTTTATTGTGATTTGGTGAAAGTTTACAAAGCAAATTCACTTTCAATACAGTAAATTCACTTTCTATACAGCAAATTCACTTTCCATACACTTTGTTTCATGACCTTGACTACAATTTACCACAATGCAACAGCTCCTCTCCCACTTCCCATAGTTACCTCTTCCCTGTGCCCTTCCCTCCCACGTACTCTTGCACCCCAAGCTGTCTCCCTGTGCATACATAACACTTCTATTCTCCCATGACTGATCTGTCCAAGGAATGTATCTATCTAATGTAAATGTTCACCTCATATGCCTGTCTTGTTTGGCTGGAAGCCACAGGAGTGGGTTTAATTCCAGACCTGAAGGGCAGCTAGGGCACACAGTCTCAGTGGTTCCATCAGGCTCTATCAGATCAGCAAGACTGGTGCTTTTTTTTTTTTTTTTTTTTTAATGATTCTGAGTTTTGTTCCACATTTTTAAATGATTCTGAGTTTTTTTCCACATTGTTCTCTAACTTGATCCAGGATATCCTAGATAGAGCCCCCTCCGAGTGGTTGACAGTGGTAGCCAGGCACGATCTAGTTCTTCTGGTCTCATAGTCATACAGGCTGAGGATCTCATGGTGTACCAGTCCCTTGGACTAATTTTTTCCATGCATCTTTGGTTTAATTCATTCTTCTTTGCTCTGAACGAGGAGAGACGCATCATTACATCTAGATGACCACTTGCAACCCAGAGTATCTTCTTAGTTCTAGAATTAACTTCCTGATAATTTCATGTTTCACAATACTCCGAACATTAACGAGATTTAGAAATGTTTCTGAACTGGAATCTTAAGGAGGAAAATGCTGGCATCTATAAGAGATTCCAAAAAATTAAAGAAAAATATCGTCAGTGACTCTTTCAAGAAGATGGGGAAAGGAGTTCCAGCAAGATGGAGGACTAGGCAGAAGGAATGCACAGACCCTCTTCAACAAAGAAAGGGAAACCAATTAACAAAGACACAGAAGATAATCTTGGACCCCTGAGCCTTGAAGGGAAAAATACAAAAGTGGACTAAACCCCAACTAGCAGAAGAATTTGCTTGAAAATACTAAAAAAGGAGACACACGGAGCTGCAGTCTGGCAGCGACAGACAGCTTGGAGATTCCCGAGTGGTGGTGGGACCTAAGAATTAACCTAAAAATCACCCTGCTAGCCAGGGACTGCACCGAGGACTGTGCACGGTGGCTAGGGAACAAGCGGAGAACGTGAAGAGAAAGGTGGGCTGAACTGTGGACTTTTGCCGGTCCTGAGGACACCGCCATTTTGAAGGTTTAAAAAGCAGCTTGGCTATTTTGGATATTCAAAGAGACAGCACTCTTGCAGATTTCTGGGGCTTAAGAA
>NW_006921716.1:8899949-8900554 GCF_000298275.1 Orycteropus afer afer | reverse complement strand
ATGGGGAAAAATTATCCAATTATAAACAAACAGCATGGATCCCTGGAGGAATTGTAGAACAGTGTATGAATACTCAGCAAAGCAGTTATAGCCAGAAACCTACTGAGTCACCAAGAACAGGTCTTGTTATAATACCCTGATCTCCTTTCTCATAGACTTTAAAGAAATTAATTGGCATATCATTTTTTTAAAAATAGAATATCCTCATTTAACATATCTTTTGAAAAATCCTGCTGAAATACTTCTGGAAGAATAAAAGAACTATCTGGATAATAGCATAGTTAGAGAGAACAATCATTATAACTAAAATAATGTTGGTTAATAGATGAAAATCTGCAATAAGGATCTAATGGTCTCTTGTTCTTCAGTTTGGGAGGATGTATTAAAGGCAAGATGTCATATTTATTTATAGCAGAATCAGGAGCAATACATTGGCTGGCAGAACTGAAAATCTTTTAAAATGTGTTTTATTGTAATATAAGTCATGTAAAGTGAAATATACAAAACTAAAATGACATGGGTCAATGAATTTTTTTTTTTTTTTTCAGTTTTCTCTCCCCTCCCCTCCCGCTCCTGGTAACCAACAAAGAAAACATTCAAAATGG
>NW_006921716.1:8886881-8898533 GCF_000298275.1 Orycteropus afer afer | reverse complement strand
AGAGGAAGACAGGATTACCAGCAGTAACCCAAGGCCTATTCTTACAAGGCCAGACATGCTGCCTCCCTCCAGCCCTTTCTCCAACCATTCCTCCCAAAGCACCCACCACCTCTCTCCTGGGTTCGATAATTCACTGCAGTGGCCACACAGAACTCACAGATTATGGAGTTTACTAGGGAAGCACCAGGTTACAATTCAAGTTCAGGAAAAACGCTCAGTCTCTCTCCCAGCCCACCATATCTCAGTCAAGTCTCTCACAGTCTGTCCCCCAGCAGTGCATGTCCCTCAGTGTCTTACTCAGCAACACATGTCTCTTGCATCTTTTTACCAGCAGCACGTGTCTCTTTCCAGAGTGTGCATCTCTTTCAGCAGCATGTCTTCCTCAACCAGCAGTCAGAGAGAGTTCTGCCTCTAGGAGGCCGCCTTTTGAGCCCGGCAGAATAGTCAAACTAGCCGATCATAGCATCAGAACTCTAAGCACCTGAGAGAGAGTGGGAACCTCCCAGAATATTGTATAGTGCCACTCCCAACAGAAATAACCCAGGTGGATAACATTTACAATCAGGAGCTCCGTAGTTGCTCATTCCACCACTGAGTTTACAATGACTTATGGGTAGAAAAGCCATACTAAGTAATTTACTACACTGCACCTATTTACAATCTTGTAGGTTTATTTACTTTGGATACTTCTATAACTGGGTTGGTTTCTGGATTATGTCATCATGTGTGTTAATGATCAGTTGTTGTTTGCTGTTGTTGGTTCTCTGGCCAAAGGACTCCCTTTAACATCTCTTGTAAAGTTGGTCTGGTTTTAACAAGTTCCCTTAATCTCTGCTTATCTGGAAATGTCCTTATTTCACCATATATTTGAGGGACAATTTTGCTGGGTAAATAATTCTTGGTTGGAAATTTTTCTATTTTAGGGTTTTATATATACCTTCCCATTGTCTTCTCACCTACATGGTATCTGTTGAGAAATACAAGCTTCGTTTTATTGGTTGCACCTTGTAGGTAATTGTTCATTTTTCCTGTGCCGCTTCCAAGATTCTTTCTTTGTCTTTGGTTTTGGTGAGTTTGATGATGATGTGTGTTGCTGATTTTCTTTTGGGGTCTATCCTGTTTGGGGTTGATTGGGCATCTTGAATGGATATAGTCTCATCTTTCATCAGGCCAGGAAAATTCTCTTCCAACAAATCTTCAACAATTTTTTTCTGTGGTTTTATTTGTCTCTTCCTGTTCTGGAATTCTGATTACACGTAGGTTATGTCCTTATTGGTATCCCACATGAACCTTAGGCTTTTTTCATTTTGTTTTGATCTTTTTTCTGATTTATCCCTTTCCAAAGAAGTATTGAGGTATTTGCCTTCATATCACTAATTCTGTCTTCCATTGATTCAATTTTACTCCTTTGCTCATTCAATATGTTATCTATTTCTGAAAATTTAGTATTAATCTTCTGGATTTCTGTTTGTAGATTTTGTATCATTTCTAATTTTTCATTTATTTTGTCATTTTGTTCTTGTATTGTCTTTCAAAATTGTTCCAGGGTTTTCTCTGTGTTTTCCTCAATTTTCTCAGTGTTTTCCTTGATCTGTCTGTCAATTTGTTGAAGGTACCTAAGTATAATCCTTTTGAATTTCTTATCAGGGTGTTCCAACACTGTGTCTTCCTTGGGGATGTTTTTGGGTCTGTATCCCGGTCCCTTGCTTCTCCTGCTTTATCTTACTTTTTCATGTGAACTGTGATGCTCTGTTGTCTTCGAGTCATTGTGATGTTTTTGTGTTTATATTTAATTAGTGACTGTATGTTGGAGTGACTTATCCACGATTTTCATTTTCTTTGTTTTGTTCGTATGTTATCTATGTAAGCAGGGTACTGTGTTGTTGTGCTCTTCTGTTCCC
Source organism: Orycteropus afer afer (assembly GCF_000298275.1). Lineage (NCBI taxonomy): Eukaryota > Metazoa > Chordata > Mammalia > Tubulidentata > Orycteropodidae > Orycteropus > Orycteropus afer. The sequence goes on along the minus strand of NW_006921716.1, from coordinate 8,896,632 downwards.
TAGTTGGCAGTACTAATACATTCACCACCTGTCTCCTTTCCTGTTGTCAGCCTCCCATATGTCCCTACTGTCCTTGGAAAACAGAAACTGTTCTTAGGTCCCTGGAACCAAATGAGAATGCTGTCACTTTAAAATCCAAAATGGCCACCACTTGTAAACATTCAAAATGGCTGTGCCCTCAGTCATTTAAATATCCAAAATGGCCACCACTTGGGAACATTCAAAATGGCTGCACCCTTGGTCACTTTAAATGTCCAAAATGACCACCACTTGTAAACATTCAAAATGGCTGTGCCCTCCTGGCAGCCAAAAGTCCACAGCTCAAGTTGTCTCCTTCCTTGCTGTTTCCCTTCCTAGTCATATGCTTCCAATGCAGTCATCCCTTGGGATGTCACCACTTGGAACTATTCAGGCTGTTGGTCCCATCAGAGTAGCTGACAGTCCACTACTTCAACTGTCTCTGTACTCACTGTTTTCATTCAGGTTTTTCCAGTAGTTGGTGCTTAATCCACTTCTGTATACTTCCTTTCAAAGCTCAGGGCTCCAGATTATCTTCTACATCTCTGTCAATTGGTTTCTCTTTTCTTTGTTGAAAAGGGTTTGTGTACCTTGTCTGCCTATTCCGCCATATTCTTCTTTCCTTCAGAACAAAAATTTTTTTAAATGTGAATTTAATAAGACTTGCATGGTCCTAGGCTTAGACTAAATTAATTGCATACAAACATATTAAGAGATAATAGCTAATTATAAAGCTAATTTAAAAAAAAAAAATCCTGGCATATTTAACTGACTGCAATCTCAATATTAGCCCACAGAGTGATACAGCTGAAAAGAAACCTATCTCCAATATTAAGTTTAAAATGTGGAATCCCCAAATCATAAGAACCAATAGTCACTCTGTATGCTACATTGACTAGATAATCTTGAGAGTACTGTATTTAGTTTTTGGTACTTTCAATAACTGGAATATTGGAAAACTATAGAAAGTTTAAGAAGTCCTGGTGGCACAGTGGTTATGTGCTCGGCTGCTAACCAAAAGGTTGGCAGTTTGAACCCACCAGCCACTCTGTGGGAGAAAGATGTGGCAGCCTACTTCCATGAAGATTTCAGACTTAGAAACCCTATGGGGGTGTTCTGCTCTGTCCTATGAGTTGGAATCAACTCAATAGCAATGGGTTTGCTTTGGTTTGATAGGTTTAAGGGTGCCACACTCACCAGTCACTTCTCAGAACGAAGATTGGACAATCTATTTCTGTAGCAATACCATCTCAGAAACTCAAGGAAGGGTCACTATGAGTAGAATCGACTCCATGGCAGTGAGTTAGAGTAAGTAATGATTAATTCACTCTGTATGCTCAGCAAATCATCTAAGAAGCTGGATTATGTAAGAGGAATGCAGCATCAGGAGTAGAAGAAGACTCATTAACAACCTGCAATATGGAGATGACACAACCTTGCTTGCTGAAAGTGAAGAGGACTTGAAGCACTTACTGATGAAGATCAAAGACTACAGTCTGTAGTATGGATTACACTTCAACATAAAGGAAATGAAAATCCTCATAACTGGAGCAATAAGCAACATCACAATAAATGTAGAAAAGATTAAAGTTGTCCAGGATCTCATTTTGCTTGTATTCACAATCAATACCCATGGAAGCAAGAAATAAGATGATGTATTGCACTGGGTAAATCTGCTGCAAAAGACCTCTTTAAAGTGTTAAAAAGCAAAGATGTCTCTTTGAAGACTAAGGTGTGCCTAACCCAAATATTTGAAGTAATGGCAGTAGACGCATGTATATACCTATTTTGTCACATCAGAGAGTAAGGAGGAAAATCACAGGAAGGCAAATTTTGATTTAAAAACTGTTCAACAATTAGAAATGCACAAGAAAGTGGACTTAATCACAAAGTAACAAGACTCGTATCTCCAGAACTTATAAGTAAATGGCACATAAAACCTGGAAGAAATATTTTAAGGAGCATCTCTGCCTTGAGACATGGCTACTCGTGGTGGTAGTGGTGGTGGTTCACTATGTTTAATAGTGAACAGAGAAGTCATGAGAGGAAGGAGATTCCTTCTTTTTTTAAGATTGTTTGTATAAAAACTATCAATCACTACTTTCATAAAACAAGATTTTTTGCTTTGGATTCCATATCAAAAATTTGTAATGTGTAACAATACCACAATTCAGGCAGCACATTGATGTTATGGAAAAAAAATTTAAAAAACTTTCCTATGTTGAGAAACTTATCTAGTGTACCATGTGTAATGTATTTCATAAAACAGAATAACTTTTGGAAAAGGTACCATTGGCAGGAAACTTAAAAATTAAATTAACTTGGATTTGGGGTTATTTGGATTCATGTTTATATATAAAATTCAAAGAAATTATGCTATCTAGGAAATCTATTCTTTTTTTATGTAACTCTTTTCAAAATTTCTTTCAAAAGACTTTTTCCTCCACAAGCATACTCTTTTCATCTTATTCTATGATACTTAACCCTGACTGAGTTGTGAGAAGGTGACTCTTTTGAGGTTTGTTCAAACATCCTCTCAGGGGAATCAATAACACAAATTCTAAGAAATTTATTACCCACTCCCTGCCACGTACTGCTAGGACAGCTAAAGTACCTAAAATCTTCAAAACACAGGACTTATTTTTACATTATCAAACACATTACTTTGAACTACTGTTAAAAAAAGACATGAGCCCATCTACTTCTTGTACAATAATCATGTTACAGAATAAATAAAAGATAAAACCTCCTAACTCATCTAAAATAAAACTTATAACTACATAATTAGTTTATTGATTTTTAAATGGTTAATTTAAAAATTCTTCCCATCAATGCTTTCCATGGAATTTTTCTAGTAGGTTCTTTAACTTCCATAAGAATCAATTATATGCCCCTATGAATAACCACACCGGTATTTAAAATATTATAGCATAGCTTCCAGCATCACAGTAACACACGAGTCACAACAGTGCAACAAACTGACAGACAAGTGGTATATTAAAAATTATGAGTCACACCTTAAAAAGAAAAATGAGTATGATCTGATCTGATCTAATCTGCTGTCTTTGTTTATCAACCTGTGCTAACTCCCAGTGATCACTGTTTCCTTCAGTAAATGCTCAAACAAATCCTTCTCAAATGATCTGTGGTAATGAACCAGTAGTTTGTTAGTTTGTTTTAATTTTTGCCTTATCATGAACTGAAACTTTCATAAACTACAATAAAAATTATTTGGTAGAAAAAATAAACAACAATAAAATATATATATACAAAATCAAGCACATTTTAAAATTACTATTAACAACAGATATTCAGTTCTCTATCAAATGGTTGTAAAATTTTATAAATGATTACTTTTGATTTCTGTAGTTATCCTATCACATGGAGCAGTAATAACAGTTTTCAGACAAGTACCAGTCTGTGGAATACATTTTCTATAATATCTCATAAACAATTCCTCTAATATTCTAAGGTTTATAGTTTGTAAAATCTACTTCTTATAAATTTTTAGAAGACGGGTTACACTTGCCCCTCTCAATTTTTCTTAACCTTCTTCTACTTTCCACAATTGCTCAATAATCACTGATAATGGATTAGCAATCCCAGTGGTAAATCCTTTTAGTAGTGTGTGGTATAATTAAACCAAAGTAATCAGAATAGCTAAATGCTCTTTCTCAATTTTGGCTCTAATTTGAGGCTTCATTTCCCGCTTACCATTGTTTATTCTTATGTTTTCAATTCAAAGATAATTACCTTTGCTCACCAATATCAGATTTTTTTCCTCCCTTCAGGACACATGGAAAACTGCATTTCTCATTCCTATACCAGTTGGGTTGGGCAATATGACTAGTTCTAGAACAACAACAACATAACAAGGCAGTATCACTACGGAAGTAGATTGCCCCATCTTCCTTCTGAGGCTGGTGGGTTTGAGCCACCAGCCTTCTGGTTAACAGTCAAGTGCCTTAGGCACTACGCTACCAGAGCTCTCCTAGCAGAACCTAACCTATGCTAATTAAGTCTTTAAAAAAATGAAGTGAGCAAGAAAAATAGACATCAAAATAATTAGAAATACATTTGTAGTAAAAATGAAAACAAAAGAAAGAGTATCATTCCCACATGTCAGGAGGACTTAATTTGCTCTTGGCCAGGGGAATCAACTTGATAAGCAATGGGTTTGTTTGTTTAGGCCAGGATAGAGAGTTGAGGAAAGCCTCCCTGGGAATGAGAAGAGGAAAATGATCATTCCAGGCAAAAGAAACACTCTGTGTGATGGCCTGGAAGCTAGACTGTGTGGTACTAAAAACTTGAGAAGTGAGCTTCATGCCATCAGATTCCTATTTTGACACAGTTTTTTTTATCTCTTGTTTCTATGTCACATAGTTAGACTTCTTTATAAGGTTTGGATTCTCTCAATTGCAGAGGTTCTTCTGCAGAAGTTCTTGATTCTTGAGACTGGAGGACTCTCTGAGACTGTTGCTATGGGATACTATCAAACTCTGAACCAAAACTAGCCCTTGAGGTCACTTTTAGCAAAATAACAGATCGGTTCACAAAATAAGGGATTTCTTCAATGAGTCCAATGCTCCTTTAAAAATAAAATTATATGAGACCAAATGATCAACAATTACTTTAAAACAAACATGATAACATAAAGGGGCAGGGAAACTAGATGAATGAAAACGAAACAACCAGAAGTGAGACATGGAGAATGTCACACATGGTGAAGAATGTAACCAACATCACTGAACAATTTCTGTAGAAATTGTTAAATGGGAATCTAAACTGCTGAAAACACAAGCTGTAATTTAAAAAATAAAAAAGAAGAAAAAGTTCTGGATTAAACCAAAACTTGAAAAATCTAATTTTTATTCCATGCCTGGCACATAGAAGCCCTTAGTAAATGGCTAATTACTGACTGAAAAAAAGAATGAAATAATGATTAAAGAAATGGTGTGCATGGGTCTGTGTAGTCTATTCTCAAACAAAACAAAATCATGTTTGAGCTATTCTAAATGTTACAGTTTTCTAAATTGTGTTCATATTCTTCTCATCCAAGTATAGAAGACAACCAAATGATTCTAATCAAAAGTAGAGAAAGCCAAAATGAATTACTGAAAAAAAAATCCTAATTTTTAAATAGCCGTTTCATTACTTCCAAATACAACATAAATTAATAGAATAATAACAATGCTAAAGAGGCATTCTACCATTCCCTTTTTAATGAATCAGTCTGCCAGCCAAGTATCTATTGTATACTGCCTCTATGCCTAGTAAACAGTCTTTAGTCTATGCTACAAACATTAATAGTACTAAATCATACTAAATAGTACTAAATTGCTATCCTCAGCATGTTCAGCTGGGTACACAAGAAGTTACTGGAGATTACAACTGAGTCAAACAGTGTATCCATATTTGTATTAGTATGTTCATTTATTTTATTCAAATACACATAGCAAAATTAATTGAAAACACTTTAATCTGACATAACTACAGTATTTTATTCCTAAATTTTTTTTTGTATTATTGTTTTATACAGTAAAGTTTTCCTTTGTAAAAGGCACTGGCTAAATTAGCTTAAATTTGGACGTATCCTTGGAAGGAAGGTTGGGCAATCTAATTCCACAGTGATACCACCTCAGAAACCCAATATCTTTAGCCAAAACAAGTCCAGGAGCTGACTGTAGGACAATTCATCAACTGCCCAAATGCAAGTTCAAGTTGAAGCTGAAGACAATTAAAACAAGTCCATGAGAGTCAAAATATGACCTTGATTATATCCCTCTTGAATTTAGAGACCATCTAAAGAATAGATTTGATGCACTGAACACCAATGACTGAAAACCAGAGGAACTGTGGGATGATATCAAGAACATCATCCATGAAGAAAGCAAAAGGTCATTAAAAAGACGGCAAAGGAAGAAAAGACCAAAATGGATGTCAGAAGAGACTCTGAAACTTGCCCTTGAACAGAGAGCAGCTAAAGCAAGTGGAAGAAATGACAAGATAAAAGAGCTGAACAGAAGATTTCAAAGAACAGCTCGAGAAGACAAAGTCAATTATTATAATGAGATGTTCAAAGACCTGGAGTTAGAAAACCAAAAAGAAAGAACACACATGGCATTTCTCAAGCTGAAAGAACTGAAGAAAAAAAATAAAGCCTCAAGTTGCAATACTGAAAGATTCTATGGGCAAAACATTGAATGATGAAGGAAACATCAAAAGAAGATGGAAGGAATACACAGAGTCACTGTACCCAAAAGAACAGGTAGATCTTGATCCATTTCAGGAGGTGGGATGTGATCAAGAACCAACAGTATTGAAGGAAGAAGTCAAAGCTGCACTGAAGGAACTGGGAAAGAACAAGACTCCAGGAATTGACAGAATATCCATTGAGATGCTTCAACAAACTGATGGTCCAATGGAGATGCTCACTTGTCTATGCCAAGAAATTTGGAAGACAGAAACATGTCCAACTGACTGAAAGAGATCCATGTTTGTACCCATTCCAAAGAAAGGTGTTCCCACAGAATATGGAATTATTGAACAATATCATTAATATCACATGCAAGTAAAATCTTGCAGAAGATAATTCAAAAATGGTTGCAACAGTATATTGATAGAGAAAATCCAGATATGCAAGGTGGATTCAGAAGAGGATGTGGAGCAAGGAATATCATTGCTGAGGTCAGATGGATTGTGAAAGCAAAGAATACCAGAAAGATGCTCACTTATGTTTTACTGACTATGCAAAAGCACTCAGTTGTGTGGATCACAACAAATTATGGATAACACTGAGAAGAATGGGAATTCCATAGCACTTAACTGTACTCATGAGGAACCTGTACATAGACCAGGAGGCTGTCATTCTAACAGAACAAGGGGATACTGCATGGTTTAGCATCAGGAAAAGAATGTCATGGTTGAATCCTTTCACCATACTTATTCAATCTGTATGCTGAGAAAATCATTTGAGAAGGTGGACTATATGAAGAAAAGCATGGCATCAGGATTGGAAGAAAACTCATTAACAACCTGTGATATGAAGAAGACACAACTTTGCTTGCTGAAAGTGAAGATGACTTGAAGCACTATTGATGAAGATTAAAGACTATAGTCAGCAGTGTGGATTACATCTCAACATAAAGAAAATGAAAATTTTCAAAAATGGACCGATAGGCAGCATCACAATAAATGGAGAAAAGATTGAAGTTGTCAAAGATTTCATATTACTTGGTTCCAGAATCAATACCCAACGGAAGCAGCAGTCAAGAAATCAGATGACGTATTGCACTGGGCAAATCTACTGCAAAAGACCTCTTGCAAGTGCTGAAGAGCAAAGACGTCTCTTTGAAGACTAAGCACCTAACCCAAGCCAGGGAGCTCTGGTGGCATGGTAACTAAGGTATCTGACTGCTAACCAGAAGACTGGTGGTTCAAACCTAACAGCTACTCCTCAGAAGGAAGACTGGGAGTCATCTTGGAAACCCAAGGGAGGGTCGCTCCGAGTCAGAACCGACTCCATGGTAGTGAGTTTGGTTTTTGGTTTAACCCAACCCATGGTATTTTTGATCACCTCATATGCCTATGAAAGCTAGACAATGAAGACTGAAGAAGAGTTGATGCTTTTGAGTTGTGATGATGGTGAAGAATACTGAAAGTACCATGGACTAACAGAAGAACTAACAAATCTGTCCTGGAAGAAGTGTAGCAAGATTGCTCCTTGGAAGTGAGAATGGCCAAACTTCATCTCACCTACTCTGGTCATGTTGTCAGAAGAGACCATTCCCTGGAGGATATCATGCTTGGTAAAGTGGAGGGTCAATAAAAAAAGGGAAAGGCCCCCAAGAGATGGATTAACACAGTGGCTGCAACTATGGGCTTAGGTGTGTAGCAAGGATTGAGAGGCTGGCACAGGACCAGGCAGTGTTTCATTCTGTAGTACAAAGGGTTGCTATGAGTCTGAGCTGACTTAATGGCTCCTAACAACAACAATATCCATTTATAAGGAGCTCTCTTGGCATAGAATGTAAGGCATTTGGCTGCTAAGCAGAAGGTGGGTGGTTCAAAACCATCAGCTGCTCCATGGGAGGAAGATGGGACAATCTACTTCCTTAAAGATTTACAGCCTTGGAAACCGAACAGGGGTCGTTATGAGTCAGAATCAATTCAATGGCAGTGAATTTGGCTTTTGTATATATTTATACACACACATTTTTCTATAAGATATATAGAAATGTATAGGCTGAGCTCTATGGATAACTTAATTTTTAAAAAGTTTTTAGTGATTTGGATGAAAGATTGCAGAGCAAATTGGTTTTTCACTCAGCATTTCATGAACATTTTGTTTTGTGACATTAATTGTAATCCCCAGAATGTAATAGCACTCCTCACTTCCTCTATTTACCGTTTCATTTGTCCTTCCTTCCTATCCCTTCCTGCCTTCGGAGCTTTATGCCTGGACACATGTTGCCCTTTTTATCTCATATGGTTGATTGTTCTAAGGAATGCATACCTCCCAAGTGTTACTTTTCACCTTCTAGGTCTATCTTTTGCTGAAAAGTTGAGCCATGGGGGTGAGTTTGGTTCCAGGCCTGAAGGGTATCTAAGGGCCACAGTCTTGGGGGTCCAATCAATCTCTATCAGACCAGTAAACCTGCTTTTTTTTTTTTTTTTTTTTTAATGATTTTGAGTATTTTCTACATTTTTCTCCCTCTCTATCCAGGATCTCCTATCGTGATCCCTTTCAGACTGGTTAGCAGTGGTAGCCAGGTACCACCTAGTTCTTTTGGTTTCAGGGTCAGGGAGGCTGAGGTTCATGTGGTCCATCAGCCCTTCTTATGCATTTTAGATTTTCTTCACTCTTCTTTGCCTCTGATGGGGAGAGATCAATTATTGCACCTTAGATGTCTCTCACCAACTTTTAAGGACCCAGTCACCACTCACCAGAGGAGGATATAGAATATTGTCTTTGTGGACTAGGTTATGTCAATTGACCTTGATGTCCCTGAAATTACAGTCTTGAGCCCCAAGGCCTGATGACTCATTCCTTCAAGAAGTTTTGTTATGGCTAAGATGTTGTCATAACTTTGCCCCTGTATGCTCTACTATATTCATGGGTTTATTAGCAGCACCATAAATACACATATAGGTATATTCTCTGTCAAATCTACACAGATTCATGGCTATCTCCTTATAGCTCCAAATTACCCAGTGTCAGTGAATCATCTCACAAAACATTGCAGAAAACATTACCAAGATTCCATCTCTAAAAATATTTAATAATTTAGTAATATTTAATAATACAACATTAATTAATTTCAGTAATGGCTTTAGTCCCATTTGCCTTGCCACACCTATTCACTTTGCATATCTATCTATGTACCCACACAGAGATTACTGTTATTACTGTTATTGCAAGATTGTGTATATAATGGTATTTACCTTTGTTGCCCATTTGGTTTTTATGGCTGTGACCTTTCAGAGCATATTGCCAGACATTTCTTCTAAGTACCTCTGAATGGGTTCAAGTTTCCAACCTTTTAGTTAGGAGCCCAGCACTTAACTGTTGGCACTACACAGGGACTTCTGCAATATGATCATGTTGTTATTGTTATGTGCCATCGAGTCAGACCCAACTCATAGCGACCCCTCCTTGGGTTTCTGAGGCAGTATCACTATGGAAGTAGATTGCCCCATCTTCCTTCAGAGGAGTGGCTGGTGGGTTTGAACC
>NW_006921716.1:8842610-8886781 GCF_000298275.1 Orycteropus afer afer | reverse complement strand
TGGGTTTGAACCGCCAGCCTTCTGGTTAGCAGTCAAGTGCCTTAGGCACTACGCTACCAGAGCTCCCATACTCCTTTATAAATCTGTATCTAATTAGTCATTTATGCAATCTTCAAGACCAAGCCCATCCTTCTGCTTATTACAACATCTAATCTACCATGAACACACTCCTCTGGGAAAAATATCACTTGAAATAATTACAATTACTTTATCTGTTTTCATCAAAAGGAGCCCTGATGTACAACTGTTAAGTGCTCAGCTGCTAACCAAAAGGTTGGTGGTTGAAGTTGACTTTCTTTATAGTTAGATTAATGCTTAATCATAGTCTCATAAATTATTCCTAAATTGTGTGTCTTTCTCTGCATGGCTACATTCTAGTTGCACAAAGGCAAAGATATATTTATGTATGCTTCAATATGTAATACATCAGGAGCACTCGGAGGAAAATCCTGTATCCAGTACACTGAAAACGGAGTTACTGGTTATCCATATAGGCAAGGGAGTCAAGGACACTCATGACTTTTCAGACTTTCAACTCTTCTGCTCTATCTCCTTCTAGCTCCAAACTACCCAGGGTCAGTGAACCATCTCACAAAACATTGCAGAAACCATTACCAAGATGACTTCTCTAAAAATATTTAATAATTTAATAATATTTAATAATACAACATTAATTAATTCCAATAATGGAGATTTATATCCTGTTCTGTATTCAGGGTACAATTTTTTTAAGTCAGCAGATATAAATGGATTCTCAGAGTTACATCTCTGTTTAAAAACCCTCCTCCTTCTAAAAGAAAAATCCATAACAATGTTAAGGGACAGGACTTATGAAAATATTATAAGAAATCACCTTATGAGAAGACACTTTTATTTGAAGTCCTCAAGGGCCATCCTGTCTTTCATACGGATTGCAGTTTAAGCTAAAAAATTGACAAGTTCTCTCTCAGCATGAAAGCCTATAATTTACCCCTGTATAGAAAAGCTTAAATGGATTTTTCTTTCATTTAAACAACAGCATTTTTCTTCATCATTTTTTCCTCATCATATTCATTCATCAATAATGTAAGATGACTAAGGAGAGTGGAAAGGTTAACATCTATATTTGATAATGAAGTGCATATAATGTGTTTTAAGAGTAGGTCATTGGTTTCTTTCTAAAATGCATTGAATGGATAACAATAACCTTCAGTGGCTATTTTCAACCTAAGTAGAAAAGTCTGAGGTCACATTCAGCTAGAACTAATTGCAATATTAAGGCACAGAGATCAAGATGACACCATGGGGTCCCATGAGTCGGAACTGACTCACTAACAACTAAGCAGTTGCTTTTCGTCAACATACAGCAATACTTCCCAGTGTGTTCAATGGTGTACTAATAGATGTTACAGAAAATAAGACTTCTATCAAGAAGGTTAAAAAGATTAAATAAAGGAAAGCCATTTTCTTTAACCTAGGGTTCTTTGGAAAATGTTCTAGGATAACGTGTATTGTGAAGCTCTAAGAGGGTTTAGTTTCAGCTTTTCACAGATGAATTTGACCATGGAAACCCTTTTTAAAGACTTCTCTCTCAGAACTAGTATAAAGACATGCTTTGGGAATTACTAATCTAAAGTATGTTCAAAGGTAATTTACAAAGTAGGAAAAAACCAAACCCACTGCCAGTGAGTCAATTCCAACTCAGCAACTTTTTAGGACAGAGTAGAACTGTTCCATAGGGTTTCCAAGGCTATAAATCCTTAAGGAAGCAGACGGCCTCATCTGTCTCCCACAGAGCAGCTGGAAGGTTTGAACCACTAACTGACCTTTTGGTTATCAGCTGAATACCTTAATCACTGAGCCACCAGAGTTTCTACTTGAAGACCATCCAGTTTGAGGTATACTTGTTTAAAAAAAAAAAAAAAAAGGAAAGAAAGAAAGAAAAGGTATTTTAGAGTGGGAAAGGAAAAAAAGACTAAAAGAAAAAAATGATAAAGTAAAATAGAAGCTTTCTTTCTATACTGCTTAAAGAATATATAAATATTGATCACTGAGTAGAAAATACAGGGGCACATTTTGGCATGGTATAAGAAAGACATTTCTATTATTATATACAAGAGAGTTACAGTCTTCCAAAAGTAGAAATAAGGTTTCATAAAGATATTAAGTTTTCCTCTGACACACATCAGTTAGAAAATTTTTAGAAGAAATGTTATATGGTTAAAAGCTTAAATCTGATTAATTTACAAATTAATCCCAACTCTATGGCTTAAAGGATGCATAATCATTTGTCTTCATCAGTTCATTTACACAATTATGCCATGTAAATGATAATCTCAAAATTCTTATCACTTCCTAATTTAAAACTTTCTTTGGCTCTTACACTGGTTATCAGATAAAACTCCTATTTCTTTACACTGTTCTGTTAGCCTTGTCACTGAGCATACACACAGCAAAACTCTACTATTGAGTGAGGAGGACACAAGTGCCACCATGTGATTTTGAACAGAGATTCTCTCAAGGGGCAATAATGTCGAAATGCTGTACCAAGATGCTTGAATAATAAGAATAATTTAGATAGCCTTTTAAATTGGGGGGGGGGCGCCCTCTGGTGGCATAATGCCTAAGGCATTTGACTGCTAACCAGAAAGCTGGCAGTTCAAACCTACCAGCCACTCCTCAGAAGGAAGGTGGGGCAATCTACTTCCGTAGTGATATCGCCTCGGAAACCCAAAGAGGGGCTGCTACGAGTCAGATCCGACTTGACGACAGTGCGTTGCGTTGTGTTTTAAATTTTTAAAGATTTCAGGAATCCATGGTCATAAATTCTAAACAGGTTTAACATGCAGCTCATGTATGCAGCTTTTAATAAGCCCTCCAGTTGATTCTGATATACCACTTGGTTTTGAATCCGCTCTAACTTCAGGCACTATTATCTGGGAAGTTAACTACACATACCTCCAAGCCTCTCATCACTGTTATAATAATATCTCTAACATAAAAACTAGATAGAGATCACCAAGATCTAGGACCTCTAAATCTTATAAACTTTATATCTAGGCAAGCCTTTGGGACCAAAATCTTTATAGGGTACTAAACTGGCTCATTTTTAAATTTCAAGGACTTCTTTTGCCTAAATTATGCCAACTTAAATGGCCTACATGTTGCCTCCTTATTCTAGGCTAGATCTTTGTTCTGATATGAATTTCTCTTGACCAGAGATGTTTCTCATATTACTACCAGGCAATTTCAGGCCTATCTTACCATACCTATTACATGGCATTCTAAAAATACATTGTTCCAAAGATGAAAATATACACCTCCACCTCTCCCTTCTCCTGATTAGAAAGTTCCTCCCTGAAATTATACCCTACACGTCAGGTTGGAGAGCTTAAAGCATTCCCCAGAGATTTTAATACTGAATTCCCCATAAAGAGTACAGACTGTGTCACCAAAATTTAAGATCTACAATATTGGTGCATACCACCTTTCAATCTTTACACTTGTGATTCCTTTATGAAGTCTCCACTCTGACAAAGTGACATCTTGCCTTTTCCTGAATATTTAATCTTAATTAAGATCACACCAGTTTTGATTCCCTAAATATGTCATGGTCTCTCATCATGTCTCCAGGCTGCTGGTTATGCTACTTTTTCTAATACTGCTCCCTAGAACCTGACCATTTTTTAGACCAATGTCAGCAAAGTTTTTCTGTAAAGGGTCAAATAGTAAATATCTTAAGCTTTGCCAATCATACTGTCACTGTTGCTTGAACCTCTGTTGTCTTGTAGCATGAAAGTAGCCATAAATTTACCATGTTAAAAAAATTGGCATAGCTGTGTTCTTATGAAACTTTATTTACGAAAACAGGCAGGGGGCCGTGTTTAGCCTGCAGGCCTTCGTGGCTGATCTTTGCTTTAGATTTAGCTTAGAAGTTATTTTCTCTGATTCCTTTCATAAAACTGTCTTACCTTCCACCCCCATTAAGCAGGGATAGAATTTAATCTTTTATGCTCACCTAGAATTTGTATGCTTCTTATTATATGTATAATATTATAACTTCTCTCATTGTACTATGTAAATTATTTGCATATTCTGTTGCCCATCTGTGAATCCATCATGAATAAAAACCATATTTTATTAATTCATATCTAACAAAACAACTATCACCCTGTAGGGCCAAATGTTGACTACTTGAGTGAATTAATAAATGAGTGAATGAATCAATATGATCATAAATGTTAATATGATATGAATTTTGAAAAAAAATGAATAGGATTTAACAGATAATCATCTAACATTAAGTGTAAAATTCTTACAAATCTAAGGGGAAACAGTTTCTTTTTCTCCCTGCACAACCTCGTTCATTCATTCTATAAATATTGATTGAAGAGTACCTGCTAAGGTCAAAGCCCTTGAGAATTAACATTCTGTAAAGTAGTGCTTTTCAGAGTTGAAGACTATAAAGTACACTAAGTCACTGTGCCCACTAAATGTGCCTATTATCGTCTGTGCATGAAAGTCCTTTTAAAAGTTAATGGGATCTGAATGCATATAGCAGAATAAAGGAGAAGAATACAGAAACTAAATTACACAAGAATTTATGACACTCTGTACCTGTATGTTGAATCAAGGGATTTGGGTTATTGAAGATAGCATTCTAATGGAGTCTTTTCATCTGTTCTACACATCACTGTCCTTTCATTAGCGACACATTGGAGTGGAGAGCATGGCACAGCACCAACATGCTAATCCTTTGTTTGAAAAGGGCCCTAGGTCTTTATGTCCCTTTAAGTATCCTCAATCTTCTTTAATTAACTATGGATTCCTTAATTTGTATTGTTTATTATTCTGTCCAATTAGTTCTCTTCATGCCCATCTGCTCTAATGTATATTTCATAAATGTTCTTCATATATTTTAGATGCCCTATCATTCTGGACAATAGTTTACACAATTATTGCTAAAATAGCTGAACATAAACTTCTGTTTGTTAAAAATTTAAGATTTAAAAATGGCATATATCTAAAAATTTTATTCAAACATGAATTATCTATGGATAATCTTTGAACAAAAATATTTTACTTCATTATATTCATAGCTCCAGATTTTGGGCAAGTAAGCTTCATGTATATATTGGTAGTCTGAGCTTCCACAAGATTCTAACGGTATCTGATTAATTATAATAACTGAAATTTCACTGACCCAAGACAACATGTCAAGGCAGAACTCCAATCCCCTGAAAAGTTTTCCTTAGATTCGATTAAGTATTTAAGAAATCCCCAGGATATTTTTACACATGCTAGTGGCGTAGGAGCTCTGGTAGTGTAGTGACTAAGGCACTTGACTGCTAACCAGAAGGCTGGAGGTTCAAACCCACCAGCCACTCCTCAGAAGGAAGGTTGAGCAATCTACTTCTATAGTGATACCACCTCAGAAAACCAAGGAGGGGTCGCTATGAGTCGGGTCCAACTCGCCGGCAGTGAATTTGGTTTGATTTAATGAAGAAATTCACTCATAGTTGATGTTACTGTTTTTCTGCCATCTCTTGTAAGAAAATATGATCAATGTAAGGAATCCTTACAGTCTGTTTCCACGCCAGTAATCTGTGGTAAAGAAGGGAGTGAGTAAATAGATTGCCCAACCTTCCTTCTAAGGAGTGGCTGGTGGATTTGACCCGCCAGCCTTCTGGTTAGCAGTCAGATGCCCGAGGCATTACGCCTCCAGAACTCCGTTTGTGTTTTTGGTTTTTATTATACTTTGTTAGGGAATGTCAAAGGTAAAGGTCATGTACCCCAAAAGTTGACATATTTTAAAGAACCTTGCCTATTTTTTCTTATTTTTAACACATGGGTGTGTGTTCATGGAGGAACTAATTCAAACGTAAATTTCCAAACTATATTCAGAATAAGTCCTCTCCTCTGATGCCAAAAGTTTTGTTCCAGAAAAAGTTTATTTACCTGATACATTTCCTTGGAGTCAGTTATTTCCCAGGGATCAGCTCACTTCCTCAATTAATATAATCGGATAGCCCCATTGTGTCTTCCATTCTCACCACTCTTCACCATATTGAAACACCAGCTTGGGATCAAGAGAGAAGCTTTCCTACTTTTATAATGCTTATTATCCTGATTACCTTCTTTAATTTAATAAAGATTGTTTAAAATGTTATGAAAAAAAATGTTAATCCAATAATATTTTAACTAAAAATGAGAAAACATAGGTTACAAGATTACTGTTATTAAGATCTGGTCAGACAGAGCTACCCGATGTGTAGAAACTAAACCAAACTCACTGCCGTGGAGTTGGATCCCACTCACAGTGATCCCTCCTTGGGTTTCTGATGCGATATCACTATGGAAGTTGATTGCCCAACCTTCCTTCCAAGGTGTGGCTGGTGGGTTTGAACCACCGGCCTTCTGGTTAGCAGTCAAGTGCCTTAGGCATTGATTATGTTGTTTTCATATTTGGGGGCTGATAAGGATCTTTGATAAAGCATTCAATACCAGTGTTATATAGATGAGAATATTTAGGTCCAGAAAAATTAAATATTTTTAAAAATCATCCAGCTGAGATGTTGAATATTTATTACTATAATCACCTGGAAAAAAAAAAAAACAGAAAAAGTCAAAAGTTGACAGAAAAGCTAAGTCCATCATAAGCTTCTAAGAACAATGCAGTATCTGGAACTGGGAGACACTAAGCCTTAAGCAGGAATGGCATAGTGAGTCAGGCAAGCCAAAGATGACCCTAGTGCACATCTCTGTTTACAATCTTCCCTATATTGTTTTCTGAGGGAAGATGTGTAGTGAGAAAACACTGTTCATAAAAAATTAAGCTGAGTCCTCCATGGCCTTCCTCCATACCTTGCACCAAATATTAAAAACACTAAGATCATACAGCTATTGTCTTTCATTATAATTTATATGTGCCCACTCCTTTTCCTCCAAAATGTGATCTTAAGGAGGTGTTTTTTTCTGTATTTATCATATAGTGCCAAAAGACAGGTCAAAGGACATCTTTGAAATTCTTGTAGGTATGATAAGAGAATATATTTCAGTGTCTTCTAAAAACAAAAGAACTCTGGGAATAGGAGCAATGAATTTGGTCTCTGACAGGTACTCCGTTTGTGATGGTTATTGGTTACAGGGCTTTACTGCTACATGGAAGTGTAAATTGCACCCCTGGGATTGTTCTGCACGTAACCTTTAACTCACACTTGATAGCAAACAAATGAAAGAGAGGCAATACCATCAAATGTGATGATTTATTTTTAAAGCACAAGTTTTTTGTTTAATATAAATGTAAAAACATAACTTTCCCTTCAAGCCAGCCAGGTAGTTTAGGCAATTTATCAAACCAAAAGCCATGAAGCTCTGCAGTAAGAAAGGAAGAAAATGTATTTGTGCCCAAGTAAATGTCTTTCTCTTCCTGAAATCTAGTATGATAGATTCAGGGCATAGTGATTCCAAATAATGATTACAGACCAAATAAAGAAAATCTTTCATGCAATTAGTTTAATTTTCCTTTTGTCTTTAATTTTCAGAGAGGTTACCACACACCTTGTGCTGTTTTTTTTTTTTCCTCTTTACCTGTCTTGTGAATTTTCATTTCTTCAAGACTCCTGTCAGCTCTTCAGTCACATAAACCATTCCTTTCAAAGGCCATTTTTCTTTTTTACTGTCCTTTGAGAAAACTAGGAGCCTTGGTGGTGCAGTGGTTAAGGCATTTTGTTGCTAACCAGTAGCTTGGTGATTCAAACCTACCAGCTGTTTCATAGGAGAAAGATGAGGCAATCTGCTTCCATCAAGATTTACAGCTGTGGAAACCCCATGAGGCTGTTTTACTCTGGGCTATAGGATCACTATGAGTCAGAATTTGGTTTGGTTTGACAAAGCCATTTTTTAACCTATGCACAAATACTGCCCAAATGCAATGATGATCCAAGTAGGCACTACATAAACTATGAGATGTTTTGTAACTACTCTAACCATCCAACCATTCATTTAATAAGCACTCATTGAGCACTTATATAGCTGAGATTGCAAAAACAAGGGCAAACATCTATTAGAAGATCCTTGATATCATGAATGTAAAATCTAGTGTGGAGAGACTAGCACAGAGACAGAAATAAAGAAAGAAACTAAAATGAGTAAAGTGATAGAGGAGTTTCCAGTTCTGTGAACAGTTACCACACTTGGCTCCTAAGTGAAAACTTCAATCCCACAGGCAGCTTGAAGAAAGGCCTGGAGATCTACTTCTGAAAAAAAAAAAAAATCAGCCATTAAAAACCCTACAGAGCATAGTTCTATGCTCACACATACAGGTCACCATGAGTTAAAATGGACTCAATGGGAACTGGTTTTTTAAAGTGAAAGAGGTAGGGGTGGCAGTTACTTTAGATTGATGGTGAGATAAAGTTTCTATGAGAAAGTAATATGTGAGCTGAGTTCTAAATGATAAGAAGGACTCAACCATGAGAGTATCTGTTGTTGTTGTTGTTGTTGTTGTTATGTGCTGTTGAGTCAGACCCGACCCATAGCAACCCCTCCTTGGGTTTCTGAGGCAGTATCACTACGGAAGTAGATTGCCCCATCTTCCTTCCGAGGAGTGAGTAGAATATTCCAGGCAGAGGGAAAAACAAATGCCAGGACAGTAAATCAGGGAAGAGCTCAACTTGTTTAAAGAGCAGAAAGTAGTCTAGTGTGGTTGAATATAGTGAGTAATGGGGAGAATTGCGAGAGATAAGTTCTAAGTAGACAGAACAGATTACATAGTGCCTTGCGGGTCCACTGCAAAGGACTAGATTTCTTCAAAGCGTAATGGCAAATACTGGAAGGTTTAAAACAAAGAAATCATGTGGAAGTCTTCGGGAAAGAAGAAAATGAAAATACAATAATTTTGCTATTGAATTTTGTATATGTGTTTGCTTGTTTGATAAGACATTTTAAAGTTTTACAATGTAATAGAAGGCTAGCATAGCACATTCATTCTGCTCTTTCTTACTAGTTTGTTTAATTAAACTTGTTTTATTATCATGTTTTGAAAATGGATAAAAGTGGAGATATTTGGGTTGCCTAGTAATAATGCACTTGATTCCAGCTGGTACGACAGAGCAGAACTGCCCCATAGGGTTTCCAAGGCAGTAGATCTTTAGGGAAGCAGACTGCCTTATCTTTCTCCCACAGAGCAGGTGGTGGGTTCGAACAGCCAACCTTTTGCTTGGCAGCCCAATGCCTTAACCACTGTAATAATAGACACTCCCAAATGTGCTTAGTGAAGACTGCTGCTGAATAAAGGAAATAACCTAAAACAAGAACTTTAACACTCAGAGCAGGGCAAAATCAGCATGGGTTACAAAAACATGAGGGCAGTTTGAATTATCAGGGGTAATTTCTAGAGATCTTCCAGTCTTCTGAAGGTCTCCAGAAGTCTGATAGTTCTCAAGAAAATACAGAAGTCCATACCTTGATCTTGTCAATATAATCAACTAAATTTCAGAACAATATATACTTTAATTTTTTATATGTTTAATACATACTTTAATATATACAACTTTAAGTCTATAAAGCATATATATATACATATATATATATATATATGTTAAGTATATGCTTCACATTCTTCAAATATATACTTAGAATAGAAACCAAGTCAAATGAAAGAACAATTGCATTTGAACTAAAATCTTATACATCACATTTCAAAATCAGAAGAAGTTGTAATGCTAAAGCATTTCAAAGTATAAAAACATTAAGAATATAGATTATATATTAAATCCTTTCATCTGTTAAATTCTTCATTTTCCACATATTCTCAGAACACTCAGAGAAAAATATATAAGAAATTATTCCAATAATTAGAATTTAAAAAATTAAAGATCATTTTCTATGAATTTATGCTACATTTTGAAAACAAAATTCTCGACACCACTAATAAACTTTGAGCTACATTTTATAAAGGTACAGGCAATTTTTACTCAAAGATATAGCTGATCTGATGAACATTTTTAATCTTGATTAACCCAAGGAATTAGAAGAACTAGTTCAAATAACTCATCTTTCAAATGAAAGAAGTACAAAATGCCTCTGAAGATCTGGTACAAAAGATGTCTTTAAAAGGAGCCAAAAATTGTGTTTACCCATTTCTATTTGAGAGGCCCCATATCCTATTTACACTCAGAATATCCTACCATTTTCCCTCTTTTGAGGGTCTTTGCAACATTAGTATACATAGATCTTAGAAGTTTGGATGAGATTCTTATCACATAACTGTTAACTGAATATTAAGTCATGGTAGGGACTGGGGTCTGACAATTCTCTTTCCCATAATATATTCTGTTTTGCTATTCATCTGAAAGATCAGCAGTGGCACAGAGAAAGAGGCAAATACCAACTACTGGCAATGTCCAAGAATCCTACACTAGTTTTACCACTAGTTTAGGTAAAGATAAGGTAAATTCTAGTTGAATTTAAATTCTTATTGGATACCCATAATGAAAAATAAATTAAAAAAAAAAAAAAAAAACTCACTGCCATCCAGTCAGATCCAACTCATAGCAACCCCTCCTTGGATTTCTGAGGTGGTATCTCTACGGAAGTAGATTGCCTCATCTTCTTTCCAAGGAGTAGTAGCTGGTGGGCTTGAACCACCAGCCTTCTGGTTAGCAGTCAAATGCCTTAGGCACTACACTACCAGAGCTCCTATGTTGTTGCTGTTGTTATGTGCCATCGAGTTGGACCCAACTCATAGCAACCCCTCCTTGGTTTTCCAAGGCAGTATTACTACAGAAGTAGATTGCCCAACCTTCCTTCTGATGAACGGCTGATGGGTTTGAACCACCAGCCTTCTGGTTATCAGTCAAGTGCCTTAGGCACTATACTACCAGAGCTCCTAAAACTCCTATGATAAAGGATAATATATATCTATGTATATATAATCCTTTGTTATATGCAGACAAAGCAAAATATTAAAGGTAAAAATTTGTTTGCTTTGAAAAATCTCTATTTAAACTCAGTTAATCTCACACAGTATCTCTCTGATAGTTCTTATAATTCCTGAAAAGCAGAGGTTGACATAAAATGTATATATATATATATGATCAACACTCCTGGAAGCAGCAGTTTAGAAATCAAACCACGTATTTGCATTGGGCAAATCTGTTCCAAAAGACCTCTTTAAGTGTTAAAAAGTTACGTTGAGAAATAAGGTGTGCCTGGTACAAACTATAGTTTGTATAAAGAGAAAAATATAAACAGTGGGAAGTCCATTAATTCATAGAGGAAGAGGAAGATGGGGCAACCTACTTCTCAAAAGATTTACTACTTTGGAAACCCAATGGGGGTTGCTATGAGTCAGAATTGAGTCGATGGCAGTGAGTTTGGTTTTTTGGTTTTAGCCTATTAATTAAGAAGAGGCAGAAGAGCATAGAGGTTTAGTATACAGATTCTGGGGCCAGGTTGCTGGGTTGAATCCTAGCTCTTCTACTTACTGTTCATTAACCTCCCTTGCCTCTATTTCTTTATTTGTAAAATAGAAATAGTAATAGTATCTATATCACTGGGCTTGGGGTACAATTAAATGAGAAGAGAGATATAAAGTGTTGAAAAATGTTTCTGGTATGTAGTCAAAAATCACATATACCTGTTAGCTATTAAAGGAAACCAAAATCCTCACAACTGGACCAATATGCAACATCATGGTAAGTTGAGAAGACTTCTGGTAGTGTAGTGGTTAAGGCATTTGGCTGCTAACCAAAGGCCCAGTGGTTCGAACCCACCAGTTGCTCCATTGAAGAAAGATAGGGCAGTTTGCTGTCATAAAGATATATAGACTTGAAAACCTGATGGGGGCTGCTATGAGTCAGAATCAACTCAATGACAGTGAGTTTGGTTTTTTTGGCTTTTATTGCAGTTGTCAAGGATTTCATGTTATTTGGATCCACAATCAACACTCATGGAAGCAGCAGTTTAGAAATCAAACCACATATTTGTGTTGGGCAAGTCTGCTCCAAAAGACCTCTTTAAGTGTTAAAAAGTTACTTTGAGGAATAAGGTATGCCTGGTCCAAACTATAGTGTTTTCAACTACCTCATGTGCATGTGAAAACTGGACAATGAATAAGTAAAACCAAAGAAGAATTGATGTCTTTGAATTATGGTTTTGGCAAAGAATATTAAATATACCATGGACTGCCAGAAGAACCAATGAATCTGTCTTGGAAGAAGTACAGCCAGAATGTTCTTTAGAAGAAAGGATAGCCAGACTTCTCATGTACTTTGGAGATGTTATCAGCAGGGACCAGTCCTTGGAGAGGGACATCATGCTTGGTAAAGTAGAGGGTCAGTGAAGAAGAGGAAGACCCTCAATGAGATGGATTGACACAGTGGCTGCAACAATGAGATCAAACATAGCAATGACTGTGAGGATGCTACAGGTCTAGGTAGTGTTTCGTTCTGTTGTACATGGGGTCACTATGAGTTGGGACCAACTCAACAGCACTGATCAACAATTATAATAAACATTGGAGTTTATTTATTTTTATTAATGTTATTTGAAAAGTCATTGTGAAACAGTATAAGGTAATAAAAGTGGATTTTTTTTCCCCTCTTAAGCATAGTTGGGAAAGAAATGCAAATAGTAGACTAAACAATGGACTTCAATAAATTTAATGAAGTAAATAATAAATAAGAAATGCATCTGAGACAATGTGGTAACATCAAGAATCATGCATAGAATCAGAAAGAGCTGAGATTTTACCAGTGTTCAATTTTTTTGTTGATTGGTTTGTTTTTGGCTATAATATGGGAATATTGAAAAACATTCTCATAAGCTTGGAAAGAAGACTAATTGAGAAATGTGTATAAATAATATTCAATGTCTCACACATAGAAGGAGTTCAGTAAAAATTTTCCATTCTTCCTTTTTAAGACTGAAAGTCACTAAGGTTAGCCCAAACTGTTGAGTTCTGTAGTGAGAAACAGAGGTGAAGACCACATTGACAAGTGATCTGCATAAAAAGTATTGACTGTTTCATATATTCACCTCATCAGGTCAAGGCAACTGAATTAAACTTCACATTTTGCATCCAGAAAAGAAGAGTGAAAGATTCTCATCTCTAGGGTGTCAGATTTTTTAATAAGATTATGTACATTGCTTTAACTTATCCAAGATTCACAAGGTTCAGTGAAATGTGATGGCCCTTAGCAGACTGGATCATCCTTATGGATTATCACAGACCTCAAGTGCACTGAACCAAAGACAGATCTGGCAAGACAAAGCAAGCATAAGCCAATTAGAAATGAATCAGTGAGTCTTTTCAAAATGCAGAAACAGCTGCTTCTCCATTCCACGTTTTTGCTGTTTGGTGTGCATGGAAGTACACATTGTATTTACTTCAAATAGATGCTTCTGTTTTCTTATCTAATGATGTGGGAAATGACTGGGGTAGGAGTATAGGGAGGACAGAAGTGGAGCCCAACAAATATGATACATTTACTGTGGACAGAGTCAAAAGAATATCTGGCCAAAGGAATTTTTATAGGTGTACTAATCTATGCATGGGAGAGAGATGTGGCAGTCTTCTCCCATAAAGATTTACAGCCTTAGAAACCCTATGAGGCAGTTCTACTCTATCCTAGAGTGTTACTGTGAGTCAGAATTGACTCTGTGGCAATGGGTTTAGTTTTGGGGATTCATTTATACAACTATTTGAAAGACTGTGTAATCCAGACCAGTGCTGTCCAATAAATATATGATGTGAGCTACATGTTTGTTTTCTAGTAACCACATTAAAAAATAAAAACTTAAAATTAATAATATATTTTAATTAAATATTTCCAAAATATTACTATTTCTATATGTAATAAATATAAAAATTACTAGTGAGATATTTTACGTTCCCTTTTTGTACCAACTGATCAAAATCTGGTGTAGGTTTTGCATAGAAAGCGTATCTCAATTCAGACCAGTCACATTTCAAGTGCATACAACATTTGGCTAATGGCTAACATATCAGAAATCTCAGATCTAGAGGACTGATATGAAACAATAATAGCAGGCTGGATTTTATCATTCCTCTTAATGAACAAATGTTTGATCTTAGCAAGAAATACAGAAAAATACCACTGTCTGAGATAACAAATGCTATCTTTTTTTTTTTTTCAAAGTCAGTTTTTAATCTAAATTTCAATCACCAGGTACAACCTAGGTGGTATATATGGCTATAATTCTCTTATCTGAGATTCCAGTGGTAATCTTAAAGTAGTGAGCTCTAAGAACTCAGAAGTACAAAGTCAAAACCCACACCAATCTACCTTTCAAAGTCCTACTGAAATGCTTTACAAATGATGATTATAATTTTATAAGAAAATAGACATTTGCAAATGAATGAACAAATAGATGATGGTGAATTTATAGTTAGGTAAAATTAACATTTTATAATTTTTATTCTGGTGAATAAAGATTAATTGTGCTATATTAAATAATCTTTATGGAAAGAAGATAGGAAGGAAGGGAAGCAGAAAGGAAAGAATGCATGCAACTATGTGTTATCTAAAAGTCCTCTTTCAGGTAAAAAATGTTTAATTACAGAAAACTGAAATTACTTCAAAACAATTGAGGTAAGGGTAGGAACTACAGAATCCAACACCAAACAAAGCACGAAATAAAGAAATATAGGTTGGACAATGAAAGTTTAAAATAAATAGAACATTAAACTCATTACTTAAATTTTTTCAAAACTGTCTAAATATTTATGCTTTCTAATTGTTCAGAAATTGAGAAAAATATTATTTTTACTTCTGATTATTTTCTGCTTAAGTAGAGAAATCTTAAAATAATTATTAAAACCTCATTATTACACATCCAGGTATTCCTGCCTCCTATTTTTTCCACTTTAGTTCATCCAAGACACTCTTTCAAGGTTTTCCTATAAGACATAGTTTTTTAATACACTATTCTCCTGCTCAAGGATTCCTTTCATCTATCAGATCAACTCCAAACTCCTTGGCATTCTAAATCTTCCATCAGTTGTCCAGATCTCATAATGTCTCCTGACTCATTGCCTCTTTCTCCCATAAGCCACTCCTATCTATATTTCTGCACATCCTGTACCCAACAAATTATTTATGCCCAGTGTTTATAAGAAATGGTGCAGAGAGACATGCCAAAGTGCTCTATGAAACTTCATTCTGTCTTTTCCAAGACCATCTAGAGTGACCATGAATCAGCTACAAAAGACAGACACCCAATACTGGCCAGGGAACAGCTATAAATGTGAATGAAAAAATTATAGGGGAAAAACACACATACACATACAGGAATGGGAAATCTGACCACAACTCAGCTAATATATTAGAAACTCCTGCCAAAAATTAAATAAGCAGCCAAATCCTAAATCACTGCATGGCTGCTAGGTACTAAGGGTTTTCAGTGGTATTTGAAGGTCCACTTTTTATCTAGGTCAGTGAAATACATTAAGTTGAATAACCTGTTCTAGCACATGAATCAAGATGTATTGATAATTACTGGTGATTTGAATGTGAAAGTTGGAAGCAAAGAAGTATAAGTAGTTGAAAAATATGACCTTGGTGACAGAAATGATGCTGGAGATCACATGATAGAATTTTTCAAGACCAATGACTTATTCATTGCAAATACATTTTTTTCAACAACATAAATGGTCACTATGTACATGGACCTCACCAGATGGAAGACACAGGAGCCAAATCAACTACATCTGTGAAAAGAGGCAATGGAGAAGTTCATTATCATCAGTCAAAATAAGGCCAGGAGATAATTGTGGAAAGGACCATCAACTGCTCAGAAACACATTCAAATTGAATCTAAGGAAAATTGAAACAAGCCCATGAGAGCCACAATATGACTTTGATTATATTCCCACATGAATTTAGATTATATCCCACCTGAAGAATAGATTCGGCACATTGAAAACCAATGACCGAAGACTAGATATGTTATGGGATGACATCCAGAACATTGTATGAAGAAAGCAAAAGGTCATTATATAGACAGGAATGGAAGAAAAGACCAAAATGGATGTCAGAAGACACTCCGAAACTTACCCTTGAATGTAGACTAGCAATAGTGAATGAGAGAAATGATGATATAAGAGAGCTGAACAGAAGATTTCAGAAGATGACTCAGGAAGACAAGTACTATATCAAGTATTATAATGGAATTTGCAAACACCTAGAGTTAGAAAGCCAAAAGGGAAGAACATGCTCAGCATTTCTCAAGCTGAAAGAATTGAAGAAAAAATTGATGCCTCGAACTGCAATTTTGAAGGATTCTAAATAATACAGGAAGCATCAAGAGAAGATAGAAAGAATACACAAAGTCACTGTAGTCAATGTTCAACCATTCCAGAGGTAGTACATGATCTAGAACTAATGGTATTGAAGGAAGAAGTCTGAGCTGCACTGAAAGAACTGGTGAAGAACAAGCCTCCAGGAATGACAGTATACCCATTGAGATGTTTCAACAAGCAGATGCAGTACTGGCAGCACTTACTTGTTTATGCCAAGAAATTTGGAAGACAGCTACCTGGCCCACTAACTAGAAGAGATCCATGTTTGGGCTCATTGCAAAGAAATGTGATCCAACAAAATGTGGAAATTATCAAACAACATCATGAATATCACACAAAAGTAAAATTTTGCTGAAGATACTTCAAAAATGGTTGTAGCAGTACATCAATAGGCAACTGCCAGAAATTCAAGTCAGATTCAGAAAAGGACATGGAATGAGAGATATCATTGCTGTTGTCAAATGGATCTTGACTGAAAGCAGAGACTACCAGAAAGATGTTTGCCTGTGTTTTATTGACTAAGCAAAGGCATTTGACTCTATGGATCATAAAAAATTATGGATAACATTGCAAAGAATGGGAATTCCAAAACGTGATTGTGCTCATGAGGAACCTGTACATAGACCAAGAGGCAGCTGTTCTAACAGAGCAAGGGAATACTGCAGAGTTTAAAATTAGGAAAGGTGTACATCAGGGTTGTACCATTTTACCATACTTATTCAATCTATATGCTGAGCAAATAATCTGAAAAGCTGGACTACATGAAGAAGAAAGTGGCATCAGGATTGGAGGAAGACTTATTAACAACCTGAGATATGCAGCAACCTCACTTGCTGAAAGTGAACAAGACTTGAAGCATTGAGTGATGAAGATCAAAGACTACAGCCTTCAGTATAGACTACAAAACTCAAACCAAACTCACTACCATCAAGTAGATTCTGACTCATAGTGACCTTCTTTGGGTTTCTGAGGTGGTAAATCTTTATGGAAATAGATTGCCCAGTCTTCCTTCTCCAGAGTGGCTGTTGGGTTTGAACTGTCAACCATCTGGTTAGTAGTCAAATGCCTTAGGCACTACCCCACCAGAGCTCCTTAGTATGTATTATTTGTCAACATAAAGAAAACAAAAATCCTTACAACTAGACCAATAAGCAACATCATGATAAATGGAGAAATGATAGAAATTATCAAGGATTTCATTTTATTTGGATCCACAATGAATGCCAATGGGAACAGCAGTGAAGAAATCAAATATCATATTTCACTGGGAAAATCTGCTGCAAAAGACCTCTTTAAAGTGTTAAAGAGCAAAGATATCACTTTGAAGATAAGGTGCACCTGACCCAAGCCATGATATTTTCAATCACCTCATATGCATGTGAAAGCTGGACACTGATTAAGGACGGCCAAAGAAAAACTGATGCATTTGAATTGTGGTGTTGGTGAAGAATATTGAAAATACCATAGACTGCCAGAAGAACAAAATAATCTGACTCGGAGGAAGAACGAAATAATTCTGCAGCCAGAATGCTTCTTAGAAGCAAGACTGCCCAGGCTTCATCTCTCAAAGACATGTTATACTATGGTCATATTATCAGATGGGACCACTCCCTGGAGAAGGATATCATGTTTGGCAAAGTAAAAGGTCAGCGAAAATGGGGAAAACCCTCAATGAGATGGATTGACACAGTGGCTGTAGTGATGGGCTCAAGCATAGCAATGATTGTGAGGATGCTGCAGGAGTGGGCAGTGTTTCATTCTGTTGTACACAGAGTGTCTGTGAGTCGGAACTGACTCAATGGCACCTAACAACTTATGCATGTGAAAGCTGGACGGTGAATATGGAAGACCGCAGGAGAGTTGATGCATTTGAATTATGGTGTTGGAAAAGAATATTTAATACCAGTGACTGTCAGAAGAACAAACAAATCTGTCTTGGAAGAAGTATAGGCAGAATGTTCCTTACAAGTGTCGATGGCAAGACTCCATCTCACGTACTTTGGACCTATTATCATGAGGGACAGTCTCTGGGAGAGGACATCATGATTGATAAAGTAGAGAGTCAACAAAAAAGAAGATCTTCAATGAGATGGATTGACGTAGTGGCTGCATAGTAACAATGGTGAAAATAGCACAGGACCAGGCAGTGTTTTGTTCTGTTGTATATAGTGTTGTTATGAGTTGGAACAAGTTCAATAGCACCTAACAGCAGAGTAGTAGAGGTTGTATACTTTTTGTTTCAATTCTTTCAGTCACTCATCAATGCATAGTGAATAATCTGCGGTCAAAAATTTACTGCTAAATGCACCATAGTCCTAAGTCATCTGTAGTAGTTTCTGTGGCTCAATGGCCACTCTACCTCCTAAGAATCAAATGAAAGATAAACTAGAGAAGGGAATTTCAGACTTTTATCCATTATTAGAAAGGGATTATTCTTTACAGTGTTTGCCAATATAATGTGTTCCTACACTAGTTAAAAACACTATCATGTCATTGGGAGTTCTGGTAGCACAATGGGTAAGGCATTTGGCTGCTAACTAGAAGGCCAATGGTTCAAACCCACCAGTTGCTCCATGGGAGGAAGATGAGGCAATCTACTTCCATAAATATTTACAGCCTTGGAGACTTTATAGGGGTTGCTATGAGTCAGAAAAGACTCAATGCAATGGATTTTATCATGTCATTTACAGAATTTTAGCCTAGCTCTATGTAAGCACCAATGAACCTCAGGCACAGCCACTACACATCGGTCAGTGGAGGCTTCCATGCTGCCATGATGCTAAACAGGCTTTAGCAGAACTTTCAGACAAAAACAGACTAGGAGAAAGGCCTGGCAATTTAATTCTGAAAAGCAGGCAATGAAAACACTATGGATCAGACTTCCGGTAAGATGGAGGAATAGGCAGACAAGCGACACAGACCCTCTTCAACAAAGAAAAGAAAAAAATAATTGACAGAGATACAGAAGATAATCCTGGATCCCTGAGCTTTGAAAGGAACTATACAGAAGTGGATTAGGCACCAACTAGTGGAAAAACCTGAACGAAAACAGTGAGTGCAGAGACAGTCGGTGCAGCCGATTGTCAGCTACTCTAACGAGACCAACAGCCTAAATATTTCCAAGTGGTGTTGGGACCTGAGAATTGACCTAAAGATCAGTCCCAGTCACCAAGGGCTGCAGGGACAACTGCTCTAGTGGACTATGACTAGGAAGGGAAACAGCAAGGAGGAAGACAACCTGAGCTATGGACTTTCTGCTGTCCAGAAGGTGCAGTCATTTTGATTGTTTACACGTGGTAGCCATTTTGAATATTTAAAGTGATCGAGGGCATGGCCATTTTGAATGTTTACAGGTGGTGGCCATTTTGGATATTTAAAGTGACCAAGGGCACAGCCATTTTGAATGTTTACAAGCGGCAACCATTTTGGATTTTAAAGTGATAGCATTCTCACTCAGATTCCAGGGACCTAAGAACAGGCTCTGTTTGCCAGGGTCAGCAAGGACATATGAAAGGCTGACAAAGGAAAGGAGACAGGTGGTGAATGTATAAGTACTGTCAATTAGTGAATAGAGGAGCACAGCACAGTACCCTGCCTGTATAGATAACATACAAAGAAAACGGAAATTGTGGGCAAGTCACTCCAACATACAATCACCAATTAAATATAAACACAAAAACATCACAATGCCTCAGAAACACAGAGCATCACAGTCCACACAAAGAAGTAAGATAAAGCAGGGGAAACAAGGGACCAGGATACAGACCTAAAACACATCCCTGAGGAAGATGCAGCATTGGAACTCCTGATAAAAAATTCAAGAGAATTATATTTAGGTATCTTCAAAGGATTGAGAGACATACCAAGGAAAACACAAATAAAACCCTAGAAGAATTTTGGAAGAAAATACAAGAACAAAATGAAAAATTAGAAATGATTCTAAATCTACAGATAAAAATCCAGAAGATTAATACTAAATTGTCAGAAATAGGTAACACATTGAAAGGGCAAAGGAGTAGAATTGATGCAATGGAAAACAGAATTAATGAGACTGAAGACAAATACCTGAATACTTCTTTGGAAAGGGATCAATCAGAAAAAAAAGATCAAAACAAAATGAAGAAAGCCTAAGGTTCCTGTGGGATACCATGAAAAGGAATAACCTATGTGTCACTGGAATTCCAGAACAGGAAGAGGAAAATGAAAGTACTGAGAAAATTGTCCAAGATTTGTTAGAGGAGAACTTCCCTGATATGATGAAAGATGAGAATACATCCATTCCGGAAGTCCAACAAACTCCAAACAGGATAGACCCCCAAAAGAAAAACACCAAGACATATCATCGTCAAACTCACCAAAACCAAAGACAAAGAAAGAATCATGAAAGCAGCATGAGAAAAACGAAAAGTTACCTACAAGGGGCAACCAATAAGACTAAGCTTGGATTTCTCAACAGAAACCATGCAGGCAAGAAGACAGTGGGATGGTATATATAAAACACTGAAAGAGAAAAATTTCTAACCAAGAATTATGTACCCAGCAAAATTGTCCCTCAAATATGATGGTGAAATTAGGACATTTCCAGACAAGCAGAAATTAAGGAAATTTGTTAAAACCAGACCAGCCTTACAAGAGATGCTAAATGGAGCCCTTTGGACAGAGAAGCAACAACAGCCAACAACAACTGACCATTAACACACATGATGATATAACCCAGAAGCCAACCCAGCTATGGAAGTATCCAAAGTAAATAAGCCTACAAGATTATAAACAAGAAACCAAAGACATCAATTGACAAATGAGGACAACTACAAACCAAAAAGAGGGAAAAAAAATCTGTGTTGTTACAGAACTTCTAGATGGTAGGAAAGTCAAGACAACTATAAGATAGAACGGACTGTTCTACACTTGGGAAGAAACTATGAATCACAGGGTAACCTCAAAGAAAAATGATAAAACTTCACATCAAAATAAAAAAGAGGACCAGCATAAATATTCAGCAAATACTAAAACAATAGCAATGAAGGAAGTTATATAACATGATTCATAAACAAAACGAGCTCAGCATAGAATATTATATGGGACAAAGAAACTGACACAATGAAAAAGCACATGACAAAAATGACAGCAACAATTCGTATTTGCTGATAATTACATATCTGGCAAGGGATTTATCTCTAAGATTCATGGAAAACTCCAATGCCTCAACACTAAAGGAATTAACAATCCAATTGAAAAATGGGCAGAAGACATGAGTAGACACTTCACCAAGGAGGATATTCAGGTGTTCAGCTAATACATGAAAAGATGCTCACAATCACTGGCCATCAGAGAGATGGAAATCAAAACAACAATGAGATATACTGTCTCATCCCAGCACTGATGGCAAGGTTCAATGAGACAGAAAATAACAAATGCTGGTGAGGATGTGAAGATATTGGGACTCTCATACACTGCTTGTGTGACTGTGAAGTGACACAACCACTATGGAAAGCAATATGGCGAATCCTTAGAAAGTTGGAATTGGAGATACCATTTGACCCATCAATCCCATTACTAGGTATATTTCCTAGAGAGGTGAGAGTCAGGATAGGAACAGATACATGCACACTCATGTTCACCACGGCACTATTTACAATAGCAAAAAGATGGAAACAACCTACATGCCCATCAGTGGAGGAGTGGATGACCAAACTATGGTACATACACATACTGGAATGCTGTGCAGCACTAAAGAATAAGGTAGAGTCTGCAAAACACCACATAATATGGATGAACTTGGAAGTCTTTATGCTGAGTGAAATAAGTCAATCACAGAAGGACAAATACAGTATTAGTTTGTTGCTGTGGAGGGTCAAGGAAAGGTTTATATATGGAGGGAAACTTTCTTTGTTGGTTGCCAGGGGTGGGAGAGGAGGGGAGGGAACACTGAAAAAAAAAAATGCATTGACCCATGTCACTTTAGGTTTGTGTATTTCACTGTACATAAATTATATTTCAATAAAATGCATTTAAAAAAAAACACTACGAATCACAATGGTCCAATATTGTGGCTGGGGTTACCTTGAGACAAAGGTGACTTGATAGCAGCTAACAACAGTTGAATCATATGCATTATACTTGACTAGCATACAATTTTCTAATCTAAGTTAGAGTTCAGTGTTCATATCTTTTATTAATATCAAAAAGTCATACTCATGTTTGTACTTCAAAGAATTTTACAATGGAATGTTGTAGTATATAATATTCAGAATATTATGCAGACCTATTGTGCCTCCAAAGATAGTGTCAAATACACAGAAAATGTTCTATAACTTTTATTTATTGTCA
The DNA here is from genome assembly GCF_000298275.1 of Orycteropus afer afer. Taxonomy (NCBI): domain Eukaryota; kingdom Metazoa; phylum Chordata; class Mammalia; order Tubulidentata; family Orycteropodidae; genus Orycteropus; species Orycteropus afer. Next base: position 8,864,145 of record NW_006921716.1, on the reverse strand, counting down.
CGATGTCTCTTCCTCAATATAAAATTTTATATAAAAGAGGGTGGTTTTTTGTTTGTTTACCTAAGGAAAACAATAAACAACTATACAAATATATAATGCCTTTTTAAAAAACTCAAATGAATTAAATATGGTGAGAGGTCTACCACGGATAATCGTATTACAATTTCATAATCTGTATATATCTGATATAATTTCATATCTGATATAACTTTAGTCCAAAGAAAATTATATCAAGTATTGGAGTAAACATTTTCCCCCACTGTTATCCTATCCTTAATATGTGGTCTCTGGTCAATTCCACCAGAATTATTTGCTTTAAAATATTTACTCACTGCCCTCGAGTCATATCTGACTCATAACAACCCTTCCTTGGATTTCTGAGGCAGTATCACTACAAAAGAAGATTGCCCAATCTTCCTTCCAAGGAGTGGCTGGTGGGTTTGAACCACCAGCCTTCTGGTTAGCAGTCAAATGCCTTAGGCACCTACGCCACCAGAGCTGAAAGTCAAATTGACATACTTTTTCAAAACAATGTAATAAACATAAGCTCCTCTCCCCTTACATACACGTATATACAAATGCACAGGCATGCACTATGTTACAGAAAATGGAAGTCACCTAACAGGGACTAAATCCTACTATTACTATGTATTGACTGTGGTGATTTATATATATTATCTCACTGACTCCTTGCAAAGAAAGGTTTAAGTATCTTCATTTTATAGATGAGTAAATTAAGTCTCAAGAAACATAAGGTGATTTTCCAAAGGTCACACACATAAGAAAGGGCAATTAGGATAAAACTTCAGGTGCCTTGCTTCTAAAAGTTGTTTCTTTTTACTTTATGATCTGATTTTTTTCACATCTTTGTCCATCAAATGTCATTTCAGGAAACTGAAAGGCCTCACAATATTTTCCCTCAAATTGGTTATGGCATAGAAACACACACACAGTTTTATATAAATGGTTTTTAAATAAAAACATTTCGTGACTTGTCTTGGATGTTTGCTGATATATGATTCATTCCCAATGAGAAGATACAATGAGAAAGAAGCTGGAAGACTTGGCAGTTACAAACATATTGTACGGTCAGACAGATTTGATTCCACCCTCAATAGCCTCAGATTCCTTGCTTGTCAAATGGGGCTAAGACTATTACCTACTTCATAAAGCTGTTATATAAAGTCCTTAGCTAACGGTGAAGTTAGAACAGGCTGTAAGCAAGTTCAAAGAGAATTAACAGAACTGTTTCCTGGTACCTAGAACTGCTCTCTTATTGTTGGAGGCATGTTCCATACCACTAGCTGTGGAGTGTTTTGCAAAGAGAACTTTACAGGTTTTTACAGTACAGAAGTAATTAACTCGCATGCTGGGCTGTCACATACTGGATTTGAGAGAACTGCACGGTTGAGAAAGCTAGTTGCCAAAGTTCAAAAGCAAGTTCCTCAGCTGGGCTATATAATAGAAAACAAAGATCACCTTTGACTGACTTTTGCTCTTGGCTATCGAAGACTGAACACACGTGACATATTCCCTGTGTACTTTAACAGACCCCTGATGACTGCTTTAAATAGAGGGTGGGAAAGAAACATTAAGGAAATGAAATATCTAAACTGAAATTTCTCTGTGTAGGAAAATCTCTTCTGTTACAGCTATTGCCAGCTCCACCATGGCACACTCTTAAAAAGGACCTCTTAAAAAGCCAAAGCTACAAATAAAGAACAAAAATCTATCTTACTGTCCTTTAATACCCTCTCAGGTGTTCTTTGAAGATTATAAACACATTTGAGACTCAGCTGGACCATTACTCAGGAAGGGAACCCCAGAGTCCAAGTGAATGTTGATGAATTTACTTCCACCTGGCAGGGTCCAAATGAAAAATAATTCAGAGTCATTGACATTTACTTCCTAGAAGATTTTGTAATCATAGAATTTGGAGATTAAATATTTTGCAAGTAGTACTGAGTGTACAGACTCACTATAAACTAAGCATTGTCTGCACGAAATCCTAACAATCTGGAAAAAAAAAAAAAACTTAACAAAAGTTTTTTGCTATTTATAAATCAAAATAATTTGTCATATTAAATTGAATTTTAATTTTTTTTATTGTGATTTGGGTGCAAATTTACAATTCAGATTCATTTTACACACAACAGTACATGCACATTTAATTTCATAACCCTGATTACAATCCCCAACCATAAAAAGCTCTCCTCCCATCTCCTCTCTGTGACAATCCCTTCCCTGTCCCCTTATTATCCATGTATTCCTGCCTGTCAAGTTTTCCCTCTATGCAAATGGTGCCCTTCTGATGTCTCATGGTTGATTAATCTAGGGGATGCATCTCCCTAGGCGAGGAGGGTGCATCTCCCAGGGGTAGGTGTGCTGCTTATGTAGGTCTTTCTGCTGTTTGGCTGAGAGCTAATCCATGGAAGTGAGTCCAGTTCCAGACCCAAAGGATAACCTGGGGCCATAGTCTCAGGGGTTCCACCAGTCTCTATCTGACCAGTAATTCTGGTCATTTATATGTTTTTAAATATTGTTCCACATCTTTCCTCCCACTCCACCCAGGATCTCCAAGCTCTCCTGGCATAGTGCCTAAGGCATTTCACTGCTAACCAGAAGGCTGGAGGTTCAAACCCACCAGCCACTCCTCAGAAGGAAGGTTGGGCAATCTACTTCCATAGTGATACCTCCTCAGAAACCCAAGGAAGGGTCGCTATGAATCATATCCGACTCAATGGCAGTAAGTTTTGTTTTGTTTTGTTTTTCCAAGTGGTTGGCATTGGTAGCCAAGCACCATCAAGCTCTTCTGGTCTCAGGGTTGTGAAGTCTGAGGTCCCTGTGGTCCATCATATCCTTGGACTTAGTGTTTCCAAATGACTGATTTTCTTCACTCTTCCTTGCTCCAGATGACAGGAGACCAATATTTGCATCTTAGAGGGCTGCTCAATAGCTTTTAAGACCCCACTTGCTACTCACCAAAGTAGGATGTAGAACAAGATTTTTATGTACTATGTTGTGCCAATTGAGCATGATGTCCCCTTAGACTATCGTCCTGAGCCCACAAACCTGATGACTCTCTCCCTCAAGGTGTATGGTTGTCTCTGAGAAGCTACTCCAACCTTGTCCCCTGTTACTTCTGTTCTGTATATGGATATTTTTGTAGCACAAGTACATATTTAAGACTATCTTCAGCCAAATATATTATTGGCCTTGGATACATTTCTGTTCGCCTATAAATTCATTTTTTTGTTTTGTTTTTTCTGCTTTTAATGTACCAGCTAGTTGGTTATCATATACACAAAGTTTAAGCAGTAAACTTCAGTATTATCAAAATATCCATACACATAAGAAATTAGCAATTATGGGGTAGATAGGGTGTAAGCCTAGGAACTATAAGGAAATCCAACTTGGACACAGATCGTGAGGTTTACATTTAATCTTTTCTTATTCAAAGAGAAATGTATATAAGCAGCAGATGTAGAAAACGTGCCTTTGTATTTTTCAGTTAATTAGAAATATAGCCTTTTCAAGAATGTATTATTAAATTGTAATGTTTCATGTGATGCAGCTCTTCATTTAGAAAGATGGCACTTTAAAACCAACATCGATGTATAATATAGTTAGAATGACTCTTTCACATCAGTGATAAATTTCCTTTCAATAGAAAAGCAGTTTGATAAAATGTAGTAGTAAATTAGATAATTCTTTGTTCCTTCCCTACTATACAATTATACAATTATGCATTCATTCCCTCAGCTATGTAATTGTGGTACATTATTGGAGATGCTTTCTGTCACCACTGATAATGGATTTGATCATGTGACTTTATGTGAAAATCTTTGTGGATATGACACAAGGAGAGGAATGAAAATAAAAAAATAAGTGTAGTCTGGCTGACATGCTAGGGTGCCTGGGATGGCACACCCAAATTCAGATATGTGAGCTGACCTTAATCCAACCCAACACTAGAGTCAAACATTGCTGAGCTTCAAACTGAGACAGAGCTGCTCCCCAAGTGACACACAGACTTAGGAGTGAGGAGAAATAAATGATTTTGATTAAAAGTTTAAGAACTGAACAATTGTTGTTGTTGTTGTTAGGTGCCATTGAGTCATCTGCAACTCATGCGACCCTATGCACAGCAGAATGAAACACTGCCATGCTAGTGGCACGATCCATGCTGATGGTCCCATGCTAGCTCCATCATCCCTTCTATACTCGAACCCATCACCGTAGCCACTGTGTCAATCCATTTCGTTGAGGGCCTTCCCCTCCTTCGTCGACCCTGAACCTTACCAAGCATGACATCCTTCTCCAGGGAATGGAGATAACATGACCAAAGTAGATGAGACAAAGTCTGGCCATTCTGGCTTCCAAGGAGCATTCTGGCTGTACTTCCTCCAGGACAGATTTGTTAGATCTTTTAGCAATCTGTGGCACTTTCAGCATTCTTCGCCAGCACCACAACTCAAAACCAACTTTTCTTCAGTCTTCCTTATTCTTTGTCCAGCTCTCACATTCATATGAGGGGACTGAAAATACCATGGCTTGTGTGGGAGCTCTGGTGTTGTAGTGCCTAAGTCATCTGACTACTAACCAGAAGGCTGATAGTTCAAACCCGCCAGCCACTCCTCGGAAGGAAGATTGGGCAATCTGCTTCCATAGTAATACTGCCTCAAAAACCCAACCAACTCGGCAGTGAGTTGGGTTTGGTTCTGGTTTGTGTCAGGCGCACATTAGACTAATCCTCAAGGAGACATCTTTGTTATTCAGCACTTGAAAGAGATCCTTTGCAGCCAGTGTGCCCCGTGCTATACGCCATCTGATGTCCTGACTGCTGCTTCCATTGCCACTGATTGTAGAACCAAGCAATGTGAACTATTTGACAACTTCGAACTTTTCTCCATTTATCATGATGCTGCTTATAGGTACAGTTGGGAGGATTTTTGTTTTCTTCATATTGAGATGTAATCCATACTGTAGACTGTATTCTTCAGTCTTCATCAGTAAGTGCTTCAAGTCATCCTCACTTTCAGCAAGCAAAGTTATGTCATCAGCATATTGCAGATTGTTAATGATTCTTCCTCCAATCATGATGCCATATTCTTCTTCATATAGTCCAGCTTCTCAGATTATTTGCTCAGCATATGGATTGAATAAGTATGATGAAAGGATACAACCCTGATGCACTCCTTTCTTGATTTTAAACCATGTAGTATCCCCTTGTTCTGTTTGAACAACAGCCTCCTGGTTTATGTACAGGTTCCTTGTGAGTACAATTATGTGTCTGGAATTCCCATTCTTCTCATTGTTACCTATAATTTGTTATGATCCACATAATCAAATACTTTTGCATAGTCAATAAAACACAAGTAAACATATTTCTGGTATTCTTTGCTTTAAGCCAAGATCCATCTGACATCAGCAATGATATCCCTCATTCCATATCCTCTTCTGAATCCAGCTTGCATTTCTGTAAGTTTTCTGTCAATATACTGCTGCAACCAGTTTTGAATTATCTTTACTAAGATTTTACTTGCATGAGATATTAATGACATTGTTCTATAATTTCCACATTCTGTGGGATCACCTTTCTTTGGAATGGGTCCAAATACGGATCTCATCCAGTCAGTTGGCCAGGTAGCTGTCTTCCAAATCTCTTGGCATAACTGAGTGAGTGCATCCAGCAGAGAATCTGTTTGTTGAAAGATCTCAATGGGTATTCCACCAATTCCTGGAGACTTATTCTTCATCACTTCCTTCAGTGAAGCTTTGACTTCTTCCTTCAAAACCATTGGTTCTTGATCATATGCTACCTCCTGAAATGGATGAAGATCTACCCGTTCTTTTTGGTACAGTGACTCTGTGTATTCCTTCCATCTTCTTTTGATGCTTCCTGCATCATTCAATATTTTGCCCAGAGAATCTTTCAGTATTGCAACCCAAGGCTTAAATTTTTTCCTCAGTCCTTTCAGCTTGAGAAATGATGGGCATGTTCTTCTCTTTTGGTCTCCAAACTCCAGGTCTTTGCACATTTCTTTATAGTAATTGTCTTTGTCTGCTCAAGCTGCTCTTTGAAATCTTCTGTTCAGCTCTTTTATCTTGTCATTTCTTCCATTTTCTTTGGCTACTCTCCACTCAAGGGCAAGTTTCAGAGTCTCTTCTGAAATTCATTTTGGTCTTTTCTTCCTTTCTCGTCTTTATAATGATCTCTTGCTTTCTTCATGGATGATGTTTTTGATGTCATCCCATAGTTCTGGTTTTCGGTCATTGGTGTTCAATGTGTCAAATCTATTCTTTAGATGGTCTCCAAATTCAGGACGGATATAATCAAGGTCATATTTCTTATGGAAATAAGTCCATTTTTTACGGACTTGTTTTGATTGTCCTCAAGGTGAACTTGCATATGAGCAGTTGATGGTCTGTTCCACAATCAGCTCCTGGCCTTGTTTTAGCTGAAGATAGAGCTTTTCTATAGCCTCTTGCCACAGATATAGTCAATCTGATTTCCGTGTATCCATCTGGTGAAGTCCATGTGTATAGCCACCATTTGTGTTGTTGAAAAAAGGTATTTGCAATGAGTAAGTCATTGGTCTTGCAAAATTCTATCATGCGATCTCCAGTGTTATTTTTGTCACCAAGGCCAAATTTTCCAACTACTGGTGATTCTTCACTTCCAACTTTTGCATTCCAGTCACCAGCAATAATTAACACATGTTGATTGCATGTTCAGTCAATATCAGTCTGCAGAAGTTGATAAAAATCTTCAATTTCCTCATCTTTGGCTTTAGTGGTTGGTGTATAAATTAGTATAATAGTAGTATTAACTGGTTTCCCTCGTAGGTGTATGGATTATCTTATCACTGACAGCATTGTATTTCAGGACAGATCTTGAAATATTCTATTAGTCTGCTATTGTGAAAAGTCAAGGAAATGTTTATATATGGCAGAAAATTGTTGGTTACCAGGGGCGGGAGGGGAAGAGAGGAAACACTATAAGATAGGGAGGGACAGGTACTGATTTGGGTGAAGGGAAGGGCAATGCACCAAATGTGAATGATCAGCACAGTGACGTTGAGGAAGAAGAAGACATAGAGAGTATGGTAGTTAAGATTGTTGTCAACGTGGCTGGGCTGGGTTGAGTGGCTGGACAGCTGGAGGTAGTTATTCCCCATGATGAGACTGGCAATCAACTCCATGATGGGATCTACCACAAGCAGCTGAGTAGCTGCTTTAGGGATGTGTTCTGCTTCCCATACATAAGAAACAGCTTTGAGAATGGTCTCTAGCTTATGGCACACTTGAACCCTGCATGTTCATTGCATGTTCATGTTCACTGCATTGTTCAGCAGCCTACCACGCTCTGCCGACCTTGGGATTTTCAATGGACTTGAATTAATAGCCTGTGTGTGGTTTGTTAACATTGGGACTGTGCCATTTTATTTGTCAACCTTGAGCTTGTTAGCCTCAGCAGCCAGTAGCTCCCTGAGTGAAGAGATGCCTCTAGCTTCAGTGGCCTGGGAGCAAGAGGCAGAGCTGAAACCCAAGGTTGAAGGGCTTTCACCCAACCCCTAGAGCTTGGCACTTTAAACTCAGACTTCTAGCCTCCCGAATTGTAAGAGAATAAACTCCTATTTGTTCAAGCCATCCCATTTGCGGTATATTATTGTCAGAGCAGCACGAGGTAACCAGAACACCTGTCTTTCCCTTCCTCTCCCCCTGCATCCTGCCTGCCTACTGGGGTAGGGCCTGTTGTCTCCATCCCCTTACCTGAACTAAACAATAGACAGATCTATAATGTGAATACCATCAGCAGCAAGGAATGTATTCCTCAGTACAATCAACCATGTGAGACCAAATGGGCAGGAAAGAAGGGCAGGATGAATGGAAATAGGGAAGTTGAGGAGGAAGGGGGAAGAGTGCTGTTATTCTGAGATTGTAATCAATGTCACAAAATAAAATGTATATAAATTGTTTAATGGAAAACTAATTTGCTCAGTAAACATTCACCCAAACTACAATTTTTAAAAAATAGTGAATATTAACAAATAAGTCTCTGAATTTTGGGGTGTTTTATAATGTAGAAATATCGAAGCAATAGCTAATTTAATAAGTGTTGAGAATGTTGACTTCAAAGTCAGAGAGATATAGATTTGCATGACCACTATGCAGCTTAGCTATGTAACCTTGAAGAAGCTTCTTAATCTACCTGATTCTCAGTTTCCTCCTATAAAATGAGTGTAATGATGCTAATTTAACAGTGTAGCTGTAACAATTAAGGAGCCCTGGTGGCTAGCTCAGTAAATTCTGGTGGTGTAGCGCCATCCTAACAGTCATTGCCATATTTGAGCGAATTGTTGCAGCCACTGTGTCAATCCATCATGGACTGCCAGAAGAATGAACAGATTTGTCTCCAAGAAAGTATAGCCAAAATGCTCCTTGGAAGCTAGCATTTTATTACATATAGAAAGGAGAAAAAACTAAATTATTGCATTAAGTGATTAATCTTTATTTATATCAACTAGTGCTTGGCACATTATTTGAGCTTTGTAGACAAAGAGAGTTTTCAAAACTTACAAAACAAATTCTCTTCTTCAATGTCAAAGTTATTTTTAAAAGTATTCTATATATACACTATCCTTGTACACTCACATATATGCATTGTAATTATTTTAACCATTTCAAATGCCAAACAGATACAAGCTTCACATTTGTTGATGCCCAGCCTCCTTTCTTGGAATCTTAGAGGCATAAATGGATAGTTAAATAGAAGTTATGACATCATGATATAATTTTTAGTTACAGGAAAAGTTCAAACACAAATAATGTAAAAATGAAACATATGACAGATTCTATGGAAAGAAAGTGAAAGACATTTGAACAAACAAAACAAATGTTTTATATCAGCTTCCTAAACTTGATTTACATTCCTTCTAAAACAGATAGCATATGCTTCTCTAAGTTCACACAAATACTACAAATAAAATGTTAAAAATGAAAAATTTCTCTCCTCATTCCTCAAATGTTCTCCTTCTTTAACAGGAAAATGTGAATGTTCTACCCAGTTACTCCCTCATCTTCCACATCCAATTACTACCAATAATGAAGTTCTGTCAATTATACCCCATAAATGCCTCTCAAAAACACATCATTTTCTGCGTAGTTATGACAGTAAGTCACCATTTCTTTCCTGGACCATGGATCTTTCCCAAAATGTTGCCTTTCTCAAATCTGTCTTCCTCAAAGCACATCTGATCTTGCCATTCTACTGCAAGAAATCACTTCAATGACTTCCAATTACCTGCAGAGTTAAGGAGGCAAAAATCTTACCATGGCTTACCAAAAATATCTTTCATATCTTAGTATTGCCTACCTCTTAATATTCAAATAAATGAAAGATTCTAGGCTTGAGTCCACAGTACAGAACAGGACATTTTAAGAGCAGCTATTTAAGTTAGATTTCCCAAGAAACAGGGCAGGATGCTAGAATGTGAGTGCAAGTAGATGAGATGGAGGTGACCCAAGGAACTGCCAGGCAGGGAAAGCCCTCAACCAGGCAGTCAAAGGTGCTTACAATGTTGTTGTTGTTGTTGTTGTGTGCCGTCGAGTCGGACCCAACTCATAGCAACCCCTCAATGGGTTTCTGAGGCAGTTTCACTACGGAAGTAGATTGCCCAACCTTCCTTCTGAGAAGTGGCTGATGGGTTTGAACCACCAGCCTTCTGGTTATCAGTCAAGTGCCTTAGCCACTATGCTACCAGAGCTCCTAGTGCTTACAGTAGGATACCTTTTTATGAATGTGAACTGCAGGTGTCTATAGGACATGGAAAATCACCGAAAGCATGTTCTACAAGGATTATAAACAAAATGAGTCTTTTCAAATCTTGAGGCCATAATCTCTGGGAAAATTTAGGTAATTGGCATAACACAGCACATAAAGATAATGTTCTACATCCTAGTTTGATGATAAGTCTGGGGTCTTAAAAGCTTGTAAGTGGTCATCTGAGATACAACTATTGGTCTCCACTCATGTGGAGCAAGACAGAATGAAAAATATAAATAGCTTAAAGAAAAAACTAGCCCAGGAAGCTAATAGTCCAAACAAACCACAGCTTCTTCTAACCTGAGATGAAAAGAACTAGATGGTGCCAGGATAAAACCTGAGAAAAATGTACATCAAAACTCAAATTCACAAAAAAAGGCAAGACCTACTGGACCAATAGAGACCAAAGGAATCTCTAAGACTATTATCTTAAGATACCTTTTAAACTTGAAATTGAAGCTATTTTGGCAAGTCATTTTCAGCAAAATAATACATTGGCTTATAAGACAAAAAATTTCACCCATGAGTAATGTTGTCGTTGTTGTTGTTGTTAGGTGCCATCGAGTTGACACCAAATCATAGTGACCCTATGTCCAACAGAATGAAACACTGCCAGGTATTGCACCATCCTCACAATCTTTGCTGTGCGTGAGCCCATCACTGTGGGCACTGTGTTAATCCATCTCATTGAGTGTCTTCCCTTTCTTTGTTGACCTTCTATTTTACCAATCATGATATCCTTTTCCAGGAAGGGTCCTCTCTGACAACATGACCGAAGAAGGTGAGACGATGTTTCAAGGAGAATTCCAGCTGCACTTCTTCCAAGACAAATTTGTTTGTTCTCTTGGCAGCCCATAGTATTTGGAAGTATTCTTCACCAACACCACAATTCAAAGGCATCAACTCTTCTCCAGTCTTCCTTATTCATCATCCAGCTTTCACATGCATATTTGAAGATTGAAAATACCATGGCTTGGGTTAGGCACACATTAGTCATCAAAGTGATATCTTTGCTTCTTAAAACTTTATAGAGTTCTTTGGTAGCAGATGTGTCCAGTGCAACACAACTTCTGATTTTCTGACTGCTACTTCCATGGGTGTTGCCTGTGGATCCAATTAAAATGAAACTCCTGGTGATTTTCATTTTATGTTGAAGTATAATCCACACTGAAACCTTTAGTCTTTTATCTTCATTAGTAAGTGCTTCAAGTTATCTTCACTTTTAGCAAGTAAGGTTGTGTCATCTGCATATCACAGATTGTTAATGATTTTCCTCAAATCCTAATGCTGTGTTCTTCTTTATATAGTCCAACTTCTTGGATGATTTGCTCAGCATACAGATTAAATAAGTATGATGAAAGGATACAACCCTGTTGTACACCCTTCCTGATTTTAAACCATGCAGTATTCCCTTGTTCTGTTCAGACAACAGCCTCTTGGTCCATCTACATGTTTCTCATGAGAACAGTTAAGTGTTCTGGAATTCCCATTCTTCACAATGTTATCCACAATTTATTATGATCCACACAGTGTAATGCTTTTGTGTAGTCAATAAAATACAGGTAGACATCTTTCTGGTATACTTTGCATTCAGCTAGCATCCATCTGACGTCAACAACGATATCCCTCATTCTGCATCCTCCTCTGAATCCAGCTTGCATTTCTGGAAGTTCCCTTTCAATACACTGCTTTGATCATTTTTGAACTATCTTCCACAATATCTTACTTGTGTGTGATATTAATAATACTGTTCAATAATTTCCACATTCTGTTGGATCACCATTCTTTGGAATGGGCACAAATATTCATCTCTTCCAGTCACTTGGCCAGGTAGCTGTCTTCTGAATTTCTTGGCATGGATGAGTAAGTGCCTCCAGTGCTGCATCTGTTTGTTGAAATATCTCAATGGGTATTCTGTCAATTCCTGAAACCTTTATTTTTCCACCAATTTCTTCAGCGCAGCTTGGACTTCTTCCTTCAGTACTATTGGTTCTTTATCATATACTTCCTGAAATAGTTGGACACCTAGATCTTTTTGGTACATTAACTGTGTATTCCTTCCGTCTTCTTTTGATGTTTCATGCACCATTCAATATTTTGCCCATAGAATCATTCAATATTGCAACTCGAGGCTTGAATTTTTTCTTTAGTTCTTTCAGTTTGAGAAATGCCTAGTGTGTTCTTCCCTTTTGGTTTTCTAACTCCAAGTCTTTGCACACTTCATTATAATACTTTACTCTGTCTTCTTGAGCTACCCTTTGAAATGTTCTGTTCAGCTCTTTTATTTAGGCATTCCTTCCATTCACTTTACTCTCTTTTCAAGAGCAAATTTCAGAGTCTCTTCTGACATCCATTTTAGTCTTTTCTTCCTTTCCTGTCTTTTTAAAGACTGCTTTCTTCATATATAATGTTCCTGATGCCATGTCATTACTTGTCTGGTCTTCAGTTATTGGTGTTCAATGTGTCAGATTTATTCTTCAGATGGTCTCTAAATTCAGGTGGTATATAATCAAGGTATTATTTTGGCTTTGTGGACTTAGTTTCATTTTCTTCAGCTTCAATTTGAACTTGCACATGAGCAAATAATGGTCTGTTCCACAGTCAGCTTCTGATCTTATTTTGAATAAAGATAGTGACCTTCTCTGTCACTTCTTTCCACAGATGTAGTTGATCTAATTCCTGTGTATTCGATCTGGTGAGGTCTACATGTACAGCCGCCATTTATGTTGTTGAAAAAAGGTATCTGCAATGAATAAATCGCTGGTCTTGCAAAATTCTATCATGCGATTCCACTGTCATTTCTATCACTGAGGTCCTATTTTCCAACTACTTAGGATTCTTCATTTCCAACTTTTGCATTTCAATTATCAGTGATTACCCATACATCTAGATTGTATGTTTGGTCAATTTCAGACTGAATTAGTTGGTAAAAATCTTCAGTTTCTTCATTTTTGGCTTCAGTGGTTGGTGCATAAATTTGAACAACAGTAGTATTAATTGATGTTCCTTGTAGGCATATGGATATTATCCTATCACTGACAGCATTGTACTTCAGCAGAGATTTTGAAACTTTCTTTTTTTGACAATTAATACAATTCTAGTCTTCTTCAATCTGTCATTATTGGCATGGTAGACCATATGATTGTCTGATTCAAAATAGCTAATACCAGTCCATTTCAGCTCAGTAATGCCTAAGATATCTACTTTTCTGAAATGGGTTCCATTTCATTTTTAACTACTTCCAATCTTCCTAGATTCATACATCGTACATTCCACATTCCAATTATTAATGGATGTTTAGACCTGTTTTCTTCCCATTTTGAGTTATGCCCCATCAGCAAATTAAGGTCCCATAAGCTTTACTCCATCTTCTTCATTAAGGATGACTCTACTTCAGGGAGGCAGCTCTTCCCCAGCTGTATTTTGAGTGTCTTTCAACCTGAGGGATCATCTTCCAGCACTATATCAGAGAATGTTTCATGGTTATTCATAAAGTTTTCCAATAATATATTAGACAATGTTTGATTCTGCACTTAAAAACACAATAAATTTTGATTGGAGGGGAATTGAAAAGCAAGTACTTGGATGTAAAAGTTCATTTGCTTATTCAGTTTCTATGTTTAATGCAATTATTTTCCCTTCTGCTAATAAATGATATAGTATCCAAAATATTTACATACAGAATATTTATGACCTAGGAAGAGTTATATAAATGACTCATTTGCTAATAAACCAGGTTAAAGTCTAAAATGAAATTGAACTTGAATATTATTGGTTCTCTTTATTAAATAACAAATTTCTCTGTTGTATTTTTCTGCCATTCGGTATAAAGATATAAAAACTCTTGTAATTAAGATGTTTTATTATGTATCTAAAATCTAAACTTTCATATTTTAAGAATTATGAAGCATGTTTTAATTAATTATGAGTTATAATAGAGCATGAGTAGTGATGTTTCTCAAATTATATTTCTTAATCACTGTAGATAAATATGGGTTCATAAAGCATGTTTTTGAAGTTCCTGGCCTTAAAATTTTGCCCTTTTTCTCCAAAAACAAAAAAGAATTTAAATGACCATGATGGCTTTGGGTTCAGAATTAACTGTCAAAATATTCTATCTTCTTTCTGCAGAAGTTTGCAATAAGCACAAGTTAAAAATAATAGTGCACCTGACAGATTCTAAACCTTAACCCAATGCAGAGCTTTTTTTATACTTTGACACAGAATAACTACCTAAAAATCTGGAAATTTTAATTTGTGAAATGGGAGGATTAGATTTTCTGTGTGGACCCAAGGGAGAAATTTAAGGCAAAAGTGGGAAAAGGGTTTTCAATTTGAAGCAAAGGAGGGAAAAGAGGGAGGGAGAGATGGAGGGGAAAAAGGGAAGGAAGGAAGAAAAGAAGGAAGGGAGGGAGAGAGGGATGGAAGGTGGGGGGGGAGGAAGACATAAGTAAGTTAGTTTAAAGTAGCTATTTAGTTAGGTATTCTAAAAGATTGATTTCAGCTAGCAGTAGAGTTCTTCAAGTATAGATATGGCTTGGAATATAGAGTGAATTAAAGAGCATCCAGTTTATTATTGGACCAGATCATTTTAACATCTGTTTTTTAATTCTTAGGTGTATGAATATGAATAGATTCTAGGACTTACCCAGAAATAATGTATAAGAGAAACTAGAGAAGAGGGTAGAGGCAGAGAAACTAGTTAAATTTTTTTCCAAATAACACAGTTAAGAGATAATTAAAGTCTACATGTACCATCCTAGAAATGGAGAAGAACAAATAAATTTTAATTTTCAATAAGGTATTTAACACAATGAAGAAAGCAAGAGAGAAGGACTCCAAGATGTAATCAAGGTTTTGAGTCATTTCAAAAGGGAGGTTAATAACCACTCACAGAAATAAGACCCAGAAGAGGTAGAGCAAGTCTTGAAATAAATAATAAATTCACTTTGGGTTTAAATTAGTACTCAGTGTAGTTAGATATAACCAGCAGGTTATTGGAAATATGATACTGGAACTTGGAAAAGAGGTAATATAAAGGGGAAACTGTCACCATATCAGTGACTGTCAAGCCATGATATTAGATAAGATTGTCTTCCGAGAGAGAGACTACAGAGAGAACAGAAAATAAGGAATGAAAGATCTTATTGTGATGTCTAAATTTAAGAGAAAGAGCCCTAGTGTGCAGTAGTTAAGCACTTTCAACCCATCAGCCAAGCCATGGGAGAAAGATGAAGCAGTCTGCTTCCATAAAGATTTACAGCCTTGGAAACACTATGGGGCAGTTCTATTCTGTCCTGTAGGGTCATTATGAGTCAGAATCAACTTGAGGGCAACAGGTTAAATTTAATAAACAGATGGGTATGGAAGGAGGAAAAAAATATAGAGAGACAGAGAAAGGAGAGATGAAAGAGAGGAGAAGGGGGAAAAGATAAGTAAAGGAGGAAGAGGTGGAAAGAAGGAGAAGCAGCAAAAGGAAAGGGGGAAGGAGAAGAGTAAAGAAGGGAAAGCTATCTCAGCACAAAATTGGCAGATAACGCATAGTATGTTTTTATACGAAGGAGAACTCTAATACTCCTTTCCGTGACTAATAAGTGAATATCTTTGAAAATTGTGTTTGTAAGAATGAAGAAAACCAAAAATTCATGGAAACAATTAGTCCTAGTGACTGGTACACCATGCAATCTGCAGCCTGTACGACTATGAGACCAGAAGAACTAGATGGTGCCCAGCTACCACTGTCAACCCCTTGGAGAGGGATCTATGTAGGAGATCCTGGATAGAGAGGGAGAATAATGTGGAACAACACTCAAAATCATTTGGAGAAAAAAGGGGGGAGGGGGACTAGGTTTGCTGGTTCAGTAGAGCCTGATGGAACCACTGAGACTATGGCCCCTAGCTGCCCTTCAGGTCTGGAATTGAACCCACACCTGTGGCTTCCAGCCAAACAAAAGACAGGCATAGGAGTTGAACATTTACCTGAGGTAGATACACTCCTTGGAGAGAACAATCATGGGAGAAAGAAGGGCTGTTCATGCACAGGGAGACAGCTCAGGGGGCAGGAGTGCATGGAGGGATGGACACAGGGAAGAAGTAACTATCAGGAGGAAGTGGGAGGGGAGCTGTTGCATTGTGGTAATTTATAGTCGATGTCATGAAACAAAGTGTATGTGAACTGCTATATGGAAAGAAAATTTGCTCTGTAAATTTTCACCCAAATCACAATAAAAAATTAATTAAAAAAAATTAAAAAGAAAGAAAATTGTGTTTGCATCGTAACTGAATACTCTTAGATGGAAAAATTTTCATTGACAGATTTTTTTTCCTATCTTCTATATTAAATGCCTGTAGCAACCTCCTACTTATACAAAGCAACACTGGGCCTGAATATAATGATACCCATCTTGTTGATGTAGAGTTGCTTCTGACACATAGTGACCCTATGAGTAATGATGCAGCACTTATCAATGAAGAAGCCTCTATTACTCATTTCAAATAGCAATTTGATGACAGTTAAAAATATTGCTATTGCTATCCTTGTTTATTTGATCAATTCTTAAAGCTCTTAATTGTTGCATTGCTCTAGTCCACCTAATGATATCGGATTGCAGTTACATAAAGCCTGCTACTGCTGGAAGCTGTGTAAGGCGGAAATTTGTCAGAAAAGGAAAACTCAATATTTTCCACTAAAACAAGTAATAGAAAACTGTTAAGACTGCACTGTGTCAACAGGGAAAACTTGCAACACCTAGAAAAATAAGGCAATCTTATTGAGTTTCAGCTTTTACAGGTTTCATTGTATATTCCTGTGCTAGGCTGGGTTCTCTTTCTAGAGAAGTAAAACCAGTAAAGATCATAGAGAGAGAGAGAAAGATAAATTTATCCTAAGAAAATGGCTCACACACTTATAGAAACTGGCAAGTCCCAAGTTCTTGGATCAAACGTCAAGCTGGAGGCTTTTCTCAACTCATGCAGCTGTAGGCGTTGACGAGCTCAAGGTTGGCAGGCAGTATGCCTGCTATTGACTCCAACGAATGACAAGATCCAAGATCACCAAGATCCAAGATCACCAGGCCGAATGGTGGACTTTTTGCTCAGTTGTAGTCAGCACAACAGGATACCAATCCACAGAAGAGTGTCTCTTTTTCCCAGGAAGTCCATAAATATATTGGAAGCAGGCGACACCCCTAGGGAAACTCCCTTTCAGTGGATTGGCTGTTCAAAATAGGTACATCCGATCTCATCATGGGAATAATCCACATCACAACTGCTTAAACCACTCAGAATTGTGATCCAGCCAAGTTGACACACAATTCCAACTATCACAATAATTTTATGTTTTGGAAAGTGTTTTCATATGTTTCATATCTTTTGACTCTCATGAATATCCTGTGAACAACCAACCAGTTCAGTTGCTGTCAAGTCAATCATGACTCATCAGATGTGTCAAATAACAAATGTGTGCCAAATAACTCCATATGTGTCAGAGCAGAATTGTACTTCACAGGGTTTTCAAACGCTGACTATTTAGTAGATTTCTAAGCCTTTCTTCCTAGTTACCTCTGGGTGGACTTAAACCTCCAACCTTCAGGTTAGCAGCTGATCATATTGACCCTTGCACCTCGCAAAGAAATTCTGACTCAAGGCACCCTCTTGTATTTCAAAGTAGAACTGTACTCCACAGGGTTTCCAATGGCTGCAATCTTGTTAAAGAAGATCGTCATGCCTTTCTTCCATGGTTTCACGAGATATATTCAAACCACCAGTCTTTTATTTAGTAGTCTTAGTAGTCAAGAGCCAATTGTTTGTGCCATTCATTTGTAAATTAGATGGGTGTGGAGCTGCAGCACTTTTCTGAAATTTACATTCACAGAGACATAGAAAATTAGAATGCGCTACCTTATATCCAATGATTCATCCATTCACCTACC
The DNA here is from genome assembly GCF_000298275.1 of Orycteropus afer afer. Classification (NCBI taxonomy): domain Eukaryota; kingdom Metazoa; phylum Chordata; class Mammalia; order Tubulidentata; family Orycteropodidae; genus Orycteropus; species Orycteropus afer. Next base: position 8,846,385 of record NW_006921716.1, on the reverse strand, counting down.
AGAAGAGCAAATAAGACAAAAGAAACATAGGAACTTGTCGCAGATACAACCTTTTTATGACAATGTAAATAGGCTATAACAACTTGTCAACTGTTCCCTATTATCTATGTAGAAAGGATAGATATAGATGAAACTAATTTGTAATTTAAATGAATTGGGTATTTTGTTTGTTTTCCTTTGTATATGTTAGGAGCTCTGGTGGCATAATGCCTAAGGCATCTGACTGTCTAACCAGAAAGCTGGTGGTTCAAACCCACCAGCCACTCCCCAGAAGGAAGATCAGGCAAATTACTTCCGTAGAGATACCCCCTCAGAAACCCAAGGAAGGGGTGTTATGAAACAAAAATTTCTGGTGGTAAATATGAATAAACCTCCAAGAAAGTTTTCAAATCTCTATTCTTCCAGATTTAAAAAATCACAACATATTTATTAAGATTAAGTCTCTCTCACTGTCACTCTTGCCCTCTCTCTCTCTCTCTCTCTCTCTCTCGCTCGCTCTCTTATTATAAATAACCTAGGGATAGAGAGCTGAACAACTGGCATCTTAGTCTATTTTCCAGGTTTCTAATTTTCATATTCTCATTCACTTTCTTCCCTGTTTTCTTTAAACTAACAAAGCTCCCTCCCTGCCTTTAGCTACCCATCAGAAAAATCTACTTCTTTTTAAAATTTTTATTGTGATTTTTGTGAAAGTTTACAGAGCAATTTCATTTTCCATACAGCAGTTCATACACATTTTGTCTCATGGCACTGACTGCAATTTCCCACAATGCAATAGCTCTCTTCCCCCTTCCTCCCCATAGTTAACCTCTTCCCTGTGTCCTTCCCTCCCATGCACTCCTGCCCCCTGAACTGTCTCCCTGTGCATACACTGTCCTTCTCTTCTCCCATGATTGATCTCTCTAAGGAGTATATCTACCAGATGTAAATATTCAGTGCATATGCCAGTCTTTTATTTGGCTAGAAGTCACAGGGGTGAATTCAATCCCAGACCTGAAAGGCAGATAGGGGCTATAGTCTCAGAGGTTTTACCAGGCTCTCTCAGACCAGCAAAGTTGGTCCTTTTTTTATGTAACTTTGAGTTTTGCTCCATTGTTGTCCCAGTCTATCCAGGATCTCCTACACAGATCCCCCTCCAAGTCGTTGACAGTTGTAGCAGGACACCATCTAGTTTTTGTGGTCTCATGGTCATATAGGCTGAGGATCACATGGTCTACCAGTCCCTTGGGCTAATTGTTTTCATGCCTCTTAGGTTTTCTTCATTCTTCGTTGCTCTGGACAAGGAGAGACACATCATTGCATCTAGATGGCCGCTTACAAGCTTTTAGGATCCCAGTTGCTACTCACAAAAGTAGCATGTGGAACAATGTTTTTGGGTAGTATGTTATGGCAATAGAGCTTGATGTCACCTGCAATCATGGTCCAAAGCCCACAGGTCCAACTACTTGCTCCCTCTAGGTAGCTGGCTGTGGCCAAGAAATCAACACAACCCTGTCCTTTGTCAGTTCTACTATATATCTGAACATTCTTACAGAACATATAAAAAGGCTTGTAGAAACATCGTCTGCCAACCCTATACATGGTAATAGGCACAGTCCCCTCAGCCTAGACATACCTGATCATTCAGCCTGTCTAACCATCTATCCACTGGTAGATCAGTGTTTGTCATCACTGACAACACAGTACTGTATGTGCAAAAGGGTTCGTCTTTGGTGTCTGTATCTCCCATGTACTTCTCTGTTTTGGTTATCTAGTACCATAGTGCCTAAGGCATTTGACTGCTAACCAGAAGTCTGGCAGTTCAAACCCACGAGCCACTCCTTGGAAGAAAGGTTGGGCAATCTACTTCCGTAGTGATATTGCCTCAGAAATCCAAGGAGGAGTCGCTATGAGTCGGATTTGACTCCAAGGCAGTGAGTTTGGTTTTGTTGGTTTGTGCTTCTCTTAACAGAAAATTCTGCAAATGGGATGGCTTTAACAAATAAGAGTTTATTCTTTTACAGTCTGAAGGCTTTAAGTCCCAGTTCAAAATGCCAGTCTCTAGAGGCTGGGTGAAAGCCCCTCAACCTTGGGCTTCAGCTCTTCCTTCTGCTCCCGGCCCACTGAAGCTGTAGGCATTTCTTCACTCAGAAAACTACTGGCTGCTGAGGCTGACAATCCCAAGGTCAACAAATAAAAAGACACAGTCCCAATATTACCAACAACATGGCAGGCCATTGATCAAGTCCACTGAAAGTCCCAAGATCAGAGGAATATGGCAGGCTGATAAATAACGCCTCAGCTACACACAGGGTTCAAGTGTGCCATAAGCTAGAGACCATTCCCAAAGTTGCTTCTTATATATGGGAAGCAGACCACATCCCTAAAGTAGCTACTCAGCTGCTTGTGGTAGATCCCACCATGGAGTTGAATGCCAGTCTCATCACGGAGAATAACTATCTCCAGCTGCCCAGACACTCAACCTGGCCCAGCCACGTTGACAACCTTAACTACCACACTCTCTATGTCTTCTTCTTCCTCAACGTCACTGTGCTGATCACTCACATTTGGTGCATTGCCCTTCCCTTCACCCAAATCAGTACCTGTCCCTACCTATCTTACAGTGTTCCCTCCCCGCCCCTCCCAACCCTGGTAACCAACAAAGAAAATTTTCTGCTATATATAAACATTTCCTTGACTTTTCACAATAGCGGACTAATAGAATATTTGTTCTTCTGTGATTGACTTATTTCACTCAGCATAATGTCCTTCAAGTTCATTCACATTATGCAGTGTTTTACAGATTCTATGTTATTACTGAAGGCTGCATAATATTCCATTGTGTCTGTCTAACAGAGTTTGGTTATCCATTCTTCTGTTGATGGGCACCTAGGTTGTTTCCAACTTTTGTCTATTGTAAATAGTGCTGTGATGAACACGGGTATGTATATATTCATTCTTGTCCTGGTTCTCACTTCTTTAGGATATATACCTAGTAATGGAATGGCTGAGTAAATGGTATTTCTAATTCCAAATTTTTAAGGGATCACCATACTGCTTTCCACAGTAATTATATTATTTGACAGTCCTGTCAGCAGTGTACGAGAGTCCCGACCTCTCCACATCCTTGCCAGCATTTGTTATTTTCCATCTTTTTTTTTCCTTTTTTTTAAAATTGTGATTTGGGTGAAGACTTACAGAGCAAATTCACTTTCTATACAGAAGTTTACATATACTTTGTCTCATGACATTGACCACATTTTACCACAATGCAACAGCTCCCCTCCCACTTCCCCCCCATAGTTACCTCTTCCCAGTGTCCATCCCTCCATGGACTCCTGCTCCCTGAGTTGTCTCCCTGTGCATAGGCAGCCCTTCTTTCTCAATGATTTTTCTCTCCAACGAGTGTATCTACCTCAGGTAAATGTTCAACTCATATGCCTGTCTTCTGTTTGGCTGGAAACCACAGGTGTGGGTTCAATTCCAGACCTGAAGGGCAGCTAGGGGCCATTGTCTCAGTGATTCCACCAGGCTCTATCAGACCAGCAAATCTGGTTCCCCACTTTTTTTTTTTTCTCCAAATGATTTTGAGTTTTGTTCCACATTGTTCTCCCTCTCTATCAAGGATTTCCTACATAGACTCCTTCCAAGTGGATGACAATGGTAGCCAGGCACTGTCTAGTTCTTCAGGTCTCATAGTTATATAGGCTGCAGATCGGATGGTGTACCAGTCACTAGGACTAATTGTTTCCATGAATTTTGGTTTTCTTCATTATTCTTTGCTCTGGATGAGGAG
>NW_006921716.1:8832501-8838269 GCF_000298275.1 Orycteropus afer afer | reverse complement strand
TTTTCCTTGAGGAACTTTATAGTTTTAGGTTTCACACTTATGTCTTTGATCCATCTGGAGTTCATTTTTGTGTATGGTGTGAGGTACCGATCTTGTTTCACTTTTCTGCAAATGGATATCCAGTTATGCCAACACCATCTGTTAAACAGACATCTCTTCCTCATTTAACGGATTTCAGCCCTTTGTCAAATATCAGCAGACCATAGGTCAATGGATCTATTTCTGGGTTCTCAATTCTATTCCACTGGTCTATAGTCTGTCGTTGTACCAATATCAGGCTGTTTTGACTACTGTGGCTGTATAGTAGGTCTTGAGATCTGGGAGTGCAAGAACTCTTCTTTGTTCTTCTTCAATAGTGCTTTGCTTATCTGCGGCCTCTTTCCATTCCAAATAAAACTAGTGATTGGTTTTTCCATACCCTTAAAAAATGTTGATGGGATCTGGAATGGGACTGCATTGAATGTATAGATTTCTTTGATTAGTACTGACATTTTCACAACATTCAATTCCACTATCCATGAGTATGGTATGGTTTTCCATTTATGTATATCTCTTATGGTTTCTTGAAGTAGTCTTTTGTAGTTTTCTTTGTATAGGTCTTTTGTGTCTCTGATAAGATTTATTTTCAAGTATCTTATTTTTTTGGTAGCTATTGTATGTGGTATTGATTTCCTTGCTTCTTTTCTAGCAATCTTTTTGCTGGTATAAAGGAATCCAAGTGATTTTTGGATGTTCATCTTGTATCCCACTATGCTAAATCTCTCAATTAGTTCCAGTAGATTTTTTATTGAGTCTCTTGGGTTTTCTAGGTATAGGATCATATCATCAGAAAATAGGGATAGTTTTTACTTCTTCCTTACTGAGTTGGCTGCTTTTGATTTCCCTTTCTTTCCTTATTGTCCTGGCTAGGACTTCCAATACAATGTTGAATAGAAGTGTTGACAGAAGGTATCCTTGTCTGGTTCCTGTTCACAAGGGAAATGGTTTCAGTCTCTCTCCATTGAGAATAATGTTGGCTGTTGGTTTTGCATATACACCCTTTATTATGTTGAGGAATGTCCCTTCTATTCGTATTTTGCTGAGAGTTTTGATCAGGAATGGGTGTTGGATTTTATCAAATGCCCTTTCTGCATTGATTGATATGATCATGTGGTTTTTTCCTCTGTTTTACTTATGTGAAGGATGACATTGAGAGTTTTTCTAATGTTGAACCATCCTTGCATACCGGATATGAACTCTACTTGGTCATAATGTATTATTTTTTTGATATGTTGTTGGAGTCTATTGACTAGGATTTTGTTGAAGATTTTTGCATCTATATTCATGAGGGATATTGGTCTTCCTTTAGAGTTTTGTCTTTAGAGTGATGTCTTTGCCTGGTTTTGGTATCAAGGTTATGCTTGATTCATAAAATGAATTAGGGAGGATTCCATCCTTTTCTGTGTTCTGGAATAGTTTGAGTAGAATTAGCGTCAGTTCTCTGAACGTTTGGTAGAATTCTCCAGTGAAACTGTCTGGCCCAGGGCTTTTTTTTTGTTGGTAATTTTTTTATAACCTGTTCAATTTCTTCTTTTGTTATGGGTCTGTTCAATTTTCCCACCTCAATCTGTATTAGTTTAGGTAAGTAGTGTGTTTCTAGAAATCTGTCCATTTCTCCCAGATTTTCAAATTTGTTGGAGGACAGTTCTTCATAGTATCCTGATATTATCCTTTTTATTTCAGTTGGTTCTTTTGTGATGTCACCCAATTTTTTCTCATCCAACTTGTTTCTTATTTGTGTTATTTGTATTCTCTCCCTCTTTTCACCTAAGGCATTTGACTGCCAGAAGGCTGGAGGTTCAAACCCACCAGCTACTCCTCGGAAGGAAGGTTGGGCAAGGTACTTCCATAGTGATACCACCTCGGAAACCCAAGGAGGGTTTGTCAACTTTATTAATCTTCTCTAAATATCAACTTCTAGTCTTGTTGATTTTTCTATTGTTTTTGTAATTTCAGTTTCATTTATTTCTTCTTGAATCTTTATTATTTCTTTTCTTCTGGTGACTATAAGCTTCTTCTGCTACTCTTTTTCTAATTTTTGAGATGTTGGGTTGAGATGTTTATTTTAGCTCTATCTTCTTTTTTGATGTATGCAATTATTGGTATAAACTAGCCTCTGATTATTGCTTTGGCTGTGTCCTGAAGATTTTGGTATATTGTTTTCATTCTCGTTTGATTCAAGGAATTTTTTTTACTTCATTTTTTATTTATTCTATTACCCAGTCAATTTCAAAACCAAAACCAAACTCCCTGCTGTTGAGTCTGGTGATGTCGAGTCTGGTGGTGCCTAAGGCATTTGACTGCTAACCCTAAAGCTGGTGGTTCAAACCCACCAGCCACTCCTCAGAAGGAAGATTGGACAATCTACTTCCATAGAGATAGCACCTCAAAAACCCAAGGAGGGGTCACTATGAGTCAGAAATGACTAGACAGTAGTGAGGTTTTTTTTTTTTTTTTTACTACAACTGTGGAGTCATCTATTTGTCTTTTCAGTTCTGTAAGAGTCTGACTTATTTTTTTGACTTACGTATTTTGGGGCTCTTTCATTGGGTGCATAGATCTTTATTATGGTTATTCCTTCTTGTTTAATTGATCCTTTAATCATTATATAATGTTCTTCCTTATCTCTTATGGTAGTTTTTGTCAATTTTATGAGAAATTAATATGGCCACTCCTGCTCTTTTTTTGGTTGCCATTGGCTTGAAATTTTTTTCCAACGTTTGATTTTTAGTCTATATTTGCCTTTGTCTCTAAGGTGTGTTTCTTGTAGACAGCATATTGATGGGTTATGCTTTCTTATCCAGTATGCAACTTTCCATCTATTGAGTGGTGCATTTAATCCATTGACATTCTGTGTAAGTATTGACAAACATAAATTGGTTGCTGTCATTTTGTTATGTGTTTTTTCGTGGTGTTCCTGGTTTCTTTGTTCCACATAATTTTCTGTGCTGAGTTCATTTTGTTTATGAATCGTGTTATCACTTCCTTTGTTGCTGTTGTTTTAGTATTTGCTAAATATTTGTGCTTATCCTCTTTTATTTTGATGTGAAGGTTTGCCATTTTTCTTTGAGGTTACCCTGTGATTAATAACAGAAAAATCTGTTTCTTAAACCCATAATTACGTTTCTTGTCCTCTTCAATTAGAGGTTCTCAGAATAATTTTTTTATTGAATAATGTTACCATCAGGGATCTAGAGAGATCCTCCAATCAAGCACTCCTCAACCACTGTTTTTTAGGAGATCAATGATTCTCTAATAGTCAGCTTTATAGCGTGTCATAATTAATTGTTATAACAATTTACAAAAGATTATTTTACAAAATATGGGAGCTCTGGTAGCATAGTGCCTAAGGCACTTGCCTGCTAACCAAACAGCTGGTGGTTCAAACCCACCAGCCACTCCTCTTCTATGGCTGTTATCTGAGCCATATGCTATGGTAGCAAGAAAGAATGATAATCACTCTTTTAATTTATGCATCCAATCTTCTCCCATGAAATCTGAGAGGGTTTTGTTTTATTTCGTTTTGTTTGGGAGAAGGCTACCATAATATGAGGCACTAAATGTTAGATATTCACTAAGTGTAAATATTTCTCTTCCACTTTATCTGATATAACATACTGTGCACATCACAGCTGCTTATAACAAATGCATTTCCAAAGAAAAATTAGTCTTGAAACTTGTGACTATGTATATTTCTGCAACAGTTAAGTGCTTGTCTGCTAATCGAAAGGCTGGCAGTTCTGACCCACCCAGCACATCAAGAAGAAAGGCAATCTGCTTCCACAAAGATTCCACAAAAACAAACCCACAGCCTAGAAAATTCTATGGGGCAATTCTACTGTCACATGGTGTCACTAGGAGCTGGCATTGATTCAACAGCAAAAATAAATCACAACAAATGTCAATCATTATTTGGTGGGTGATTTTAGTTAGTCTGATCCATTAACAATTCTAAGTCTGAGAAAATTATTTTAAGTAGAAAAAAAAATTATATGTCAAATTTCAAGTGGATTACATGCCATTTCCAAAAGTACAACTGAAGCCATTATTCATCATTCAGTTATAATTTTGCTTCTACTTTCCTGCTTCCAGCCAGGTTACAACCTCCGGACCATAAGATAAATTGCCTCAAACTTACTTTAATTCATCCATTTTAAGATAATTTCAAATAACAGCACATATTTGTTCCAGAGACTACTGTACCATTTTCCTTTTCTTTTTTAATTTCAAGTACTCTTCAAACTTTCGTCATTCTTCATTAATGACCAAGTATAATATTTTTCTATATTACATAAATGTTGTAAAAGGATTCATCTAGATAAAATGTCTCAATATTTCTATTTTTTTCTGTCAAGATTGTTATATTATTTCCTGACAGTTGTTTCAAATGAATATAACATAGTGAACCAGATTATTCTGCACATTATTCCAAATGAGTGCTACTGGGAGTGATTTTTTCACCATGTTCTATGGCCCATATTTGTGCCAAATAAGAACAACTAACATTCATTTTATCCTTATATGTACCAGAAAATATATTATTTTGAATTAATTGTCTCATTTAAACATCAAAACATCCTGAGGAAGACAATCTCTTTCTACATTTTAGAGTATTTTCTTAGATAAAATTACAAGATGAATGATTACGGGAATATTGAGTATGGACAACTTGCAACTCAATAAACCACTGTATTCCTAAAGATTATGTTCATTTATGTTCCCATTAACATTTCATGAAAACTTTCTTTCTATATTTTGCCAACATTGGTATTGTGATTGTAATTTTTTTAATTTCCTAATTTGGCAAGCCCACTTTCATGAAGTTGATTCTGAAGATCAAAGATAACAGCCTTCAGTATGGATTATACCTCAACATAAAAACTCCTCACAAATGGATCAATAATCAACATCACAATAAATGGAGAAAAGACTGAAGTTGTCAAGGATTTCACTTTACTTGGGTCCATAATCAATGCCCTTAGAAACAGCAGCCAAGAAATCAGACCAGGTATTGCTTTGGGCAAATCTGCTGCAAAAGACCTCTTTAAAGTGTTAAAGAGCAAATATGTCACTTTGAACACTAAAGTGCACCTGATGCAGCCATAATATTTTCAATACCCTCATAGATATGTGAAAGCTGGACAATGAATCAAGAAGACTGAGGAAGAATTTATGCATTTGAATTACAGTGTTGGCGAAGAATTTTAAAAATAGCATGGAGTGCTAGGAGAATGAACAAATATGTTTTAGAAGAGGTACAGCCAGAAGCGAGAATGGCCAGACATTGTCTCACCTACTTTGGTGAGTTTGTGGGAAGGGCCTAGTCTCTGGAGAAGAATAGCATGCTTGGTAAAGCACAGAGTCAGTGAAAAGGGGAAGGGCCTCAATGAGATGGATTGACACAGTGGCTGCAATGATGGGCTCAAGCATAGCATATTGTGAGTATGGTGCAGCACTGGAGTGTTTGTTCTGTTGTACATAGGGTCACTATGAGTCAGCACCGACTCCATAGTACCTAAAACAAGAAATTTGACAAGCAAAAGATGAGTTTGCATATTGTTAAGCATGTTAGCCTATTTTATTTCCTAATTACCTATGAATGTCTTCTTTTGTTACATAATAGGATATTCTTAGTGCTGTTGTTATCAATTTTAATGAACTCTGTAAATACTAAAATTATTAACCTTTATCTTGTCTGGCACATTTGTTATAAATGGTTGTCCCAGTTT
>NW_006921716.1:8830530-8832296 GCF_000298275.1 Orycteropus afer afer | reverse complement strand
CATAACAACACTTTTCATGATTTAGTTCTAGCTTATCTCTTACAAATCATCTTACTTCACTTTCATTCCCCTACTCTGTGCTCCAAAATTGCCAGATTTCTTTTTTTTAAAAGCAAACTGCTTTCTTTTCCACCTGTTTTTTTTTTTGTTGTTGTTGTTCTAGTGCCTTCTTTCCTTGCAACACCCATTATCTCCAGCCACTTCTTTTATACCTGATTATCTCCTCCTTATAACCTTCAAGATTCAAATCAGTGAGCTCTTTCAGCAGGCTTTTCTTAAGCTACTCACCCTAATATAAAACCAAAACCAAATTCACTGCCATCGAGTCGATTCTGACTCATAGAGACCTCCCTTTGGGTTATTGAGGCATTAAATCTTTACAGGAGATTACCCAGTCATCCTTCTCTGGAATGGCTGCTAACCAAGCTTCTGGTTAGCAGTAGCAGTCAGATACCTTAGGCACTATGCCACCAGAGCTTCTTCATCCTAATATAGAGGGATAATTTTTTTCTATGTGCTCCCATAGCATTCCAAGCTCATCTCCTTCATAATATTTATCACATTATGTTACATTGTCTCTTTCCCAACTAGATTCCCTGTACTCTCTACAGGACTCTATCTTACATATGCACATCCTCATAATATTGGACACATAATATATATCAGTAAATATTTGTTGAGGTAATGAATAATAAACATCCAACATCGCCATAGCTGATTCATGGAAAGTACTGACACATTTAAATGTACTTTATTTGTAAACATCTGAAATTTTTATTCCTAGTACATGATGTTCTGGCAGCGTAGTGCCTAAGGTACTTGACTGCTAACCAGAAGGCTGCCAGTTCAAAACCACCAGCCACTACTCGGAAGGAAGGTTGGGCAATCTACTTCCATAGTGATAGCTGCCTCGGAAACCCATGGAGGGGTTGCTATGAGTCAGGTCCGACTCGACTGCACATAACAACAAACAACAATACATGACGCAAAGAGCTCTGGTGGCACAGTGGTTAATGCATTCAGCTGATAACCAAAAGGTCAACAGTTCAGCCACTCAGTGGGAGAAAGGTGAGGCAGTCAGCTTCCAAAAAGATTTACAGCCCTGGGAACCCGATGGGGCAATTCTACTCTGTCCCATTGGGTCACTATGAGTCAGAATCAACTCAATGGCAATAGGTTTGGTTTGGGGTTCTAATACATGATGTGAAGAGAAATAACTTGGGAGAAATGAAATTACTTTCAAATCCTTCTAATATTTACAATATTTCCTGGGAAGTAAAAAGGAAAGAGGTAATGGTACAGCAAGAAAAGTAGTCCTGGTGGTGCACTGGTTAAATCACTTGGTTTTGACCCAAAATGTCAGCAATTTGAACTCACCAGCTGCTGTAGCAGAGAAAGATGCTACAGTCTGTTTCTGTAAAGACTGACAGACTTGGACATCCCATGGGGCTTTTCTACTTTGTCGTATAGGGTCACTATGAGTCAGAATCAACTTGATGACAGTGAGTTTTGGGTGGTGCAGTAGTTAAGTGCTTGGCTTAACTGAAAAATTAGCAGTTTGAAGCCACCCACTCAATCAAGGAGAAAAACGTGGTCATCTGCTTCTGTAACGATTACAGCCTAGACAACCCTCTGAGGCAGTTCCACTATGTCACCTGGGGATCACTAGATTTGACTCAACAGCAAACAACAATATCAAGAAGTATAAACATGTTTATGAAGCCAACAGCTGTTGGGTTCCCCTTCACCAGGGCTCCCCCAACCCA
>NW_006921716.1:8807152-8830155 GCF_000298275.1 Orycteropus afer afer | reverse complement strand
ATTTTCTGAGAATTGTTTACGTTCAGTTCTTCTTTCCTAATTCTGAGAACTAGGTTCAGGGCTTAGTTATCTACAGTTCTGGGAATTGTTTACTAAAACTATATGTTTCTCAGTTCCTGGAACTGGGGCCCTTTTGCTGGTCTTAATAATGGCCTCTTATTGCTATAGTAAAATATTACATTTTAATTTTTACTTTTAATTTTGTATTTCTGATTTTAAATTTTTAATTCCACACAGCCATCTAATTTATACCATAATATCTAATTGCAGTATTAATAAAGAGCAATTTAAAATTGTCTTTTTGAATGTTTATATTCTTTTCTAATTTTCTCATACCGTTGTTGTTATTAGGTGCTGTCAAGCTGGCTTCAACTCCTAGCAACACTATACAACAGAACAAAACACTGCCTGGTCCAGTGCCAGCCCCACAATCCTTGCTATACCTGAGCTCATTGTTGCGGCCACTGTGTCAATCCATCTCGTTGAGGGTCTTCCCCTTTTCACTGACCCTCCACTTTACCAAGCATAATATCCTTCTCCAGGGAATGGTCTCTTCTGATGACATAACCAAAGTAGTTTAGACGAAGTCTGGCCATTCTCGCTTCCTAGGAGCGTTCTGGGTGCACTTCTTCCAGGACAGATTTGTTAGTTCTTCTGGCAGTCCATGGTATGTACAGTACTCTTCGCCAACACCACAACTCAAAAGCATCAACTCTTCTTCAGTTTTCCTTATTCATCATCCAGCTTTCACATGTATTGAGGCAACTGAAAATATCATAGCTTGGGTTAGGCCACCTTAGTCTTCAAAGAGACATCTTTGCTCTTCAGCACTTTTGCAGCAGATTTGCCCAGTGCAATACATCATCTGATGTCTTGACTGCTGTTTCCATTAGTGTTGATTGTGGAACCAACTAATATGAAATCTTTGACAACTTCCATTTTTTCTCCATTTATCATAATGCCGCTTATTTGTCCAGTTGTGATGATTTTCATTTTCTTTATGTTAAGGTGCAATCCATACTGCAGACTGTAGTCTTTAATCTTCATCAGTAAGTGCTACAAGTCATCTTCACTTTCAACAAGCAAAGTTGTGTCATCTGTGTATTGCAGGTTGTTAATGAGTCTTCCTCCAATCCTGGTGCCATGCTTTTCTTCATATAGTCCAGCTTCTTGGTTATTTGCTCAGCATACAGATTGAATAAGCATGGTGAGAGGATACAATCCTGACACACACCCTTCCTGATTGTAAACCAGTCAGTATCCCCTTGTTCTGTTTGAATCACAGCTTCTTGGTCTATATACAGATTCCTCACGAGCACAATTAAGTGTTCTGGAATTCCCATTCTTCACAATGCTATCCATAATTTGTTACAACCCACAGAGTGAATGCTTTTGCATAGTCGATAAAACAAAGGTAAACATCTTACCGGTATTCATTGCTTCCAGCCAAGATCCATCTGACATTAGCAATGACGTCCCTCATTGAGTCCTCTTCTGAATCCAGCTTGCCTTTCTGGAAGTTTCCTGTCAATATACTACTGCAACCATTTTTTAATTACCTTCAGCAAGATCTTGTTCTTGTTGTTGTTGTTATGTGCCGTCGAGCAGGCCCCGACTCATAGCGACCCCTCCTTGGGTTTCCAAGGCAGTATCACTATGGAAGTAGGATTGCCCAACCTTCCTTCTGAGTCAGCAAGATCTTACTTCCATGTAATATTAATGATTTAGTTTGATAATTTCAACATTGTGTGGATCACCTTCCTTTGGAATGGGTACAAATATAAATCTCTTCCAGTCAGTTGGCCAGGTAACTTTCTTCCAAATTTTTTGGCATAGATGAGTAAGTGCCTCCAGTGCAACATCCATTTGTTGAAACATCTCAATGAGTATTCTATCAGTTCCTGGAGGCTTGTTTTTTACCAATTCCTTAATTCCTTCAGTGCAATTTTGACTTCTTCCTTCAATACAATCAGTTCTTGATTATGGCACCTCCTAAAATGAATGAGTAACAACCAATTCTTTTTGGTACATAGTGACTCTGTGTAATCCTTCCAGCTTCTTTTGATGTTTCCTGCCTCACTCAATATTTTGCCCATAAACTCAAAAAAAAAAAACTCACTGCCATCAAGTCGATTCTGTCTCATAGCGACCCCCAATTTGACAGTACCCAGCAACAACAACAAAGTAGCAGTGCCTTCAATAAAACAAAACAAAACAAAATCTTTATGGAAGTAGAATGCCAAGTCTTTCTTCCACAGAGTGGCAGGTGGGTTTGAACCACCAACCTTCTGGTTAGCAGTCAAATGCCTTAGTCACTATGCCACTAGCTCCTTATTTTCCCATACAGTCTTTCAATATGTGAACTCAAGGCTTGAATTTTTTCAATTCTTTCAGTTTGAGAAATGCCGAGCATGTCCTTCCCCTTTGATTTTCTAACTTCCGGTGTTTGTGCATTTCATTATAATAATCGACTTTGTCTTCTCGAGCTGCTCTTTGAAATTGTCTGTTTAGCACTTTTATCTTGTTATTTCTTCCATTTGCTTTAAGTACTCTCCATTTAAAAGCAAGTTTCATTTTTCACAACTTCCCATTTTACTAGATTCATGCTTTGTATCTTCCATGTTCCAATTACTGACGGATGTTTGCAGCTGTTTCTTCCCATTTTGATTTGTGCCACATCAGCAAATGAAGGTTCTGAAAGCCCTACTCTACCCATATCCTTAAGGTTGACTCTACTTTGAGGATACAGCCCTTCCTCAGTCTTATTTCGAGTGCCTCCGAGCTGAGGGGCTCATCTTCTGGTACTATATCAGACAATGTTTCAGAGCTATTCATGAAGTTTTCAAGTAATATATCAGAAAATGTTTCACTGCTATTCATAAGGTTTGAGAAGTGAGTGGTCCCTTCCTTCTTCCGAGTCTGTCTCAGTCTGGAAGTTCTGCTGAAACCAGTCCACCATGGGTTACCCTGCTGGTATCTGAAATACTGGTAGCATAGTCTCCAGCCTCACAGCAACACACAAGCCACAACAATATGACAAACTGACAGACGAGTGGTGGTTTCTCATACTATACATCCCTATTTTATTTAACCTCAAGAATAAATATTAGGTGGGATTCATGTTACATCAAAGCAGAACCAAGACATAACACTATAACAAAGATTTTTATGGATAAAGCCAGGGGAAGCTAACAAGAGAAATCCTAGGATGATGCCATAAAATATCAGGTAAAAATAAGTTAAAGGGAATTGGAATGGGTAGAAAACAAAGTACCACTACATTTGATACATTACTGAAGGCCCATTATGAGATTTATGGGCCTTCCTGCTGGTGTCAAGTAAAGTCACTGATGTTTGTTTTTCTCACTGTGCCTCAGGAAGTCAGCCTGACAAAAACTTTGATTCACTGCCTGATTCACTCCCATTCATCCATCACTGACCTGAAAAACACAGGAGTGGGAGAAATTGGGACTTTCTACCAAGTGTTAAAATAGGGCTTTGCCAAAACTGAATATTGCTCCCCCATGGAATACTGACTATACCATGGATTGCCAGAAAAGCAAACAAATCTATCTTGGAAGAAGTACAGCCAGAATGCTCCTTAGAGGCAAGGATGGGGAGGTTTCATTTCATGTATTTCGAACAGGTTATCAGGAGGAACTAGTCCCTGGAGGAGGACATCTTGATAAAGTAGAAGTTCCGCAAAATAGAGGAAGAACCTCAATGAGATGGTCTGACACACTGGCTGTAAAAATGGACTCAAACATAGCAATAATTTTGAGGACAGTGTAGAATTGGGCATTGTTTCATTCTGTTGTACATCGGAAGCAATTTGACAGTACCCAGCAACAACAACAAAGTATCAGTGCCTTCAATAAAACAAAACAAAACAAAATCCCATTTTGGTGAGAAAAGTTATAAAATCAAATAAGTTTTCTGTATTGTAACTGTAAAGACACAATCAGGATTTCTTTAGTGTTTCAGTGAGATACATTTCCGAAAAGAGTAAAACAGAGATTAAAGCCATAACCATTTGAAAGAAATCCAGTTTAATAACCAACACATTTCAGTAAACATGTGTTCATCACCAGTAACATTTTTTTTGGCTTAATCTTAGATCTTCTTCACTCATTTATTCATGTAACACAGATGTTGGGTCTTTGGGTTAAATAACACACCAGTGAGGAGTTCAATAAAATAATTAACCTAACTTAATAAGGTATATGATCTCTTAAAGGAGCTTATAATTTAATGAAAATATCAGAATAAAGCAGTAGATACCTTAATTTTAAATTACAATGGGGGAGGATGGGTGAGAAAATTCAGTATTTTTACTTTGTGTAGACTAATATGGCAAAAATAATTGTTTGACTCACATATTAATAATTTTTAAAATGCCTGAAACCATTTGAAAGGCCATTTAATCCTATTCATCATCAAATTAATGAAATTTAAAACAAGCTAGTATATTTCACCAATCATATTCAAAAAAGATAAAAAATATCCAAAGTTACTAAAAGTGTGGGAAAACAAATATTTCACTCTACTGATGATTAAGCAAATTAGTATAATTTTGTTGTTGTTGCACTATTACTTTTTCCCTTATTTATTTATTTTTTTCAACTTTTTATTGTGGTAAGTTAGTGTAATTTATATCAAAGGCTACCTGACAACATCAAATTTCAATATACATATCCTGCATTTTCAACTTTATTCTGAATATTTTTTACATCTTTATGGCCTAAGGAAACCCCAAACTATCAACTAATGGCACTTTCTTTTTAAATCACTAGAAACAAAGCAGGTGTTTTTTCCTCTCAGTTTCACATGCCTCAGGAGTTACAAGTAGGTTAGATATCCTCCTTATTTCTTCTTGTTCCCATCATTTATTTTTTGAAGTGTCCAAAGTATATGTATGCTAAATAAATTTAAAAGATGAAAGAAAAAAAAACTGAAAGAAAAGCAAAAGATTTAATCACTATGATTTCACAGCACCTTTGTTATTCAAGGAGCTCTGGTGGCAAACTGGGTAAGACATGTGGTTTCTAACTTGAAGATCAGAGGTTCAAACTCACCAGGAAGATGAGGCAATCTACTTTCGTAAAGATTTACAGCCTTGGAAACCCAATGGGGGTTGCTATGAGTCTGAATCCACGTGACCACAGTGGGTTTGGTTTTTTTTATTTTGCTATTCAAACTATTCTTTATTATTACTGTCCCTTTTCTCTACTATTTTGGCAATTCTGTGCACTCTCATCTAATATGGTATCTTTGATTTCTGGGAGGAGATTTAGCAGTGGTTCCAGCAAAAAAGCAGCACTCCGCAAATGAACAGATTATCACTTCCAAAAATCAAACCAAACACACTGCCATCGAGCTGGATCCGACTCACAGTGACCTCTCCTTGGATTTCTGAGGCAGTATCACTACGAAGTAGACTGCCTAACCTTCCTTCCGAGGAGCGGCTGGTGGGTTTGAACTGCCAGCCTTTTGCTTAGCAGTCAAATGCCTTAGGCACTACACCACCAGAGCTCCCAGCTGCTACAAAATCATTTTGCTCCTTACACCATCAGTAAACCTTCCACACTCATAAATGGAGCAGTGTCCTGAGCTTACCATGTCATTATGTCAATGCAAAAGTATTACAAACATCAGACTGCCCTTCCCATGCCTAATTTAGTCCAATAATGAAACTAAAGTTTAAGAATATGATTGATTACCACTTGCAATTTTTTTTCCCTGAAGTCAAATTGTATAGTTTGGGTAACAGATTTCTAGAGTCAGAACCTCATTATGGCAATGATACAGCCCTTTTTATGTATTATTTATAACACTACTTATGTCTATTTTATAAAAGAGCTAAAACATTGTCTCCATTAATTTCTACTACAAATTGCAAATGAGACAAAGCCTTTCACTTGCATATATATCATAATGTTGTCTATTGATTATACAAATGCTTTTCAAATTTGATAACCACAATCACCCATTAAAAGATAATCACTCCTTTCAGTAAAGTACAAGCTTAAAATCATTTAAAATTTTCAAAAAGTAATTATTAAAGATATTTAGCAGAAAAAATCCTAGAAATGTGATTTCTCCTCATTTATATAAAATCTCATGCCAGCAGAAGGATAAGCATACTTATTGGTTCTATTCTCCTCCTTGAAGCATGGATAAGACCAAACAAACCATCCTAATGTTATATTTTCCTATGAAAGCAAAGAGTTAAACTTATTCAAAATTTGCTTAAAAAAAGAATTCTACATCATCTTTCACAGTAGTTGTTACAACTTGGGTTTTACATAAAGGAGTTCAACTTGAGCACCTAAATGATCAATTGCTTGGCTAGTGATTATGAATGGGATTCAATGACCATGTGATTGGGGGAAAAGTCATATCTGTACACCTTACTCATCTTTCTAGCTCAAATGAAAATTTTTCTGACATACATTATTAAAACACTGGTTCAAATCTGGACCTTGATGACTAAAGAATATGTAAAGTCTCTTAGCCACACTTATTTATTCTCCCCAGGCTTAAATTATCTCATCAATAGAATGAAGATAATAGCAATGTCCTCTCAAAGACTTTTTGTAATGATGTGATTAGATGATGGCAAAGCTGTGCTTAGTAGTGTCTGGCATATAGAAAGTACTCAATGGATGCTAATTACTACCATGGAAATTTTTATCATCACCACAAATCCTACCTTCAATTTCAGTGAATAGGCTAGTATGGGATTTTATTAGGATGTGTTCAATGAATATTCTTACAGAAATAAATATAAAGAAGTATGTGGGAAAAAAAAAGAATATTTTAAAACTCTGTATCCCATACATTTTTTTCTCCACCACCAAACAAATGAATAAATAAATAAACTAACTAACTCATGGCCACTGAGTTGATTCCAACTTATGATGACCCTATAGGACAGAATAGAATTGTCTGAGATTGCCTTATCTTTCCCCTGCAGAGTGGCTGGTGGGTTCTAAATGTCAGACTTTTTATTAGCAGCCATTGCTTTATTCACACCACCACTAGAGCTTCTTTAAATAAATAAAAAGGACATTAATTTACACATATTACAAAGACATCTATTGTGGCTTGAATTGTGTCCCCCAAAATTATGTGTCAACTTGACTAGGCCATGATTCTTCTGTATTATGTAATTGCCACCCATTTTGTGATGTGATGTAATTATCCTATGTGTTACAAATCCTAAACTCTGTGAGTACTACATGAATAAAGAATTGCCAGAAATTCAAGCCAATTCAGAAGAGGACATGGAACAAGGCATATCACTGCTGGTGTCAGATGGATCTTGGCTGAAAGTGGCAAATACCAGAAAGATGCTTACCTGTGTTTTACTGACTATGGAAAGGCATTTCAACTGTGTAGGTTATAATAAATAATGGATAACACTGTGAAGAATGGGAATTCCAAAACACTTAATTTTGCTCATGAGAAACCTGTGCATAAAACAAGAGGTAGCCATTTGAACAGCACAAGGGGATGTTACATGGTTTAAAATCAGAAAAGGTGTGTGTCAAGGTTGTATCCTGTCACTACACTTATTCAATCTGTGTACTGAGCAAAGGATCTAAGAAGCTGGACTACATGAAGAAGAATGCAGTGTCAGGATTAGAGGAAATCTCATTAACAACATGAGATAAGCAGATGACAAAACATTACTTGTTGAAAGTGAAGAGGACTTGAAGCATTTACTGATGAAGTTAGTATCAATTACACTTCAACATAAATAAAATAAAATCCTCACAATTGGACCAATAAGCAACATCCTGATAAATAGGAAAAAGACTGAATTTGTCAAGGATTTCATTTTACTTGGATCTACATTAAATGCCCATAAAAGCAGCAGTCAAGAAATCAAATGATGTATTGCATCGTGCAAATCTGATGGGGGGTGGGGGGTGGGGAAGAACTCTTTAAAGTGTTAAAAAGCAAAAGCAAAGATGTCACTTCAAAGACTGAGGTGTGCCTGATCCAAACCATTGTCTTTTCAATAGCCTTATCTGTATGTGAAACTGGACAATGGATAAGGAAGAATTGATGCATTCGAATTATGGTGTTGGTGATGAATATTGAATATACCATGGGCTGCCAGAGAATGAACAAATCTGTCTTGGATGAAATACAGTTAAAATGCTCCTTAGAAGCAAAAATGGCCAGACTTCATCTCTCATACTTTGATCATATTATCAGAAGGAACCAGTCCCTGGAGAAGGATATTATTCTTGGTAAAGCAAGAAAGGGGAAGACCTTCAATGAGATGGATTGACACATTGGTTGCAATGATGGTCTCAAGTATGGCAACCCTTGTCAGGATGGTGCAGGACCAGACAGTGTTTCACTCTGTAGTACACATGGTCACTAGGAGTCAAAACTGACTCTATGGCACCTAACAACAACAACATTAAAGGCAGTAAATGAGGCAGGATACAATCTATGGGATTAAGCTGTATCTTGAGTCAAGCTCTTTTGAGATACGAAAGAGATTAAACAAGGCAGCACAAATTAGAAGGAGTAGCACTAAGAGCCAGGAGTGAAGCATGTCCTTTGGATCTGGGGTCCCTCTGTTTAGAAACTCTTAGATCCAGGGGAAGATTGATGACTAGGATTTTCTCCCAGAGCCGAAAAAGAGAAAACGCCTTTTCCTTTAGTTGGCACCTTGAATTCTAGACTGCTAGACTATGAGAGAATAAACTTCTATTTGTTAAAACCATCCACTTGAGGTATTTCTGTTATGGTAGCAGTAGGTCATTAAAACAACTTCTAACTGTTGTTGGGAAAGGCATATATGCACAGGTAAATACAAATTTACTGAACTGATTTTCTATGTACAGGCAATGCTAACTTACTCATTTATTCTTCAAGTTACATAGAAACTTAAGTGCTAAAGAAACTTTACAAAGAACATTAAACTTGTAATATTTTGCTATGTACCTATTAAGTCTTATTATATCTGCAATGCTGAGTTAGGTCTTATACGTGAGAAGTTAAACTGAGATACTGCCATCATGAAATCTATAGTAAGAAAACAAGTTGAACTATCATATGAAAGAATAAAGAGGCATATAGATATTATGTGTACATAAATAAATGCCTTATGAATTGTAGTAATACTAATATTAG
Organism: Orycteropus afer afer; assembly: GCF_000298275.1. Classification (NCBI taxonomy): domain Eukaryota; kingdom Metazoa; phylum Chordata; class Mammalia; order Tubulidentata; family Orycteropodidae; genus Orycteropus; species Orycteropus afer. The sequence continues at coordinate 8,820,999 of NW_006921716.1, read as the reverse complement.
TAAAAGTAAAAATGTTTAGTGTTTTACTGTTTGCAAAGCACTTTTTTAGTATACGTATTCTCTCATTTATCTCAGAGTAACCCTCTGAAATAGGATTTTATCCCCATTTCATAGGTTAGGAAACTGAAACTGAAACTGATTAGATACATACTTATTAATGGCAGAAACTACGTGTTCATTCTTTCTTTTTTAGTTTTAACAGAATCTCCCAAAGTTTATCAGGGCACACGGCACTCCAGCTAGAAGCTATATTTCCATTTGGGTAAGTTCCGACAACTGGGAAATGAGTGAAATTGAAATATGCAACTTCTGGTCACATCATTAAAGCCCATTGCCCTTCACTTACTGCCTCTCCCTTTCCTCAAGCTTCTAGGCAGATGTGGTGCCAGATTCAATCCTTTGGATGAGAACAACACTCTAGGGGATGATAGAGCAAAAGACAGAAGGAGCTTGGCCTTTGAGGTTCTCCTGGATAAGAGCTACCTCCCTAACTAGACTGTACACTTTCATAGACTGTTATGTCAAACACACATAAACCTCTATGTTATTTGAGCCCTTACACTTTGGGTCTCTTTTTTTTATTTTATCTTAGCTTCAAATTTTACCAATCTATTAACCAGCAAGTCAGAAATTGAGCCATCCTGACCTCAAATCACATCCCTTCCCATTTACATTAGGTTACTAAACTGAGACAATAAGCATTTCTGCAAAGACATGTTTTAGAGTGATTTTACCTGGAGTCTTTCTGATCTTCTCACACCCTATAGGCAAGAAATTGAGCTACACTGCAATGCTGGAAGGTTCTTCATTGTTGCAGGTCATCCTTCTGATGTAACGTCAAACCTCAGTCATGAACTTCTACCAGTGGCCATTTCCTATTCTTCCCTGTTCCATTACTGCATGTATGACTGCATAAATCTTAATTTAGTCACAAAGAACTCACCATTTATTTTTATAGGCAGTCCTCAGGTTATGAACATCTGACTTACAGATGACTCGTACTTGCCCTTTAATGTTATGTAAATTTCCCTTCATTTTGAAATGCATGAACCAGCCCCTCAAAAGAAAACTCACTGCCCCATCTAGTCGGTTCTGACTCAAAATGACCCCTCTTTGGGTTTCCAAGGCAGTATCTCTATGGACGTAAATTGCCCAGTCTTCCTTCTGAGGAATGGCTGGTGGGTTTGAACCGTCAGCAGTCAAATGCCTTAGGCACTATGCCACCAGAACCACCCCCTACTCACAGCAAATTCATCATTACAACCACCTTCACATGCTGCAGTGCAGTTTTTAAATCACTGAAATGCGTCAAGCTTTCTCTTACACTAAAATCCACTGCCATTGATCAACTCCAACTAACAGTAACACTGTAGGGCAGAACAGAACTGCCCCCATAGGATTTCCAAGGCTGTAAATCTTTATGGAAGTAGACCACCTCATCTTTCTCCCACAGTGTGGCAGCTGGGTTTGAACCAATGATATTTTGGTTAGTAATCAAATGCTTTAACCACATGTCACCAGAGCTCCTTCTCTTAAAGTAAGGCTAAATAAGAACTGAATGCACCTGTTCCAACTTACCTACAAATTAAAGTTAAAGACACAGTTAGGAGTGTATCTCATTCACAATCCGGGGGCTGCTGGTATTCTCTTCCCTCTGCCTTTCTCACCCACGTTTTTTTCCTAGTAATAATGCTATATTGCTGTTGGCTGATTTATTTGCTATCCTCTAATAAAAGAATCAGGAGCTCTGGGAGCATAGTGCCTAAGGCAATTGACTGCTAACCAGAAGGTTGGCAGTTCAAACCCACCAGCCACTCCTCAGAAGGAAGGTTGGGCTATCTACTTCCGTAGTGATATCACTTCGGAAACTCAAAGGGAGGTCACTATGAGTCAGATCAGACTCGATGGCACATAACAACAACAATAAAAGAATCATATTATATTATACACATGATTATATTATACACATACATACAAGTATATGTTGTTGTAGTTTATGTTATATAGGACAGAGTAGAACTGACCTATAGGGTTTCTAAGACCTTAATCTTTACAGAAGCAGATTGGCACATCTATCTCCTGTGGAATAGCTGTAGGGTTCAAACTTCTGACCTTTCAGTTAGCAACTAAGTGCTTAACTCCTGCACTACCAGTGCTCCTTCATAAGTGTGTGTGTATGTGTGTGTATATCAAGAATAAACAAAAGTTCACCAAAACATGCTTATCCCAACTATACATGATAAAGTACAGATATAACAAAGTTAACATCAAATATAATGTTACTATTATTTAAATAGGAGCTCTGGTAGCGTAGTGCCTAAGGCACTTGACTGCTAACCAGAAGGCTGGTGGTTCAAACCCACCAACCACTCCTCAGAAGGAAGGTTAGGCAATCTACTTCCTAAGTGATAGCGCCTCAGAAACCCAAGGAGGGGTCACTATGAGTCAGGCCCGACTCAATGGCATATGATAACAACAACAACATCTTTCAAACACAATGCAGAAAATATTTTCCAATATAAACAAAGTTTTGGAATGATTTTATCTGCTTTCATGAGTATGGTTGTTTGTTCATTATTTCTTTACAGGTGGAACACACATAGACAACAACTGATGCCTATTTCTTTAGTTTTTAATCAAGTCAGGGCCAAATGTCCTTTTTTACACAAATAGGTCATTGTGAATAGTATTAATAGCAATATACTCTATGTAACAAGAACATTTTTTAAACTTAATTCAGATGTATGATAAAACTAAAGTCTTGTGATCATACAGTCTAAATGGAGAACTGTGATATATTTCATTTTCATCTTCAAGAATAAAGTTTAACTCAATTATTTATTCATGCCTTTGGAAATCAAATATATCTTTTAACAAAAAGTTTCTTCATCTTTCAAATATTCTTTTGGAAGTAATAATTAAAAAGTTCAGATAGAGAGGTATCTCTATAATAACAGAGATATAATAATATCTCTATTTTTACTTTGTACACAATATCTTCATTGTAAGTTATACTACTGGGAACATAAAGCATTTTTGGAGATGAGTAGTTTAAGTCTCATTTCCCATAACAATTATTACTGTTATCTTGGATATATTTAATGTGTTTATACATAAGGGAGAATAAAAAAAAAAAAAAAAAAAGCTATGAAGAGGCCAAGATCATGTTTTAATGTCCTCAATCTATCCCTGCGTGATCTTCACCCGACTGTCATGGCTCCCTCAGTGCTGTATTTTCACTTTTTCTTTCCATATTTCCCTATCAGAATGTGCAGTACTTGGAGCATACTAAAATATTTAATACATATTATCTATTACTGTTGTTATAAAAACTTACCTCATACTAATTGCCCATTGGTATAAATGACTAATGTTTCCACTGCCTGGCACTGGAAATTTAAAACTAAAGCAAAGAATTCCTATGTAATGGCAAAAACAGGCAGCTGATGAAGAAATTTTTATGGCCAAAGAGTGCTTTTTATATGTCCTAATATCATATGATTGGGCAATCCTACTTCCGTAGTGATAGTGCCTCGGAAACCCAAGGAGGGGTCGCTATGAGTCGGGGCCCACTCGACGGCAAACAACAACCACAATATCATATGACAGAAAGTTATATAATTGATTCTGTTCTTACTGAAAAGAAAGAAGAAAATGAAAGTAAAAAGGCTTTTCTTAAAGATCACCGGCAGAATCTCTCTTTTTCTCTGAGTTAGCCCAAAAATGTTTCTGAGTTAAACCCAAGAAGGTAAATTACCTGGCTTTCTTCTTTTAAGACCAATATTTTAGAAAACAAGCCTTGAGAAATGATTACACATTGAGCTCTTTTGGAAAACATGTAAATCAAGAAGTGAATTAGCTGAATGATAACTGTTTTTAGAACCATTAACAATCTGCATGACCTCCACCCTTCCCCAATGAATCTTTCCATTTGCTACATGCGATTTTTTTCTTTTGTTAAAATCTATTTATGCATTCACATTACTTATTCACAGACAGGAGAACAGAGTCCTAAAACAGAAATCACATTAAATTCTGCAGACAGAATGTGGAAAGGCTATAAAATTACCCATCCATAGTTATGGAGCTGTTATTAACCCTATGGCAACAGGCCAATTTAGAGACATTATTTAAAGTTGTCATTCACGAGTGTTAGCACTCCATTGTAGTCCTGTATTTTTCACATCAATTACATTTGATTTATAGATTTTCTCTTTTTTTAATGTTTAACATTTAGTCATTGGTAGTGTGGCCTCTTGCAGTTAGTTATAACAAAACAGAAAGTATATTACATGGTACATTTTGGTAAGAAAAGCATTGGGTCGTTTCATGTTGTTGTATTCAATTTTAAATTATTCCTGAATATCCAGTTTCCCAAAACTCAACTTCACTGGCCTCAGTTACTACCCATGAGTTTGATTAGATAGGAAACTAAGACGCTTGAGGGTTTACAGTCATTGAACGGAAGAAGAAAAGCTAAATAACATCTAGGGACAAAAGGAATTTTTCTTTCTTTTACTATTTTGATAAAGAAGTATAGTATGAATAAATTGAATTTTAGTAAGCTAATCAGTTGTAGATTCACTTTTAATTCTTTCAAGTTATCATAGCAATCTATCACTCAGCAAACTGATATTTCCGAACATTGAACTGAAATGGTAAAATAAGAGCTAATTTATGACTGGGATAAAATGGTAGTATCAAAAGAATCAAAGTATAACTTTACATGGCTAACAAATTATAGATTTTTTTTTTTTTTATAACTGAGTTTAGAGATGAGCTTAGTTTATGTTAAAAAAAATCTATCCCATTATATTGTAACTATTGTTCCTTTAAATACACACATACATACATAGTCTCTCTTAATGGATTGAAACTAAGCTGAAGTGAACAGCAAAAGAAAACCAAATGAAAAGATGTAGGGAGGCAATTACTACTAACTAATCTGCATGGTGCTCTCAACAATAACACTTCGAAAAATGTTTTTATAATTTATCATTTTTCATTTTTCATTTTCATAATGACCTTTGTAAGAGTACAGTACTAATTTATAGAGCTCAAAACAAAAGAAAATTAAACAATATATTGTTTATATATATATATAGGAGCTCTGGTACCATAGTGCCTAAGGCACTTGACTGCTCACCAGAAGGCTGACAGTTCAAATCCACCAGCCACTCCTCGGAAGGAAGATGGGGCAATCTACTTCCACAGTGATACTGCCTCGGAAACCCAAGGAGAGGTCACTATGAGTCAGGTCCAACTCGACGGCACATAACAACAACAACAACAAATATTTGCCATAAGGTTATATTTTTAAGAAAGCGATAGAACGAGACCCATGAAATGTGAATGGTGATTTCCATTAAAGGAGAAGGGACTTGTTGTTCTAGGTCAGTTTTGGCAAACTATGGCCCACAGGTCAAATCTGGCTGCAAACTGTTTTGTAAATTAAGTTTTAATCATGCACAACCATGTTCACTTGTTTACATATTGTCAGTGGCTGCTTTTACAATAAAACAGCAGAGTTGAGTAGCTGCAATAGAGGCCTTACAGCCAACAGATCCTAAAACATTTACCATCTTGGTATTCACAGAAAAATTTTGCCAACCCTAATCTAGCCTATAAAAATAAAGAATACCTCTATTAATTATTATTTCTTTATAAAATGGAGAGTCCTTGAGTGGTACGAGTGGTTAATGTGCTTGGCTGCTAACTAAAAGTATGGTAGTTCGAGTCCACGCAAAGGTACCTCAAAAGAGAGGCCCAACAATTTACTTCTGAAAAATCAGCTATTGAAAACTCTGGTGAGTACAGATCTATGCTGACACACATGGATCACTTTGAGTTGGAATTCATTCAACAGCAACTGGTTAATTCACTTGTTGGTTGGTTTGTTTTTTTATCAGAAATGGTGTGACTTACTGATCTCTTCATAACCTATCTTACCTATCTTCATTCATAAAGATAAATTGTTCATTCAACAAAGTTATATACATGCACTGGAAGGAGGGGTAGCCAATATTAAAATGTTCAAGTTTTCTTTTTCTTATAGGTTCTCTAATAAAGAAAATAAGAACCTAATATATTCCATTTAGCATCAAACTCAGATATGGTCTCCTATCCTTGACTATGATAATATAATTTTCCAGTTTGACTGATTTATCCTCACCATTCATGGAACATATGACACTATCTGGAGACATTTTGGGGTTTAATTTTTTTTTATTGTGATCTGGGTGAGAGTTTACAGAGTAAATTCATTTTCCATTCACAGTTCATACAAATTTTGTTTCAAGACATTGCTTGTGGTTACTTTTCCCTGTCCTTCTTTCCTATGCATTCTTGCCCTCTGAGCTATTTCCCTGTGCAAATGTTGCCCTTCTGATATACCACAGTTCATTGTTCTAAGGAGTATATTTACCTGGTGTAACTGTTCACCTTATAAGCCTGTCCATTGTTTGGCTGACAGCCAAGGAGTCAGTTCAATTCCAGACTCGAAGGGTAACTAGGGGCCACATTCTTAGGGGTTTCACTAGTCTCTCACAAGTAAGCCTGATTTTTTTTTTTTATGATTTTGAGCTTTGTTCCACATTTTTCTCCCACAATATGCAGGATCTCCTGTTTAGATCCTTTTCTGTGCGGTTGATAGTGGAAGCCAGGCACAGTGTAGTTCTTCTGGTCTCAGAGTAATGTAGGTTGACATTCTCATGGTCTACTAGTCCCTTGAACTAATTGGTTCCATGAATCTCTCATTCTTCTTTGCTCCAGACAAGGAAAGACCAATTGTTGCATCTTAGACTGCTGCTCACAAGCTTCTAAGATCCCACTCACTACTCACCAAAGTAGGATGTAGAACGAACAATGTTTTTGCATAGTATATTATAACAATTGAGTTTAATGTCGTCTAGAGACATCTTTGAATATTCCATCTACAAAGGGGGTTGCTACTAGTGTCTAATGGGTACAGGTAGGGATGCTGCTAAACATTCAATAATGCATAGGATAGCTCACTACAACAAATAACTGTCTAGCCCAAATTATAAATAGTGCCAAGGCTGAAAAATCCTGACACAGACACTTGGATTTGGTTTCTTTACAATTAAAATCAAGATTTTGATGGTGTGGCCAAATCCCGGATAAATCCTTACAAAATTCTATCATTTTTTTTCTAGTTTTGGTACATATATGCAAACCTACCTACACACTCTAATACAGGCATTCTACATAAGAAGAAAACTAGAAGCAACTCTGTAATTTAAAATACCTGGAGATATAGATATAGATATATACAAATCAAAAAATATTTACTCTGAATTACCCATACAAATTGCCTCTGTTCATTAGTTTATTCTGCACATAATGAAAGAGCACACAAATATATATTTTTAATTATGCTATTGTTTGCACTCTTATCATTTCATCTAGATAACTGAGCATCTTCAACCACAGGAAGACACTTTCATCAAGTTTCTTATTTGTTATACAACTTTTAACCGGGCTTCAGCATCTCCAAAACTAGATCCATGTCTAAATGATATTATTAAGCACTCTAAAAGACTGCCTGGAAAGACATCTTCCATGAGCTTAAACAGTCTAGCTGGTCACATTCAATAAGAAAGAAAACAATAGTTTTAGCAAATTCTTGAGGTATACCCCAAAGAGGTTCTGAACATTTTCAGTGAAATCAAGAGTCAGAGTTAAAATTAGCTTTCCATATGTAACTATTCCCCTCTTAATTTTAGGTAATTAATGTGTATTTCTGATCTTCCCAAGAAAATATATTACAGATTTTATATGTTAGTATTGTTGTTTTTAGGTGCCATCAAGTTTGTTTTGACTCATATGACCCTATGTACAGCAGAACAAAACACTGCCCAATCCTGAGCCATCCTCACAATCATTGACATGCTTGAACCCATTCTCACAGCCAACCACACTACTGTTGTTGTTGTTATTGTTGTGTGCCATCGAGTCGGACCCGACTCATAGCGACCCCTCCTTGGGTTTCTGGGGCATATCACTACAGAAGTTGATTGCCCCATATTCCTTCTGAGGAGTGGTTGGTGGGTTACTAGGCTTAGAAAAGTAGGATTCTAATCAATCAAAATTGGTGAATGTTAATAGACAATTCTGAAACTTTTTTGCAGGCTCTGATCTTATAATCACAGCTAACATGTTCATCATTATTTATTTACAGATGTTGGTAGTAAAGATCTAATAGAAACATTTATTAAGTAAACTGAAACACTGTCTCCTGAAATCAATCAATGTCTTAGTCTATGTGATCTACTTCAACTATAAGAGTATTAAGGTTTAAAATGTGACTTAATAAAGTTCATGATATGAACTATGAGACATTCCCAGAATTCATCTTAATTTTACCTACCACTGCTCTATTTAGCACTAACCTAGGCAAAACTACAAATCACACTTCAGAGGCAGATTATTCAATAAAGTAAGCATGTTTCATGTGAAAAACGTGTAACTGTTCACTACGGATTAGTAAGTAAGCACAAGTAAGCCCATGCTTACCTTGATTACTAAGGGAATGTAAATCTGAAAAGAGGCTAGGAAGATGTTAGGGGTTGGGAGAAAGACAGATGCCAGTCATACTGAGAAGCAGAATCCTCAATATGGTGAGAAAATACGAAATTGTTCACTACAGACAATCCAACAGATTATCTGTAGGATGTTCCTCAGCCTGCTTCCTACAAAATGTATCTAAAAATAGAAACACTTTATTTCATTTATTTTTATTTTCAACTAATTCTATCCCTTTCAGTCTATGTTGTTGACATTTCCAATAGTGCAATTCTCTTAATAATGTTATGGGCTTCATTCTATTACACAAAAAACACATCCACAAACCTGCTGTTTTTGTTGTTGTGTGCCGTCGAGTCGGACCTGACTCATAGCGACCCCTCCTTGGGTTTCCGAGGCAGTATCACTACGGAAGTAGATTGCCCCATCTTTCTTCCGAGGAGTGGCTAGAATTCTTTCATTGCTTTGGTCTAACGGTAAGGTTGCTATAGGGCCCCGTCCCTAAAATTCTTAGAAGTACTATTCTTTAAATACAGGACTTCACATGTAGCTCTCAAGATTCTTAAATGCATGATTTTCTGTTTGAAGCACCACCTTAAACCTGTCTGATGACCAAACCAAGGCTTTTACAGTCACACCATCAGTGCCATCATTAGATGATGAAAAAAGATATTATGACTAAATCATAACATTCTAGATGATTATGCTCCTGGTGCCACTTTCATGTCAATATTCTATGTCATAGTATTCTCTCACTCCTGATCCACACTTAGTTTTTCTTGTTGTTTGAGAGCATATTTGTTATTTTGAAGCTACATCAAAAATGCTTAAAAAAATTAAATAATGAACTACAGTCAGCTATTGTTGTTGTTAGGTGCCATTGAGTCAATTCCAACTCAGAGTAACCCCATGAACAACAAAATCAAACACTTCCCAGTCCTTATCATCCTCACAATTGTTGCTATTCTTAAACCCATTGTTGTAGCCATGGTGTCAGTCCATCTCATTGAAGGTTTTCTTTTTCACTGACCCTCCATTTTTCTAAGCATCATGTCCTACTCTATGGACTAGTCCCTTCTGATAACATTTCCAAAGTATGTAAGACAAAGTCTGACCATCCTCACTTCTAAGAAGCATTCCGATTGTACTTCTTCCAAGACAGATTTGTTCCTTCTTCTGGCACTTCATGGTATATTCAATATTCTTCACCAACACTACTATTCAAATGCAACAATTCTTGTTTGCGCTTCCTTATTCATTGTCCAGCTTTCACATGCAAATGAGGCGACTGAAAATACCATAACTTGGGTCAGATGCAACCTAGTCCTCAAAGTGATATTTTTGCTTTTCAATAATAAAAATGTCATTTGCAGCAGATTTGCCCAACAGAATACATCATTTGTTTTCTTGACTACTGTTTCAATGGGTGTTGATTATGGATCCAACAAAAATGAAATCCTTAAAAACTTCAATATTTTGTCTGTTTATCATGCTATTGCTTATTGGTCCAATTGTGGGGATTTTATTTTCTTTATGTTGCAGTGTGATCCATACTGACTTCGTCACTAAGTGCTTCAAGTCCTCTTCACTTTCAACAAGCTAAATACAAGAAATGACAAGATCACTACTTATCATTAAGGAAAAGTGTAATATTTTAAAGCATTAAAGAAGAAAATCAAAGACTCCTAGCCACCTCAGTGATCTTGGTGAAATTTATGTTGTCAGTGTCAGGCTCTTCATTATTTCCAAGTAGAGAACACTCTCTTTAATGGGGGGGGGGGGGGGGGATAATTGCTTAAAAAGATAAAACAAATTACAATAGGAAACTTGTTTGTTGATAGGTACCACTGAGTCTGCTCCGACTCATAGAGACCATGTGTACAACAGAACTGCCCGGTCCTGCACCAGCCTTACAATCCTTGCTATACCTGAGCCCATTGTTGCAGCCACTATGTCAACCCATCTCATTGAGGGACTTCCCCTTTTTTGCTGACTCTCCACTTTACCAAGCATGATATCCTTCTCTAGGGAATGGTCTCTTCTGACAACATGACTAAAGTAAGTCAGACAAAGTCTGGCCATTCTCACTTCCAAGGAACATTCTGGCTACACTTCTTCCAGGAAAGATTTGTTCCTTCTTTTGGCAGTCCATAGTACTTTCAGTATTCTTTGCCAATACCATAACTCAAAAGCATCAATTCTTCTTCAGTCTTCCTTGTCTATGGTCCAGCTCTCACGTGCATATGACATGACTGAAAATACCATGGCTTGGGTTAGGCTCACCTTAGTCTTCAAGGAGAAGTCTTTGCTCTTCAGCACTTTAAACAGGTCTTTTGTAGGAGATATACCCAGTGCAATACATCATCTGATGTCTTGACTGCTCCTTTCACTGGTGTTGATTGTGGAACCAAGTAATAAGAAATCTTTAACAACTTGAATCTTTTCTCCATTTATTGTGATGCTGCTTATTGGTCCAGTTGTGAGGATTTTTGTTCTCTTTATGTTGAGGTGTAATCCACACTGCAGGCTGATGTCTTTAATCTTCATCAATAAATGCTTCAAATCATCCTCACTTTCAGCAAGCAAAGTTGTGTCATCTGCCATGTTCTTCTTCATATAATCCAGCTTCTCAGATTATTTGTTTAGCATACAGACTAAATAGTATGGTAAAAGGATATAGCCCTGACACACTCCTATCCTGATTTTAAACCAAGCAGCATTCCCTTGTATTATTCGAATGACAGCCTCCTAGTCTATGTACAGGTTCCTGATGAGCACAATCAAGTGTTCTGGAATTCCCATTCTTATCAATGTTATCCATAATTTGATATAATCCACACAACTGAATGCTTTTGCATAGTCAATAAAACATAAGTAAACACCTTTCTGGTATTCTTTGCTTTGAGCCAAGATCCATGTGATGTCAGTCCTCTTCTGAATTCAGCTTGCAGTTCTAGGAGTTCTCTGTCAACATACTACAACAACCATTTATGAATTATCTTCAGTAAGATTTTACTTGCATGTGATATTAATGATATTGTTTGATAATTTCCACATTCTATGGGATCACCTTTCTTTGGAATGGATACAAATATGAACCTCTTCCAGTCAGTTGGACAGGTAGCTGTCTTCCAAATCTATTAGCATAGAGAAGTGAGCACCCCCAGCACAATATCCATTTGTTGAAACATCTCAATGGGTATTCCATCAATTCCTGGAACCTTGTTCTTCATCAATTCTTTCAGTCCTACTTTAACTTCTTTCTTCAATACCATTGGTTCTTGATCACATGCCACCTTCTGAAATGGATGAAAATCAACCATTTCTTTTTGTTATAGTGACTCTGTGTATTCCTTCCATCTTCTTTTTGTTACTTCCTGTATCATTCAATATTGTGACCATAGAATCTTTCACTATTGCAACTCAAGGCTTAAATTTTTTCTTCAGTTCTTTTAGCTTGAGAAATCCAAGGGTGTTCTTCCCTTCTGGTTTTCTAACTCCAAGTCTTCGCATATTTCATTATCATGATTGACTTTGTCTTCTTGAGATGCTCTTTGAAATCTTTTGTTCTGCTCCTTTATCTTGTCATTTCTTCCACTTGCTTTAGTTACTTGCTCTTCAAGGTTAAGTTTCAGGGTCTATTCTGACATCCATTTTGGTCTTTTCTTCCTTTCCTGTCTTTTTAATGACCTTTTGCTTTCTTCATGGATGATGTTCTTGATGTTATCCCACAATTCCTCTGGTTTTCAGTCATTTGTGTTTAATGAATCAAATCTATTCTTTATATGGTCTCTAAATTCAGGAGGGATATAAACAAGGTCATATTTTGGCTCTTGTGGACTTAATTTAATTGTCTTCAGCTTCAACTTGGACTTGCATATGAGCAGGTGATGAAATGAAACACATAAAGATTGATATCCTAGGCATTAGTGATCTGAAATGGACTGGTTTTGTTCATTTTGAATCAGACAACCACTTACTATGCCAGGAATGACAAATTTAAGAGGAATGGCGTGGCATGCATCATCACAAAGAATGTTTCAAGATCTATCCTGAAGTACAATGCTGTCAGTGATAGGATAATATCCACAGGCTTACAAGGAAGACCAGTTAATACTACTACTATTCAAATTTATCTACCAACCACCCAAGCCAAAGATAAGGAAATTAAAGACTTTTACCAATTTCTGCAATCTGATATTGGCCAAACATGCAATCAAGATTTGTTGATTATCACTGGTGACTGGAATGCAAAAGTTGGAAACAAACAAGAATCACTGGTAGTTGGAAAATATGGCCTTGGTGATAGAAATAATGCTGGAGATCGCATGATAGAATTTTGCTAGACTAATGACTTATTCATTGCAAGTATCTTTTTCAACAACATAAATGGTAGCTATCCATGTGGACTTCACCAGATGGTGTACACAGGAATCAGATCGACTACATCTGTGGAAAGAGGTGATGGAGAACCTCAATATCTTTAGCCAAACCAAGGCCAGGCATTAACTGTGGAACAGACCATCAACTGCTCATATGCAAGTTTAGGAAACTGTAGCCCACATAAAAGTAAAAAGGAGTTACAAATGCTGGGAAGGGTGTGGAGAGACTGGAACGTGAATACACTATTAATGGTACCGTGAAATGGTACAACCACTGTGGAAAATGGTATGGCACTTCCTTAAAAAGAAGGAAACAGAAATACCACATGAACCAGAAACCCCACTGCTAGGTATACAGCCCATAGAAATAAAAGCTGTGACACAAATAGGTATATGCACAACAATATTCATTATAGTATTACTCAGAATAGCAAAAAGATGGAAACAACGTAAGTGCCCATAACAGATGAAGGGATGCACACAACTACTGTACATGTACATACACACACATGAATACCATGCAACAGTAAAGAATAACGATGAATATGCAAAACACCTCATGATGTAGGTGTAACTGGAGCACATTATAGTGATTGCAAGTACTCAATCACAAAAGGTCAAATATTGTATGAGAACACTACTATAAAAAGTCAAGAAAAGGTTTACTCACAAAAAAGAAACATTCTTTGAAGGTTACTGGAGTGGAAATGTGATAGTTGAAGATGTGTCAACTTGGCTGGACTCCAGATGTGAGTGGTGGTTCCCATGATGGATCACATGACTGAGTTCTAAGCGGCCGGTCTGCCCAAGGGGAGTTTCCCCAGGGGTGTGGCCTACCTGCAATGCTATCCCAGGGACAAGCTGGAAGAACGGCATTCCGGACTATATACTTCCTGGAGCGAGCAGCTCGCTGCTCGCCCT